>NC_143192.1:2777115-3086923 GCF_051530095.1 Phoenix dactylifera | reverse complement strand
GCATAGAGAGAAGTCAAGGTGATCATGCTAGAAATGGAAATATTAGTTTGTTATTGTTGCATTTAATGGTGTACATTAGGTAAGGGAATGATTGGTGGACAATATTTGGTTGGCCAAGATATAGCTTTTTATGGTTTCTTTTTAGTATATGGACAGAGTCTGAAATAGACTGCTCATTTCTTTTTATGGTTTTTGGTGTTGCTGAGACAGAGATGTATGGAACAGAACTCCTGTGAGTTGTCATTGACATTGGTAAATTCTCTAATTCTTAGTTATGAAATGATGTTTTGTTATGAGATTTCAAGTTCAAGGTAATGGCAGTTGGTTTCCGTGGTTATCCTTTTAGTCACTTGAAATCCTATTCTCACCTGCATGTGGAATTGGTTATGTTGTCCAAACAATTCTTTGATGGTTCAATCTTGGCCCTTGCCTCATTCATTGACTGTAGGTAGTATAGTATTTAAATCAAGTTAATCCACAAGCCTTGTCACTTTAATTATATGGTTTATCATGACATAAGAGTATTGCATATGTGAACTGGTTAATTTTGAAACAGAAGGTTGCTCAGATGGTAAGGCCATAACGTGTTCTGAAAATGAAAGGCTGCGACCTTCTCTGGAAATGAAAAAAAGTTGTGATCAGTTCCTTCATATAATTTCTGGTCTTAATTTTTCTGTGGTTAATTTTATTCATTAGAATCGTTGATTTAAACATAGAGTAGTAGAGGAAGATTAGGCTCGGGAAGAGTGATGGTTTGGGGTGGGTTAATTGATGTCCAGATGCAACATCGGGGAGCATAATGATATCTGTCAATAGAATTTAGAAATTATTTTTGCTTTTATTTTTTTCTTTTACATCTTCGCATTCAAATATGCAGATCACTCTTCTTGTGTCTCCAGTTGGTGCTCAGAGGTCCAATGCTACAACAGTGTAAGGGCACTTCCTAACATATCTTGACTAATAATGTCCACTTGGGTAAACATATTCTAGATATAGGCCTTTAGCTCTTTTTCTTTATGATGGATATAATTCAGGTTAGAAATTTTAATTCTTACATCCCATCTGGCAAAATGCTCTTATGTTTCCATTACATGGTGTTAAGTATGAATGTCTTTCCTTCTTTTTTCTTGCTGATGATGGGACATTATTTCTCTGTTAGAGAAGGATTGGTGAATTATTTTGTAACAAATCAATGACTGATTCCATTGAAGCAGGAATGCCATTGCTTTAGAAAACTAGCAAATCCTTCCAACAGAATGATGAAGGCCATACCATCTTATGGAGGCATTGGAAAAAACTTTTTGTGCAATTTTACTAGTTCTCATTCAAGATGTCTGATTTCATCTGGTTCTGCATCTTGTGATTCATAGGAATAATTTTGAGTTCGGCATGTTTAAGATGATTAGTCAAATTTGAAATTCTGTTCTATAAGGGATAATGCTAAAAAAAACAGCAAATAATTTTTCTGATCTTTTATTATGACCAATGATTTCCGTAATGTGATATTTGGTTGTTTAGAAAACTATGGAAAAAGTGACTGATTTTCCAACGAAACATGAATATTTAGTCAAATTTGGGAAACAAATTTCTATATCAGTGTAGTTATCCAACTGTCCAGACAATTAGAAAACTTCAATTTTTAATAACACTAATAAGATTTTTTTGCATGTAAGACCTTTCCTTTTGTTCTAATTACATATAACAACCTGCCAGTACCTGTGTTTACAACATGATACAAATGATCCTTAACTAATTCCTGATAGCACCTCCATTAAATTGCTGTCACATAAGTTGACCATAGTCCTTGTTTAAACTAACCCATGGTACAAAATGATGAATTTACCCTTAATTCCTCTTAAAGAGCAAGGTTCACCACTTTTCTTAATTCCACATTGTGCAATTTTTCCTAACTTTTCTCCTTCCCTCGGTGATCCCTCAAACGATGCCCTTAAGCTACGCCTTGATGGCTCTGGCTTAATGTCCTCATTGCTACTCTCAAGACCCCTCCCTTAATGCCCTCTCCATTGCTCTTGAAGAATTCTCCCTTGCCATCATTGCCATTGCCCTCAACGACGCCCTCTCTTACTGGCTTTTAGCGCCCTCCTTGATGAGGCGTTCTATCTCCCTCCTCTTGCCACCCCTTCTCACAACCAAACATGTCATCACTTCCACCCCCCTCACTTGTGAGAATAGGTGTCATTGGGCAATTAGGCCATAGAAAGCTAGACTCGATTCCAGTGAAGTCGAGATCGTAATAACCATCCAATGAGAGGAAGCATTCATTAAGATATTCATAGAAAGCTAGGCTTGATTCCAGTGAAGTCGAGATTGTAATAGCCATCTAGTGAGAGGAAGAATTCATTAAGATGGTCATCCTTGTGATTGAACATGGTGCCCATTGATGTGATATAGTCTAGCTCTAAGTACAGTTCAATGTCAGAGAAGAAATCCTCCAATTTGAGCTTCAATTGCTCCATTGATTCCTCTAGATGTAAGTTTAGGAGGCGCCATAAAGATGGCCGCACTTGCCTTAGTCTCCTTGTCGACAAGGCATAGTAGGAACACACCATTGGCTGTGGTGGTGGACCTAAGGACGAATTAGAGTCGAGGAAGGGGAGGACTCGAAGGTTGGAGGTGTGCATGTTAGTGTGGCTTGTGGCATTGAGGGCTGCCATAGTGGCCTTGTACATGACCCTTGTAGGGGCTTGCCCTGTATACTTGTCGCAAAACATGGTCATGAGTCATGACAATAGGTAAGTGGGTTGGCACCGTAGACAAATGTGTCATACTTGTAACAATGATAGACCAAGTTGACATGGATATAGAGGAGCACGACAAGGTCTTGCGTGAGTCATAATTCTTTGCTTGCAACCTCAATAAGTGCCTTTCTTTCCCGCTTTCCTCTCCAACTTCTTCCTCTTACCCTTCCTCCCTCCCTCTTTCTTAAGGGGTGAGAAGAGCAAAGAGGTTTTCAAAAGCCTATGTTGAATGCATCAAGCTCTCATGGACTCTAAGGTTGCAAGGGGAAAGAAGCCCAGCTTATAAAAGAGAGGAAAAGGTAATTTTAGTCACATAATTATAATACCTTACCCTAATGCTGAAAATAATGGCTATTCACTCTTTTGTTAATGGAATCATAACTCAAGGGGCTATTAGGGAATTTGTTAAGGATTATTTGTCGAACTGAATATGAACAATGCAAATCATTATATGTAATTATAGCAAAAAAAACTGTAAATAAACAAAAAAACCTAAATAATAAAGGAACAAGGTTTATACATAGTTTATAGAAGGTGAGATAAGATGATGAATGTGAAAGAATATTACGAGGCATTTGATTTTTGTGCTAATAGATTAAAGTGACCATCATGGGTGATCTCTAATGACTGAAATATCCCTATAGTTGGTTAATTGATTTGTAAATGCATTAAGAAATTAAAATTGATATCTTGTTAAGATATTTATTATCACGACATAAACCAGAATTTGTATATACAAATGTAAAACGGATTTGCAACTTAATCATGAGAATACCACATAATCTGGAAAGTTGAATATATTATGGATACTAAACACAAGTACGATGTATTACTTAAATGAAGGTACAATATATATTCATACATATAGACACACACACATACACTTGACAATCCCCTTGAAATTCATCTTTGTCATTCAAAGAGAGTTTGCCGAGCAAGGAGGTCACTTAATAGCATGATACCGTGTTTTGATGTTTGCATTCTCCAGTTCAAGTTAGATACCTTTTTTGTGTTGAAATATATCTCTAAATTTTCAAAATATTTTGGAAACTTTGTGTCGAAATCTATACCTAGAATTTTCAAATTATTTTGGTATTATTTTGGTCACACATGTGCCAGTAGTCTTGTAAATGTAGTAGCTGTTAGAAAGAAATCCTAAAATGTAGTAAACATCAAGATCTTCACTGAAAGAAAAAAAGGAAAAACTGCTGGATGACATCTGTTAATGACATGGTGTGAAATAAATGAGAAACAATCATGAGAGAAGGAAATGATTTGATGGAGACATGAAGTGTCTGGCAGCAATAACTTCTAGTGATCATTTTTCATTTACAAGTTTTTTCTTGGTGTATAACCAGTTTTTAACTCCTTTGTCACTTATGAAAGCAGAAGTTCCATTTGCCTTCCTGAAATATGATCATTGATGATAACATCTGTTAATGACATGGTGCGAAATAAATAAGAAACAATGGTGAGAGAAGGAAGAGATTTGATGGAGACATGGGGTGTCTGGCAGCAATAACTTCTACTGATCATTATTCACTTGCAAGTTTTTTCTTGGTGTATAACCAGTTTTTAACTCCTTTGTCACTTCTGAAAACAGAAGTTCCATTTGCCTTCCTGAAATCTGATCATTGATGATAACATTGTCCATTTTATTTTAGAAACTCACTTTTTCTTTTTTTTCATTTTAAACATTTTACTGTTTTCCTTGCTTCAGAAAGACATATGCAGAAGGTTATTGTTCAATGTATGGTATTTGTGGGCATCGCAGTGACGGAAAGGATTTGAACTGCCCTTATAATGTTCCTTCTGTGAAGGTACTTGGTGACATATCTTGATTATCATTTTTATATATGTATGCAAGATTATAGTTATTTAGTGTTGCCAAGTTATCATTGTACCATGAATATGTGTCAAGGGAAAGAAATTGATGATCTTCTTTCTCTTTGCATCTAAGAAAAGTGTGGGTGAGATGTTGTCACTGTATTCATGTGTCTCTTCATACTTTTCTTGCTAAAATATATTTCTTTATGTACCTGTAACCTTTAGTAATATTAAAATCAACTAAAATTGGACTCTTGATCAGTTAAGTTTTTTGTTTTCCTTTTCAGCCAGATGAGTTGCTGTCATCAAAGATCCAGAGTTTGTGTCCAACAATCACCGGCAATGTCTGCTGCACTTCAGACCAGTTTGACACATTACATGGGCAAGTCCAGCAAGTAAGATTTGTGGCTAAAGTGACACTGTTAGCATTCACTAGCATGATCACTCCTTAAGAAGAGAACATTCATCAATGTGCTATTCCAATTTCTTGTTTGCTAAAGAACCCACAGCTTGTTACGCTGCTTTTCACATGCTTAGATTTGCAAACCCAGAGTCTCTTACACTAATAATTGTACATTTTTTCTGAGAGAAAATAAAAAAAAAGTATTTTGTATTCCTTGATTTCTGGTGCTTCATTTTAGTGGCATCCTGTTTTGGATCCTTGATTACTTTTACTCCTATTTGAAACACAAAGCTAAGCGCCTTTTCTGTTCTCATCATCTGCAATCATGCATGCTAAGGACGTTCGCAGGAATGCTAAAATCTGTGGGCTTCTAGTTATTATTTTTGTGTCACGTAAAAAATTACAAGATGTGGGCTTATAAAATACTAAATACTTGCTGGTTTACATTATTAATAAACTAATCTGCATTGTTCTCAAGCTTAGCAATTTATTACCTTTCTTTTAAAATTATTATTAAATGTTAGTGACAAGTTGAGATGCCATTTTGGAGAATCAACAAATATTAGAGAAACAGAACTTCTTAGTTCAAGGTATAACATTTTCAAATCGTGTTCTGGTCATATTTATTTTATTTCAGGAAATCAAATATTCAACAAAAAAAAAACAAAACAAAATGGAAAAATCTATAAAAAGCTCATATATATCTTAACATAATAGATAGAGAATACCAAATGAAAAGAAAAAGTGTCCAAGCAATTTTTATATATTCTTTGATCTCTCCAGCCCCCCACCCTTTTTCTGGGCTACATTAGATTATCTGCAACTAAATCCTCCGGTTGCATCTTTCAGTATCAATTGTAACATCTTATATCTACATAAATCCAAAGACCAGTCAGTTGTAGTATTGCATTCATATATTATATTTGTTATCATGAAGCCTCTTAGTTTAGCAATGTCAGTAACATCTGTCCATAAGAAGTCATATTCTCTCGACGTTGAATTTTGTCTGCTAACATATTCTGCCACACTTTCGAGTCCTTTTCAATTAATATGTTCTTCCCACTTGTTCGATCAGCTTGTGGGAATTCTTTGAGTTGTCTGTGCTTTGCAGTCTGGATTTGTATTCATAGTTCTTATAAATAAAAAAGAGCAGATATAGGCATCATGATAAAATATTTTGGTCTATTGATGACAACTAACTCTTGCAGGTAAGAAATAAATCACAACTGGTGCATATTTTACCTCTCCCTTTTTTTTCATTTTTTTAATGTTTTAGGAAAAAAACTAGTGGATTCATCTGAAGTCATCTGGTTCATCCAAAACAATATCAGTTCTGATATTTACAGAAACATGCTTGAACTAAGTTTTTATCCATTTAGGTGTATTGTTCCAGTTTGGTAGGGGACAAATTTTGTTAGGATTGTTTTAGTCCATCACCTAGGTTTACTCTTATCTTTGGTTTAATCTCATACATAATCTCTGCTTAGTTGCAAGCTCCATTCATTACTCATGTTACTTACATGGTTGTTCTTTGTTTTTCTTAAATTCTTTTCATACTCTTTCTTTTTTTTCCCTTTTTTTTTTTTGTGCAATACCCACTTAATTGTTCATGTGATATATTTTGCAGGCTATTCCTTTTCTTGTGGGATGCCCAGCATGCTTGAGGAACTTTTTAAATCTTTTCTGTGAGCTTTCTTGCTCTCCAAATCAAAGCCTTTTCATCAATGTGACTTCTGTCATGAAGGTCCTTCTTTTTCTTTATTGTTGTAATCTATTTGCAGACAAGGATTTGATTTGAGTTTATGGCTTCCTGTTTTGATAAACTACTAAATAGTACCGATCGTGTTGGTCCTTGTGATAATTTCTTGTTCCAGTTCCTTCATGTTGTTAACTATTGTATATGTTCTTTTCTCCCTCCTCTCACCCCTTCCTTTCGAAGTGAATGGCATATATATGTCCATATGCTGTAAATATGGATTATGATTAAATTATAAACAAATGACTATGATGTACATTCATATATATATATATATATATATATATATATATATATATATATATATAAATTAATTCTTATGTGGTTGCAGGGCAATGATAGTTTGACCGTTGATGGCATAGATTTTTATATAACTAGACAGTATGTAGAGGAGTTATTTAATTCATGCAAGGATGTGAAGTTTGGGACTATGAATACTCGTGCAATCGATTTGGTTGGTGCAGGTGCTCAAAATTACAAAGGTGAGAGGTGCCATTGTTTTATGTGTAATGCATGGTTGCAAGTAGAATGTAAAGTTTGTGTGCCTTTGTAATTGCCTTGGTATCATGCTTAAAGAACTAAGCAGACTAAGAGAAGTAGGAGTATGGATGTTCTTGGCCTAGGGACGTTTTTCCTTTGCTTCTTACTAGTTCTTACATAATGTAAAAACGATTATATTACTCATTTTTGAGTTTGATATGGTAAGTTGATGAAGATTTCCCTCGTACCTATTCCCTCAATCTGATCGTTCTTGGTTCTGCATCATTTTGTTATATCAACATGTGCTATATACTCTCTGCGGTGTTATTACCTTCACCTCCAGTCGTTCTGTCATTGCACCCATATCTTTATACTCTTACACTGACATTTTGTTGTATGGACCAGTTCTAACTTTGAAAGTTGTTGCTTTCATTAGTTTCTTTGTTATGTTCAACTGATGGAATGTAAATCGTACTTGTAATTTTGGGTGGTTTGATCTTATGGTTCTGATTGTTTTTTTCAGAGTGGCTTGCATTTCTTGGTCATCAAGCAAATCCTAATGAGCCTGGTTCACCATATGCAATAGACTTTCGATTGGATCTTAATGACTCATCCGGGATAAAGCCCATGAATGTTACTGCTTATTCATGTGGTGACCCTTCTCTTGGCTGTTCATGTGGTGATTGTCCTTATTCTTCTGTATGTTCTGAGTCTGCCTCACCTGCTCCTCATGAGAAACAAGCATGTGCTATTAGAATTGGCTCTTTAAAGGTACAGCCTAACTTGCCTGGTTGCTTTTTGATGTGATGAAATCTGATGGTCTGTTGTTTTAAGTCACTGTGATAACATGAAACTGGCATATTGTACACAGCATAATAGGAAAGGTAGCGTATTTACTGTATGTGTATCTTTTTAATTGAAGTAATTCTTGGATGAACTAACCTATAGCATCTTTCCTTTTGTAAGAACAGAAGCCTTTTTGAGATCTAATGGGATCTTATTAGCAAGGAAATTGGTTCTAATTGTAATCCCCTGCCCTCACCATGGTTGCATTCTTGCACTTCTTATCCAAGTTTCTTTTTTTCCCCAATCCCATTCTACTTCTTTCTCTGTCCCACTTGCGATCTTGATCTTTCAATTAATCTTGATTCTACTATGAGTCTTTGTTTGACCCAAATATTGCTCCAGCTGTATTACAATCCTCATGCAATACATGGGATTGGGAATGTGCTAGAATCCTTTAGAATAGCCATTCATGTACCCTTTGACCTTAATGTTAGTCAATGTTACATGGCCCAAGGTTTTATGTCTGGATATGAGGTTTCATACCCCTTGCTTATTTGGCATGGCACAACATGGTACCCGCTGATCTCAGCATATGGTAAATGTGCGAAGTTGGAACAACACCTATATCATGTGTCAGCACAGTACCACCATACTAGTTCCTTACTAGTCTGATACTTTTTGCAAGCGTCTAACTCAAGAAGATGGACAAAAAAGATACAGGGATGTGGGGGATAAATACAAATTTAACAAAATTGTTTTGTATTTGTACCTTCACATATAGTTTGGTTAAACATTAAAAATATGTTGCAAGGTCGTTCAGTGTCCATGTTTTTTATTCAAACTTCCCAGTAACTGTATAAGAAAAGGCAGTTTTCAAAATTAATCCAATACATGCATCCTTGTCTAATTTCTCTAAAAAACAGAACTTCTAATGTCAAATAGGATGGTCAAATTACTTGTTGGAAGAGTCCAACTCTTGACCAATCTATGAAAGCTGTAACCAAGGAACTTCATAAGTATCCAAGTGTTTGGCATATATCTGATTTAGATAAGTATCCAACTCAGGTATTTGGACCTGGGCACAAGTGTCTGTCTAACACTAATGCCAGTTGCTACTTTAATAATGACTAAATCTTGTCATAATGTTATCCCTTCTTGCCTTGGATCATACCTAGATTCATGAATAGGATGTAATTTTTTTTTCTGGGTCCTGAATTCCTTTTTTCAGTTCTTAATGCAACCGATTCAATGCACTTCTTCAAGAAACTTAAAGAAAACTTAATGTTCCAAGCACTTATTTTGGATGCCCAAAAATATATGTCTTGATGATCTGTTTTAAGTTTTAACAATCTCAATAACCATAGTTTGATTGTATTTTAAATCTAACCTTATTGCAGACCTAGTCAAATCTTAATCTCAGTTCTTCTGGATTCATTTTAGACTCAACATCAATATCACCTATGCTTCAAGTCACAAATTGAACCTTCATTCATTAATTGAGATCCAAATCTAGTACTACACTGCTAGTTCAAAGCTAAATTTGTTTCTTGACTGGGTCTATCTTGTCAAAGTTATAACTGAAATATTGATATAAATTGCAGTCTGTACAATCGTGGATCTTACTTATTTTTCATCAATTCTTTTACTCCGATTTGTCTATCACACTGTTTGAAAGTTTATGCTAGATCTTTTGTTGTTATCATTTATTACATTGGTTGAATGTTTACTCAAATTGTGATTAATTGGCACTAGAGAGCCAAGACAGCCATATAATTTGAGGACATGAAAATTCTAATAATATTAGACAATTTCAATGCTGGAAACATGAATCAAGAATCAAGATTTGATCTAAGGATGATAGAGTTTAAAATACAATTCAATTTATTTAAATGCGTTAAGTTCAATATTTGTTTTAACCTGAAAGTTACATGATGATTGATGACTTGGTTAATATTTGTCTATTTAGCTACCAGATCTGCTAAGATTGTTCATGCCTACTTTGATGCTGATTTGGCAGGTAATCCTGCTGATTGGCATTCCAGCAATAGCTTCTTTCTTGTCATTTTAGAGACTCTTATGTATTGGAAGAGCAAGAAGCTGGATATGGCATCTCCATTCTTGTGCTTAGGCAGTTGTATTGTTCAATAACTTATTGTTTGTCATCTCTTGCAAATGAGTGCTGTTTTTACAGTTCGTACTCCCTTATGTTGTTACCCCTGCAATTGCAATTCATATTGTAGATAGTCTAGTTTTTCAAAAGTAGGCAAAACACATCTTATTTGATTGCCACTTTTGGCCATTAGTTTTATCCTTATACCTTTTTACTCTATTTACCTTCTACCATGCTCATTAACTTTTTCATGAAGACCCATACAACCCATGCATTATAAAGATCTTGTTAGAAAACGCTTGCCCATTGGTCCAGTGTGAGTTTGAGAATTGTTGTTACTATTTCTCCTTTTATTGTTTTCACTTGCCAGATACTATGTGTAGGGGCTTGTTAGAACTGTAAATTTGTAATTGTGTTTATAGATGATAATTTTTCCTAAAAGGGTCAGATTGCAGCATTGTGCAAGCATCCATCCATCTTTCCTCAAGTTTCAAGCATTATTCAGTTTCAGCCCAATATTCAGTTGATCTCAGCAATTTAGTGGATTTACTAGTGATGATGTGGCCATGTGCTTCTGGAAACAAAATGACTGCATAGATGATATATTGGTGCAATCCAATGAGGATCTAGTCAAGGGTTGAACCCAAAACCGTACAACTATTTGCTGTCTTCTTGAATGCCTTTATCTAAATAAAATTGGTTAGTTTTGGAGTGACAAAACATGTTATTCAATAATGGTTGACAATTAACTTGACACAGTCGACATCTGAAGCAATAAGTATTCTTAAGTTTTGATTGTAGAAACAATTTTTAAGTTTACGCCTTTATACTTCTTTTTTTTTCATATATAATAAATGTTATATAATTTTTTGTCCTTTCTGTTTTAAATGATTTAGTTTTTGTTGCCTGCAGGTCAAATGTTTGGATTTTTCACTAGCAATTCTGTACCTTCTCATAATTTCTGCATTTTTAGTATGGGGTTTGTTACACAGAAAACAAGAAAGAACAGATCCATCTAGAACAAAACCGTTGCTGAATGTGAAGGATGAATATGAGCTCCATTCTGTTAATAAGCAGGAAATTTCTATTCAGCCTACTCAGGTGCATATTTATATGTATTGTTGTTTTATCCGATTCGTATTTTATTTCTCATTTACAAACGATCATAGTGCTATTATTGTTATCATTTTTCTCTTTTTGTCACCTTAGACATATAATGGTATATTTTACTTAGATGTATTATCAACTTAATCTTCTTGCTTAGTAAAATATTCCATGTTTTTCTTTTCTTTTTTGTAGTGTTTCTGCTTTAAAATATTCACTTCTTTTCATAGGAATTTGTAAAATATTGCTAGTTGAGTAAAAACTTAATTCTTTATAATTGTAGTTATAATTTATTGATTATCCTTATCTAGTTTGTTTTAATGTTTACCTAGCATTACCTTTTTTTTAAAAGTGTTGCAACAAGTTTATATGTGGAAATATTGAAGGAAATGCCATATGGGGTTGGAACTAGCTTAGCTCTGGCCTGTGTCAAGCATATATCGAACCCATCTTGATTTCCTTTCAGATCATCATTTCACGCCTAGACTGAACCTCGTGGTTAATATGGTTTGGTTTGATTAGGTCCGAGGTCCGCAATCTCGGTACTGGGTACCGTATCAATACCTTATCGGTTCAGTATGGTACACTTTTGTACTGAAATAAGTTTCTAACTATTTTTTTTAATTTTTATCTCGGTACGCCTTGGTACGGACCAGTATGCAGCTCGGTATACCTCGTTACGGAGTAGTGTGGGTATTACGGGGTTTGTACCGACTTAAAGGTGTGTTTCATATCAGCTCTTTTGGTACGGTATGGTACGTCCCGTACTGAATGGTATGGGGCGGTACGGCAGACCTTGATTAAGGTCCGCCGAATTGATACTGGGATCCATACCGATCGGCAGGCGAGTCGGTACGGTATCGGTTTGGTACCATATCGATACGCTTGGGCGTGCCAGTTTCGAGCTGGCACTCCCTTTTTTTTTAAGTTTTCAAGTTTGATTAATTGGTAATCAATTTTTTTCAACTTTTTTGATGATTTTAAGTATGATTTTCAACTTCTATCCAAACGACGTTGTAGTCTTGTATGTTCATCCTATAAACAACGTGTGCCAGGTTATAAGCACTCTTGGATTTTTTGTTGAAGCTCTGACTCTAAGAGGTATCCTCTGGCTGATAGTACGACTGTAGAGGGGCCCATCCGAATATACCGGCAGCAAAATTTGACCCGTAAGATGCTCTGTGCTGCGTAGGGTAGTAGCCACCGGAAGATGCCTCAAACACACCATATCCGTATCCGTATGGGTCCAGTATAAGATGCCTGTGGCTGTGGATAATAGGATCCAATATAAAACTCAAAATTTGATACGTCTATGGATCCTACTCTACATGCGAGGTCATCTGCAGCTGCATCATGTCCTCCTGAATGACCTTGAGGAGCCAGTCTTCTATATGCGCAATCGTATCCTTGCGGGCTTTGTCAGATCGTCCACTGTGGTTCCGATCCTGTGTAGCATGCATAAACTGGAACTCTCTGGTGCATCAAAGACCACCCTGCAGCTGTGTCTCATGACAGTGATCTCCTATCCTCCACTTCATGACCAGTAGATCCATAACTACCAGAACTATCATTGTTGCTGCTTCAGGACTTCTCCTCTACACTCTCTATTGGGGTTGTAGGCGTCTTTTGTTTTCTAGGACTCCAGACCCTTCGTGCCCCTCTCTGCCTGGCTATGCCGCCCTCCTGATCAAGTCGACCCGATAGTATAGTGGCCTTATCCAAGCATCTCTCGATCATGTCTTTGAGAGGATGCCTCGGACAAGGAGTCATGTGGTGATTGGCTCCCCTGCGGATGTGACTGATCAGTTGTAAGAATGCATGGAATATTAAGCTCAGCCCATTGCGCTGCATCAACTCTAGCCTTGCTGGCTACGAAGCTGGCCGGTCGTAGAGGTGATCCTGGCTCATCAATCTTCGGCTCTTCCCGCTGGCCCACAAGCCATCTGATCATAGGATCATTGTCATCATCAACAAAAGTATTATGGATTGAATTTGAGCTCCACTTCCTCCTAAATGCTACTTAAGTTAAGTTACCTCTTCTAGACATAAGGCCGTTCAAGGATCGCCAAACTGGTACTGGTATCTATTACCGGTTGGCCACTGGTAGACGTACCGGTTGGCCACCGGTAGACGTACCGGTTGGCCACCGGACCGACCTGGTACCGGTATCGAACTGGCCAAAAAGTCACTGCGCATGCGAAAATGCCACAACGCATGCTGTAGCAGGTGGAATTGGACTCGATGCCGGTTCGCATAGATTCCTGGCCGAGCCGGACAGAATCGGTTCGGCTCCATCCTGTTCGCTATTGTATGGGTATTCTGTCCGGCTCCATCCTGTTCGCTCTTGTATGGGGTCGGAATTGTTTTTCATTGCTGAACTGGACCAGTCAGAGACCGGACCGGTTCGTTATGGACTGAATCGGTCGGTACGGGCCGGTTTAGCATTCCTTGGGGCCGCGACTTCTGAATCAGACTCCATCTTGTAAATGACATTACACAGAGCTGTCAGAAGTTCGTCATCCATACCAATTCCAGCTACACTATTCTGGAACGGAGGTTTAGGTAGTATGTTGCACATAGAGGTGATCGTCTTAGTAAAATTATACAAGTTTAGGAGCAGTCTAATTTTCAATGTTCTTGCTTACCTGCTAGATGCAAATTTCTATCCATTTGGTAGTCCCACTGCCGCTCAATGATATCGATGTACTCTTGGGCATGGGCTGGATCTGCCTTGTTGATTTGAGCCTTTTCTCTCTCTATCATGTAATACAGAAATCCCATCTCGGGGTACCTCTCGTTATCCATGGCCTAAAATACTTCATATAATGGTTTGATAGCCTTCACTAACGCAGTGGCCTGCTGCTTCGTCACCAAGTCTTCGACCCTGCTCCTTTCAGTGTCGTGTCGAGCATATCTACTTTTCTGCCACTCGGGATTGACAAACATCTGATGTAGGGCTGCTTTCTTCTCAAGAAGGCTATCAAGTGCAGCATAGTTGGTAGCAAAATGTGTGACTCATGGTCTCAAAATCTCTTTCCCTGCAAACCTCCTCATCAGTGAAAGGACCCAGGCATGGAATGTCGTACCGGTCCAGTCCTAGACCGGTATCGGAACCACTAAAAAATCGGTATTTCTCGATTTTTTAGCCGAACCGGCCGGTATGGGTGCGTACCGGCCGGTTCGGAGCCCGTACCGGCCGGTTCCGGCCTCGTACCGGTGCAACCGGCCGGTTCGCACCGGTACGATTTTTTTTTTAGAACCACAGCGCCTCGCGCTGTGGTTTTTGAAACCACCGCGTACCGGCTGGTACGTACCGGACCGGACCGGTACCGTACCGGTCCGGCCGGCCACCGGTACGCCGACCGGTACCGGTACGGCGGACCTTGGATCCAGGTATAGTTATATTATATATATACCTGGTGATGGTTTGGACTATCTCCATTGTGTGCTGCACCCTATTGATCCTTGCAATGTCTATCAACATATGGTCGATACAAGATTTCTCCGGCGGCCTTATATTGTGACCCATTACAGTGATGACCTGCACGACATTCTCCTCTCCTACCTGATCAATCATCTCCTCCATAAATTTGAGGATGTACGTGGAGTCGTGCACTTGATTAGAAGCATCAACTGACTCGTGGAAAAAAGTATTCATATTACAGTATTTTAGAAAGTTGATGACACTCCGTCTGGTAGGACCGGTCCAACCATCACACATCACAATCAGTTCATATGCGGGCCACTTGCTCTTGTAGGAGGCAATCCATTTCTTTAGCTCCTTATTATTGTCAAAAAGCTTATCGTAAATGTTCTTCGGGTCTGAAGGATCTACACCGGGACCGGCAATTTATATGGCGGAAATGGCAAACCTATAGTATGTATTGTCTGCCACATTTGCTAAGATGTGGCTAAAGTGGAACTAGAATCCAATAGCTCACCACATATCCTCCTTGTTGAGTCAACGCTCTGCTGCTTCGAATCTCTATTGGAGAAGGCATGCAGATCTAAATTATGGATTGCTGCTCCTGTTGGAATCTCTTTAGATGACTTCTTTTTGCTACTAAAAGATTCTAGCATAGATAAAATCCGGCCACCGGCTCTGCTGATGCCCTTCCTAACTGAGGAGGTCATCGTAAACTCTGGATATGCCCTGCTGCTCATAGAACCAGAGCCTGACTTGTTGAACGAGGGCCCAAATTAAGCTCTGTGCCTTCTCATCATCAGGAGCAGACACCTTCTTTGACTCCCTAGAGTGATGGGAAGGTGGCTTTGCCGCTCAGCGTTCCACCTCCGCCTTCTTCTTGACAATCTTCTCCCTCGCTTTTTTAAAATTAGCAAGATTTTTCATCAGTTGCCAAACCTCCTGTGGGTATTTGCGGCACATCAATACGTCACTGTAACCACCAGCTAAGTGCTGTTTCAACCTGGTTACCCCTCTCTTGAACTCTTGTTTGCACCAGTTATACTTCCACTGGTGCCGACCCGAGAGCATTCTCCTATGCTTCCAGCCAATATCACGTTCTAAGTTCTTTTTTCTTGACGGCTCCATTCCTATACCAGGTCGGTCAAGTTTGCAAGTTTTCAATTATTTAAAATTAACAAATTATTAATACGAGGACGATAATTTTTTTTTATCTCAAAAAATACATCTGATTTATCTAATATATAACCCTAATTTTTCTTATTTATTTACTTATTTTTAATATTTTTACTTTAAAAAAATGTGTATATATTATAAATTCAGAAAAATATGATTTTAACCTCAGAAATTACTTCTTAATTATGTAATACGTACTACCAATTTTTTATAATTTTTGGTATTAATTATATATTTTAAATTATTTTTATATTTAAAATTAATTTTTAAATATTAATGATTTAAAAAATTAATTTTGGCTCAGATCCATGTAGAACCCAATAATGGATGCTATATATATTTTTTTTAGGCCCTCAGGCATACATAAAAGGTTACTTATTTCTTAATTTTTTACAAATTTAGGCCTATGATACTGTATGCATGATTGCATCAGAATTTGAGTGACTGAACACAAAATTTTTATATAGAGTAGTTTGCATGGCCCTTAATATGTTTTAAATTTTATTTTTATTTTTTTTAAAAAAATATTTTTTATCCAAAAATATATTTATATTTTTTAAAATTATATATAGTCTAAAAATTAAAAATTTTTATGTCAGCATATACATAGTTGATAGATCTCCAATATATAAATAAGTCAAGCCCAAATTGAAAAATTTGGCATGATCTTCTCATATTTTTGCAATTTTTGAGCTATTTTTTAAAGATCTTCAAAAAAAAAGGAAGGAAGAGGATAGAAAAAAGGAAGCACACCTTATTTATCCTTGGCTCTTTCTTCTAATAGCCTGAATTGGTATTATAGATTTTTTGGAAAGAATTAAGGAGGTCCTGAAACCACTCCTTATCATTGGGATGGCCTTCTTAGTGAAAAGATCATATGTAGAGATCACATAATCAATATATAAGTAAACTATGTAAGGATGCTTATGACTAGATATCTATTTTAGAACTTCAAACTGCAATCTTCTTTCCTTTCAGCTGATTACCATTCTCTACTTGTTCTAGCTGTTTACTCTATAAGTTGCTGAAATTTTTTGGAGTTGCTGAAATTTTTTGGAGTGGTAAAAATGATGGTACGAGGGCTGCACCCTTCTATATATAGTTGTATTGTATGTATGAGGCATGTAGCCACCACAAAGTTGTAGCTGAGTTTCAAGCTATGGTTCAGCTAGGCTGCTGTTTTTTTTTTTCAAAGGATAAACATGAGGTTTCAATCCAAGAGCCAGAACAATGTGACATCTAGTAGGACCTGACTTTGGTGGGTAACCATGATGTTTGACATGCACGAGGCCCATTCACCAGAGAAAGCACGAGGTGGCAGCCTACTCATGAATATTTGTGACCTAGTCCTTAAACTTTTTCTATATCGTACTTAGGGCTCAATAGCCAGCACAATGTGACAGCTAGTGGGTAACCATGAGGTGTGACAAGCATTAGGTCCATTCACTAGAGAAAGCATGAGGTGGCAACCTACTCATGAATATTTGTGACCTAGTCCTTAAGCTTTCCTAAATCGTACTTAGGATCATCACTAAGTACTTTTTTGTCCTCACTAATTTGTGTATCTTCATACAAATGAATCATACTTAAGAATTCTATGCACATATTTTGGTAGTTGCTATCCTGTACTTACATATGCAAATGATCGTGATTAAGGTTCTGTTGTGTTGGGGTATTTCAAAGCATGTCTTCGTGCATAATTATTATTTGTCAACAATGTAATATATGTGATACAACTAGTCATATTCATCTGATCTGGTGGTTTGTTGAATTTTGACATAGTTCACTTATAGCTTGCTTTCTTTATCCTTTTTATTGCTGACATGCAATTTTGGTTTGGAATTAAAATCGCCAATATGCTGTATTTTATAATTAACAATTGATGAAATTTTGATGCTCAATTTCAGGTATCTGAAGAGGCTCCTGCAGTAGTTACAATGCTGCATCCTTCTGTTGTTCAAGGTTATATATCAAATTTCTTCAGGTTGTTTTCTATTCTTTGTATTTGAATTCATATTGTTTATCGAGTATTGTTTTTGTCATGTATCAACTATCTTGTCTCTGTGCAGGATTTATGGATCCTTTGTCTCCAGAAATCCAACTCTTGTTTTGTGTTTGTCACTGGCTGTTCCTCTTCTCCTTTGCATAGGTCTAATCCGTTTCAAGGTTGAGACACGACCTGAAAAGGTATCATCTCTTGCTTCTTGTTCTGCAAGTGCAAATATTACCTAGTCTATCTCAGATAGTAGATGATTTGATTCCAATCCAATTACCTGTGACAACCTTATTACATGTAATAATGGTATGACATATGACCACCAAATGTTTGTGCCATTTATCCATCCTAAGGACATGATTTTGGTATTACAAATGTGTATCATTTTCATGTTCCATTGTTTTTGCACATTATGCTGAATTGATAGTCTGGTGACATCCTGAACTTTTGAGATGTTATCTACATGAATAATTTCTATTTCAAGAAAAAAAATTGGGAAAAAGCCAAGTTCTTCACTGTCAAGTTTTATGTTGTCAGATTAATTCTACTGATTTTTATCTAAGGACATGTTGCTTAGATGATGCTGACTAATACCTCCTGTATCTATTCTGCATGGATGTTTGTACATCTTATATGGGCTTAGAATATCTGTTTTCCAGCTGTTCGTAATGGCTGTATTAGGTGTGGCGTTATTCTATGTTCTTTTGCAGCTCTGGGTGGATCCTGGAAGTAAGGCTGCAGAGGAAAAGCTATATTTTGACAGCCACCTTGCCCCTTTTTATAGAATTGAACAGGTACTTGCTTATTCTTAACTATATTGTTTTATAAGTATGCTATATATCAACTGTTGTCTGTGCCAGAGCTTCCTTGTTTGAATTTGCTTCTATTGAAGGAAAACAAAAAATTGTCGCCCTTCAGAGAATAAAACACAAGATATTTTACTTGGTTTGTCTTTTACTTTTAAATGTTCTTATGTGAATGTGATCAACTTCTGATAAGATATATGTATTATCTATCTTGTAAGATGTGCAATTCTCTTGTTGGAATCAGTTTCATGCCTTTGATCTTCTTAGATAAGATTGGGAATGCGATAAGGGGTGCACATGCCCATTCTTGCATACAAGGAGTATGGACTATGGTCTTCCTGTCAGAACATGGTGGCATGAATCAATATGGATCAGCAGAGACTTATTTTCATTTGTTATGAGCCCTTGGCACCATCATGAACATGGGTTGTGCTGAGGGATGCGAGGATTGGGTCAGAATTCAAAATCTTTAGATCTGGGATTCTCGCACCACTATTTTGACTAGCTAGAAAGGCTTAAGTCATGTGGCTGTTAGTGTCTTTCAGATCATCACGAAATACTGTCTCGGCATACTTTTAAAATTTTTACAACTGTTTTTACTAAATATATCTTTCTTTCTCCTCTTTGTATCTTGTATCACCAATGCTTCTGTGCAGTACCTTTACTGGGCAGACAATATCCATCAAATATAGCAACCTGCCTTTATAGTTTATCACCATATGAGCTTTTACTTTTTTAGTTTCACTGAAGTTTCTTACCATGAAAGCAGGTGAAGAATGTGGAGATTCTTTCTTACCAACCCCTTCTCTGCAATTTCTTGTACTTGTAACTTAAATTCCTTTTCTATCAACTCAATCTTGGCTTTAGCTTGTTATCCTTTTCCCAGAGCTTAGCTGGATATTCTTCTATATTCTGTTTTGGAATTGCCTTTACTTCCTTAAGAGTAGGTGTTTCATTCAAGGTTTGTTATGGGTTATGTCTAATTTATGTGACACGGGTCCAAGCCACTGCTGCTACATCCATTATTTGGTGAATGCTATGGAGACCTAAGTGAAGGTCTAAAATGGGTTAATATATCTTTGGATTATTTCGTGAAATTGAAGTTGAGTCACTTTCTTTTGATTGAGCCGCATATTTGATCCAGAAAAGATAGTGGGAGGTTCTCTGTTTTTTTTAAAAAAGCCTCCTTGTGTACTAGCTAAAGAATTGCTTTATATCAACTAAAAGAGTTTGACTGTCGAATGTATCTAAAAGATTAGTAGATGAATTTACTTGAGGATAAATTGGAAAGAGAGAAAAGGTTATTCTACATTAATATATCCATAGGGGTTGTTTTATATAATGAGATTGCAGTATCAATACTAGAGCACTAAATGTTTTCTTTTTCATGGTTAGATGTTGCTTAATAGTGTTGCTGTATTCAAACTCCTTTATGTGCTTATTTTGTCATATGTATTTGTTCTTCTTTTTCAATAGCACATTTTGGTGATCAATTTACGTTCTTTTCACTAGTTAATGTGAAACTATTGCTTCTATTTTAATTTCCGCTGTTGATGTTGATTTTGACAAATATAAAACTTTCTCTGATATACACTTTGATAACAAAAATATGTCAGCCTCTTTTTCATTGGGCAATTTGTTTTGTTTCTTTTGGGATTAATTTAGTGTTAGTAAATGATTGTTTCTGTTACAGCTCATCTTGGCCACCGTTCCAGTTTCAAAGCATGAGAAGCCACCTAGTATTGTGACAGATAAAAGTATAAAGTTGCTTTTTGAAATTCAAAAAAAGGTACTGGTATGCAGACAATTACCATCCAATTGTTCCAACCTTAAATAACATGGATGCTCATTTCTGATTGTTTGCTGCTTACTTTCGAAAGATTGATGGTCTACGCGCAAATTTTTCTGGGTCTACAGTATCCCTTACTGATATTTGCTTGAAGCCACTTGGTGAAGATTGTGCCACTCAAAGTGTGCTACAGGTGCAAGACTAGGTTTTTTAAATTGTTTCTCAATTTTTCTCTCATGGGCTTAACCAAGCATGCTTTTCTTTGGTAGCTGGGGCAATGTTTGATGTGTCATGTCTTTGGAGTTGTCTATGTTTATGTTTTCAAATTCTGAAAGTTTGGTACAAACAGGCTTATTCATCACATTTTATGTTTTATGTTTAGCTTGCTAAAATTTGAATACTTACTATCAGTCCTGCTATAGGACAATTTGTGGGAAGAAATCTACTAGGGTTTAGAAGAGGAATGAACCTATAGAGGTTGCTGGAATTTTGGTTCAGACATGACGTTTAATCAAAATGGCCTTACTATTACAAATATGATATTTGGAGGTAAAATTGATATTTGGAAGGGAGTCTGATTCTAGGATTATGGAACAAATACTTGTTTGACATGCTAGAATGAAATAAAATACCTTGCTGCCCATTTAGTTCAGATATCTTTTCCCAAATCAAATGAATTGATGATGAGGAATTTCTATAAAAATGGAGTGATAAAAAAGATTCCATCCTAAATTTTGAAGTTTTAAAATTGAGCGATGAACAATCACAGTTTACACAATCATAGATTTAAATGATTGTTTATTAGTAGTGAAGAAATCAAAACTGAAGTTGTGGGGAAATTCTCTCTCTCTCTCTCAACCTATTTTGGTGAGGAGGTCTACTTTTTTTTTAGTGTTTCTATGCAACTGCTTACAACAATAATAGATATATCATATAAGTATGGAAATGTACAACGATAGATCCCAAGAATATGCCCTAGGAATTATGATTTGAAAATTTTATGAATATCATAAGAATATGCTGCGATAATCCCTTAATGAAAAATATACAATAATAGATTCCAGGAATATGTTTTGGTAATTCCTTGAATATGCTTTGGTGATCTTTTGAATATTTGGCTGCATAATCTTGGAGATTTCTTGAAGATTTATAAGGTCAGCAGCTAGGCTAATACCCCCCTTCAAGCAAATGGGGCATAGGCTGCACGCTGAGCTTGGACCTAAGAGAGAAAAATCAATTACAGGAGAGACCTTTGGTTAGTATTTAAGCGATCTCTTCTTGGGAGGAGATGAATCTTACATGCAGTCATGGTACACCATGCCGGCCCGAATCGGACGATACGGGGCGTACCATACTGATTTGGTACCGGTATCCGGTATGAATGGCGTACTGACACTCAACACGCAAAAAAAATTCTGGATCGTATTACCATTGTATTAGTGTGGCATCGGTATAGGGTCCGGTACTGAGACGACGGACCTTACATGCAGTTGATTGCTAGATACTTGTTCGCAAACAAAATGAAAATCAATTTCAATATGTTTGGTACAGACATGAAAAATAAGATTGGATGTTAAATAAATTGCACTTAGGTTGTCACACCAACAAAATACACCCAACTCATGTAATAACTGTTGAATACTTGAATCAATATAAGCTTGACCGTAGCTATAGCCAATCCTTTATATTTGGACTCTGTGCTAGAGCGGGCCATGGTGTACTGTTTCTTTGAGCTCGATGAAATAAGATTAGAGCTGAGGAATATAGTATATCTGCTCTAATACTATGAAGAAAATAAAAATGGAGCTGTGGGGAATTTCTCTCTTAACCAAACGGGAGTTGTGGGGAAATTCTCTATCAGCCTATTTTGGTGAGGAGGTCTACATATTCTTTCGTATTCATTTTATAGTGTTTCTATCAAAGATTGCCCAACCAGTATAGGCTGTGGCATTAAATGCCACATATTAAACCAGACTCGGTGCCGGTTCGCATCGAGTCCTGGCCGAATTGGCCAGTATGGGCCGGTTCAACATTCTTTGGTTTCTATACAATTGCATACAATAGTAATCAAAGTCTGGCATACCACCCCGTATCGTCTGATACGGAGCGTACCATATCATACCGGGAGAAAACCAAACGAAACACATATTCAAGTCAGTATAAGCCCCATACCGTCCTGGACCGGGGCATACCGAAGTGTATTCCGGTCCCATACCAAGGCATACTGAGATGAAAATTGAAAAAATGTGCAAGAAAGCTATTTCGGCACAGAGGTGTATGATACCATATCAAACCGATAAGTTATCGATACAGTACCCAGTACCAAGATTGCGGACCTTGATAGTAATAGATACAAAGATGGAAATATACAACAATAGATTCCAAGAATATGCTATAGGAATCCTATGAATATCCCAAGAATATGCTGCATTAATCCCTTAATGGAAAATGTAAATGATAGATTCCAGGAATATGCTTTTGTAATTCCTTGAATATTCTTTGTGATCTTTTGAATATTTGGCTGCATAATCTTAGAGATTTCTTGAAGATTTATACGGTCAATAACTGGGCTGATAAGTAGATTTGGGCTATCGAGGGTCTATCAGTTTGGTTCAGTGTAGTTGAAGTTGCACTACGGGTACAAGTTACATATATATGGAATTGCAGCACGCCAGCAATTATAGATGCTATAACATTACAAGAGTTAGTTTGGAACTGTAGTTTTTGTGTTTGGTAGGCTGTCACCTAGAGTCATTTCTAATCTCCTCAATCTCTTAGTCGGGAAGTCATTATGAGCATAATATTCTGGGAAATTGAGAAATAGAGGGAGATAGATATGGAAGCAGGGTTTTGTTGCATTTTTTTCAAAGGAGGTAAGCCCCTGGCCATCGAGGCCTAGGAGTTGAAAATGGTTGGAGAGAGGGTTGTTGTTTTGGAGGTGGGGAGGTGCGAGACTCGACAAAGGAGGTCAAGTCTAGGGAGTCATTATCTCAAATTTGTGAGGGAGCAGTGGATCTGTGGTGGGTTGTCGCTATCTCAAAGACATCATGAAAATTAAAGTAACTTGTAATAGTTACTATAGCTAATTCAATTGGGAGTCAAAATTAAGGATTCAAATCTCGGTAGGATGTCCACTGGGATGGGTACCCTCCCATGTGTCGGGATAAGACCGCCTCACCATTGTCCAAGGGTCCTAATATGCAAATCTTGGGACATCCCCTATCCTAAGTGTTGGGATGGGGTGGGATGGCGGCGCATCCCATTACATGGAAAAATCGGGATAGGTCCATCCCATGGGATTTAAAATTTTGGTCCTTTTAAGCCCTCTTGGCAACTGCACTTGCAATGGCTAGATCAATTGCAGCAAAGCAAATGACATCTCTTATTTGCAACAATTAGGGATGCATCCAGCTCCAATTATGGCCAACCAAGCAACACCTAAGATTAAGGCTTGATGGCAAAAGTAGTTAAACCAGTATTTATAGGAATGTATTGATATTTGATACTCCTAAGAGAGACTAAGTGAAATTCCTTGGTCACCATTTCACCATCAAATTTTGAAATTTGAATACAAACTCCAGTCTTTTCATCTTTTATTTTCTACAATGCATGCACAATGCAATTTCTTATCATGGTGGCAAACATGGTATGCCATACCGTATTGAACCGGACGGCACGGGGCATATTATATTGTACCAGTATTGTATCGGTACATGGTATGGGGGCATATGGACACTCGGTATGTTGACTTGGCCCTCATACCGGGCGTATCGACACAGTGACATGCTGGCACCGGTACAGGGCCTGGTACCAAGACGGTATACCTTAGTGGCAAAACTATCATTGTTTCCTTCAATTTCTAAGCTAACATCATTATCTAATCCACTAACATCAGTAGTCCTTTGTTATTTTTGCTCCCAAAATTCCAAGTGCTTGAGCAGCTAAATGAGTAACATTTTGGCTCTACTCTTCCAATTCTTGAAATATTTCCATAATGGCATAAATCAAGATTTGCCGTCTCGGTACCAAATTCCGTACCTGTGCCATACTAGCACTGTGTCGATATGGTACGGTACAGAGTCTTTTTGGCGTATCGAGTGTCGATACCCCATGCGTACCGAGTGTTGATACTGAATCGGTATGGTATGCCCTATACCGTCCAGTTCGGGCTCGTATGGTGAACCATGGCATAAATCAATATTCATCGAACCTATATTAGGACCCGTATCGCTCGGTGGGCGGTTTTGGTACCGTACCGACACACGGTATGCTTGGACGAGCTCGTTTCGAATTGGCATACCCATTTTTTTAAAGTTTTTTAGGTTTGATTTATTGGTAATCAATTTTTTTTTCAACTTTTTCAACGATTTTAAGTATATTTTGATATTTATTGATATTGTTTGATGTTTCTATGATTCTGGTGTCATCTAAATAATGCATCTTGTTGTTTTAAAGTGATACAAAATGTAACATGATTAGTGAGATGTTGCATTCTACAAGAAGCTACATGAAATATTCTAAAATCAACTAATGAGATGAAAAATATAAAATAATACTATCAATTATATATATTTAAAGTACAACATACAAACTGGTATCTAAAATTTCGGTGAGTGGTGATGCCTCTTGTAGATATCTGAATCATTAGTATAGTCAAAAGACACATCAGTCTATCCCTTTCACCAAGTAGCGTTGTAGTCCTGTATGCTCATCTCTAGAAAATGCACTATGAGTTATATAAGCACTTTTGGATCTCTCGCTGAAGCTCTGACTCTAAAAGATATCCTCTAGCTGATAATACGACTGTAGAGGGGCCCATCCAAATATGTCTGTAGCAAACTTCGACCCGTAAGATGCTTCAGGCTGCATAGGATAGTAGCCACTGGAAGACAATGCCTCAGACGTACTATATCCATATCCGTACCATATGGATCATAGGCTGCGTATGACTGCAGGTAATAGAATCCAGCATACGACTTAAAACCTGATGTCTCTAGATCAACACTGTTGTGCTGGTACTAGGCTCATACCGGTTGCCCGGCAGCATGGGTTGGTATTGCCCTGCGCCATGCCGACCTAGTACCGACACAGTAGAGGCAAGGGAGAGGGAGAATGGGAGAGAAAAAAGAGAGAGCAGAGAAGGGAGGGTAAGGGAGAGGAAGGAAGAGAGACCGGTTGGGGTCGGCCGACGAAAGCCGGGGAGCCTCTGCATGGAGGAGGTAGAGGCCGGAGAGACATGGAGGCAGGGCTCTTTCTCAGTCCCCTGTTTCGTTCGAAACAGGAGCCCGAAGGGGGCCTCTTTTATTTTTGCATTGTCTATCAATATGAGATCGATACAGTTTGCAGTACATTGGGTCTAGAAAATATGTGGCCACCGCTCCATCAAGTTCTCTCCAACAGTCTTATATTATGGTCCATTATTAGTGATGATTTGCATGGCATTCTGTTTTCCTACCTAATCAATCACCTCCATCAATCTAAGGATGTACATTGGCATCATGCACTTGATTGGAAGCTTCAACCGACTTATGGAAGAAAGTTTTCGTATCACAGTATATCAAGAAGTTGATGCTCTGCCTAGTAGGATCGGTCCAACCATCATACATCATCACCAGTTTATATATAGGTCACTTGCTCTTGTATGAGGCAATCCATTTCTCTAGCTCTTCCTTATTGTTTTCAAAAAGCTAACTGGAGATGTTCTTTGGTCCTGGAGGATCTATACTGGGATAGCAGCCTATATAGAGGAAAGGGCAAACCTATAGTATGTTTGTCTGCCTCATTCACTGGGATGTAGCTAATATGGAACCGAAATCTAATAGCTTGCAACATATCTTCTTCTTATTCTTCTTTAGTATTGTGGCTGCTATGAATCCTTGCTGGAAAAGGTATGTGGATCTAAATCATGGATGGTGGCTTCTAGTGAAATCTCTCGTAAGGACTTCAACCTGCTGCCAAAAACCTCCAATATAGATTTAATATGACTACTGCCTCTATTGACTTCCTTCCTAACTAAGGAGGTCCTCGTGAACTCTGAATTTGCCCTGCTGCTTGCAGAACCGGATCTCGACCCGTAGTATAAGGGCTCAAATCGAGCCCTATGCCTGGCCACTGATCATCCAGACTAGCCTGAATAGAAGCCTAGATCTTTGCCTCCTCGTCATTTAGAGTGAACACCTTCTCTGACTTTGTGAAGTGATAGAAAGATGGCTCTGCTATTCGGCGGTCCACCTCCATCTTCTTTTTGGCAACTCTCTCCTTTATTGCTTTGAAATTAGCGAAGTGCTACTTCATTAGTTGCCGGACCTCTTGTGGGCATTTTTGGCATATAGATACGTCGAGATAATCACCAGCTAGGTGCTTCTTCAACCTGGTTACTTCTCTATTCTTGAACTTTATGTTGCACTAGTTGCATTTCTAGTGGTATCGATCCGAGAGCATTTGCCTATGATTTCAACCAATATCATGCTCTGACTTCTTTTTCTTCTTGATGGTTCTGTTGCTGCAGGCTTATCAAGTACGTCAGTATATCAATTATTTAAAACTAACAAAATTTTATTATTATTAAAAAAATATTTTTTACTTCAGAAACTAACTTATCTATTACGTAATACAATTTTGTCATATTATTTATTTACTTATATTTTTAATAATTTTAAATTTAAAAATATGTTTAAATACCATAAATTTAGAGAAGTATGTTATTTACTTCAAAAAATAGTTCTAAAATATGTAATACGTACTACTTATTTTTGATAAATTTTGGTATTAATTATATATTTTTAATTATTTTTAGATTTAAAAATAATTTTTAAATATAAATATTTTAAAAAATTAATATGGGTAGATCCATGTATACCCTTGCCATGGATGCTACATATATTTTTTAGGCCCATAGACGTGTATCAAAGACTTTATTTTTCAGAATCGGTCCGACTTGTGTGGAACCTACCGATTTGGACCGAGTCCGTGTGGTTCGGGACCGGTTTTGGCTGGTTCCAATCGGTTCGGAATCGTTTCCGGCTAGTTCGGACCTGGTTTCGCGAAAAAGGGGGGAACCGATCCAGTCCTCCGCCCACTTTGGCAAACCATGGCATAATTTTTGCCCCTTCAGTCATGGCCTTTTCCACCTCTTAGAGCATCTACACTCACATGTTAACACCCAAAGAAGTACAATAATATACAACCGCTTTGAAGGAACTTGATCAAATACTACTCTGAAGCTAATGGATAATGAAAAATAAGCTTATATCATTTCTAGTGGAAGTTACTTCATTAAACAATAGATGGAAAGGACATAACCATGGTCTGTTGAACCGGTCGGAATCGACCGGTTCAGCCTGTACTATACCGGTACCGGCCTCCACCGTTACGGTACAGCGGTGGAATTTGGGATCAGAACCGAACGATTCCTTGCCCTTACTAGTGCGAACCGGTGCGGTTTGCACCGGTACAAGCCCGGTACTAGTGCGAACCGCACCAATTCGCATCGGTACTCGCGGGGAAGAAGGGGGGAAGAGAGGAGAAGAGTGGAGAGAGGGGAAGAAGACCTCTCATGCTATCGGGCCTCTTTCTTCCTCTCGAGCACCTCGTGGGGAAGAAGACCTCCCTTGCTTGTAGGAGAAGGGGGGAAAGAGAGGAGAAGAGAGGAGGAGAGAGGGTAGAAGGGAGGAGGATATCTCGGGAAGATGAAGAGGAGAAGAAAAAAAAGAAAAGAAAAGAGAGAGAGAAAGAGAGAGGCCACAGGGAGCGCGCCTGCGCGCGGAGGCGCGGGCGCGAGTGGGGAAACGCGTCCCCCGACTCGTGCCTGTGTGCGCTCCACGCGGTGGAAATTGCGGTCCATGCGCGGGCAGCGAGCCCATGCGCTGCCCTGCGTGGGCTTTTAATGCGGCAGAGTGGCATTTAATACCATTCTGTAGCATAACACGAACGCGCGCGCGTCCGCACATGCTCCACGCCTTTCTTTTTTTTTTTTTTCAGAACCAGTTTGGTACCGATTCCAACCAGTACTGAACCGGTACCGGTCTTCACTGGTATATCGGTTCGATCGGTTTCGCATCCTTTGGACATAACAATATAGTAGCAGAATCAATCCAAAGCACCAATGAAAACAACCTTCCCCAATAGTAATCATAGTTAATATCAACTTTAGAGCACAAAGATTGGGTATTGCCATGGAAGCAAGTGAGTACTTGAGATATACAGCCTCATAGCTTAAGAAAAAATAGAAAACAACAGAAGGTTGCTGTCCACTTATGTGTGGCATGATGATAGAGAGATCGGAAGTTGTCACAGGGTCAACTCCTCAGGACCTCAGTTCACTTGAAAATCTACGTAGAAGAGCAGCATATCTAAAACCTCTCAAGTGTCCTTGTTAAGCTAGAGGCTTCTTGGAGAAGCTTCCTGTCTCAAAAGTCAAGCTTTTCACTTAACTCCACCTAATATCTCATGTCTATTTTCCGAAAATGTTCCATAACATAACTGTCATTACAAATAAGACCAAGCATGGAATGCCGTACCAGCCCGTACCGGCCGGTACGGGCCGGTACGTACCGGTCCGGCCGTGGACCGGTATCGGAACGGATAAAAAACTGGTATTTTTCCGTTTTTTATCCGAACCGGCCGGTACGGGTGCGTACCGGCCGGTTCGGGCCCGTACCGGCCGGTTCGGAGCCGGTACCGGCCTCGTACCGGTGCGAACCGGCCGGTTCGCACCGGTACGATTTTTTTTTTTTTTTTAAGAACCACAGCGCCGCGCGCTGTGGTTTTTGAAACCACCGCGTACCGGCCGGTATGGGACCGGTACCAGCCGGTACGTACCAGACCGGACCGGTATCGTACCGGTCCGGCCGGCCACCGGTACGCCGACCGGTACCGGTACGGCGGACCTTGAGACCAAGAGATCAAAATGAACCTAAATCTGTCCCAAGTAAGACCTAACCAGAACTTGGAATCTAATATGATGAAAAATACTCCAGGACTACGTAGACCATTAGGACATCCCGAAACTCTACCTTTACTCTTGCAGTGGTGTTAACAACTACTTATCTGTATATAATTATTAATTTGCAACAGCCATGCAATGTCATAAAACATAAAAAATATTATAGCAAATTCATAAACTATAGTTTCATGTGTAGACAATGTCAAGAAGAGAGGCTATTTTTTTTCTTGCATAATATCTGCCCCTATTCTGAAATTTATTTTGATTTTGATGTATCTTCTCCTTTGGTGACATTTATTATCTTGTAGCATTTTGTGGTGCTTTGCACAAGCATGCTAATTGTCAATAAGGCTTTCCCTATCTATTTTAGTCTGTATCTCTTTGCTTTCTTATATTGCTTAATAGTGAAGTAATGCTGTAGTCCTCCTATAGTTGGCTATTATATTTTCTCTAGATGCTTTTATCTTTTTGACATGCCCTAGATATAAGTAAAAGTTCTCTCGTAGTTAGACGTGACAGCATTTGCTATTTTAGACCTGAGTATTGATGTGGACAGTCCTTATAGGTTGTTGAAATATATCCTAATTCCTGCATCTAAGCCAAAGACACTCATTGGAAAAAATACTCTACCTTGGGAAAATAGAATGCTTTACCTGGCTATTTCTGGATTATGCTTTACTAGATGCATCCTCTACTTGATTAACATGAAATTTTTCTTCTACCAGTATTTCAAAATGGATCCTGAAAATTATGATGGTTTTGGGGGTGTTGACCATGCTGAGTATTGTTTTCAGGTAAATTCCTTGTACTTTATGTTTACATGTATTTATTTATGCTTGTCTTGGTTCAAAGTGCCCATTTTGTGCTATCTAGGTTTTTAGATGTTGATTAGCCATACATTTTCATCTTACCCAATTTTGTGTATGCGTTTCTACTTTATTGTGTGTTAGTGAGATGAAGAAAAGTTGTTTAGCACCAACTATTCATATTTCCCTTATGTGATTGTCATTATACGTTAGGAGGTATGAATTTTATTGATGCATGCACAGTGCATCTGTATAATTATGAAAGACTATGTAGCACAAAAATATTTTGGTGATTTAAGTTTTCAGTTATTGCTTTTCTCTGGATAAATTCTAGGTCTTAATTAGTCTCATTAATATTTACATTGTATTGTCAATTGTGTTTGCTGGCTAATGAATACCATTTGCTGATTCTAAACACCCTGCACCATTTGGAAACAACCATCAGCATTACTCTTCCGCAGAAACATGCCTGAGTGCATTTCGGGCTCCTCTGGATCCAACGACAGCATTGGGCGGATTTACTGGAAGTAACTACTCTGAGGTATTCTCTTGGCTTGTTGAACACAAAGTTGTCTTCTACAAACTTTATTACTTTTCAGTACTGGTTTTGTTGGCAGGCTTCTGCATTTGTGGTAACATATCCAGTGAACAATGAAATTGATAAAAGTGGCAAGGAGAATGGAAAGGCTGTGGCTTGGGAAAAGGCTTTCATTCATCTAGTAAAGGTTCATGTTTTTCCTCAGTATTCTGATGCCCTTTGTAAAGTGCTAAAGTGCTGTTGTATAAAGATGCTTTCAATGCCTTAAACTAATATTTTCTCTGGGCAACCATAAGAAGATGTTTGATTAACTTCTTACCATGTATGTTTATCCTATTAACATACTAGCACTATTTCTTTTTATACAAAATCAGGGGTTTGAAACATAGCAAATTGAGGGAAAGCAGGCGTGTCCTGATCATGCCTCTTATTGAAAGGTCAAAATTAATTACAAAAGTTGCCCCTCATATCTAGAAGTATCTAGAGGTATTATTGGCATATCCTATAACTTGAATCATGTATGTAATGTGTAACTCAGCCATGTTGAACAAATATCAATATTTGATATGTGCTGGACACGGACAAGCATGCACTTTGAAGTAACATGGTATATATAGCTTGGAATGTCATAAAAAGTTATTGTTGCAGCATATTCACTTTGTGGTAAAAGGTGAGGATGGAGAAAGCACCAGATGTCATACTAAAAATGATGATGTTGTAAGTTGTTATGCTTTTAAATTCGTGAGTCTTTTTATGCATATGTGGTAGTTGGGGACCAAGAATGCTTCATGATGTAATGAACTACAGTAACTTATGATGCTTGAATGCTTCTTCATGATTCCCTCCCTGGTTAAGGTTGTTGTACATGTCCTTAGTTGAGCATTCAGTTAGAGGCGGCGATCACAGGTTTGCTAGAGGAGAGGGTCTTGTAAGATGGGAAAAGAGTAGTGTTCCTTTGGGCTGATAGGCAATTCAAGTGTCCCCAAATTCTATCTTATCTATATTGGCTATAAAGTAGATCCTTGTCTAGCAAATGGTTGAAAAAGACAAAAGGGTATTGCTTCATCGAAAATATTTGACTCAAAGCGTATCATTCGTAACGGAAAGAAAGAGACAACTACTTTGCCTCTTTGTTGGACCACCGATGCAAACACAGTGGTCTCTTACTAGGACTTGGATCCAATTCGAATTTTGATCTTGGCATATTGGTTGTTTTTAACCATAGGCATCTTGTTCCTGAACATCTAATTTGTTTTTGACCATATTGCGATGCAGTCATGGTTTGCCATACTGGTACGTATCGATACGTACCAACTGTATCATATCAATACCATAAAAACTGAACCGGTACGCAGTATGATGGGTGTGCCGAAGTATGGTCGGTGTACCGACACTTTGTACACTGAACTGGATTTTGAACTAAGCATACTGATACTGTATTAGGATGCCACTAGTACGAGATCCGGTACCATGACAACAAACCTCAGGGTGCTACTACATAATAGTCATTCTATCTTTATTGTTGTTATTTTTATTTGTTATTTTTGTGCCTTTTATTAAAATTTTCAAATTAGATTTTAATCTGAGGTTGTGGGATTATCTAAGTTTATTTAGGGTTTTATTCCATTTGCACCAAAACAGATTGTGAGCCATCATATTACTTCTTCATGAGGGAGAGAGAGTTGAGAGAGGAGGTGTACAAGGGTTATAGGACTTGGTTTGTAATTAAATCTAAGCAAGATTTTTTAAATTTTTCTCATAGATAAGAAGATGCACGCTCTGTGGATGGTAGGTAGGTTTTGTTGAACCACGTAAAATTCTGTGTTCTTTTGTGGTTTCTTTGATTTATTTTTCCTTGTTGTTTTTCTGAGAGTATTTCTTGCAGAACTCAACAAGTGGTATCAGAGCTCTAGGTTTGGCTAGGGATAACTAGAATCAAGATTTTTGTAGTATTCAAAGTCCAAGATCTGAATTTGCAGAGGGTTGTCAAACTTGGAACAGAATCTGCAGTTGTTTCAGGCAGGGTTTTATTACAGATTTATTATACTTCTTGATTGTTGGAATTCCGCATGATTACAGAAGTCTCAACTGCAATGTTTGAGGTGGAGCCCTTTGATGGAAATGACAACTCTAGCGTGTGTCAAAGCACGATTAAGGATATTTTGGTACAGCAAGGGTTGATCAAAGCACTGCAAGGCAAACAGAAAAAGCCAGAAGAAATGTCTGATGAAGATTGGGAAGATTTGGAGATGAAATCAGTGAGCACCATCTGCTTGAGCCTCACATCTGATATAAATACAGCATGATGAATGAAACTTCTGATTCTGTGATGTGGAAAAAATTAGAAAATATTTATATGTCAAAGTCGCTCACAAATAGGTTTTACCTGAAAAATAATTATATGAGTTGCGGACGGAGGAAGTTACGGATGTCAGAGATCACATTAACATTGCCAATATAATCATCACTTGGTTTTGCAGAGTGTTGGGGTTGAGATAGACGAGGAAGACAAGGCACTCATTCTTTTATCTTCTCTTCCACCTTCCTTTGATGCTTTTGTGACTACTTGGTTGGGAAGTAAACAGTTACTGTTGACAAGGTAACTGCCTCTTAGGGAGACCTATAATATTAAAGCCAGTTCTTAATTCCTAAAGTAAAGGGTTGGTGGCTAGAGGTGATTCAAGCCGAAAATGCAGAAGAGGTAGAGACCAGGGTTTTGGTAACAAGGGAAAGTCGTCGTAAAAATCATGAGCTAAAAGCAGTAGAATATTTGAGTGCTATTATTGCCAGAAGGAAGGACATCTGAAAAGAAATTGTCTTCAGAGGAAGCGAGACCAATAGGAAAAGGAAAAGACAGGAAAGTCCAATTCTGTTCAAGCCAGCATTGCAGAGGATGGTTCTGATATTGCTGGTGGTGATATACAAGTAGTTCCCTCAGGTACTAGATATCTTGGGTACATTTATCCTTGTAAGGAATGGTTTGACACCTATAAACCTTATAATGGTGGAGCAATTCTTCTGGGTAATGATGCTAGTTGCAAGACCATTTGAATTGGGACTATTAAAATTAAAATTTTTGATGGTGTGGTTAGTACACTCGATGATATGATGCATGTTCCTAAGTTGAAGAAGAATTTAATTTTCTTGGGTACATTGGAATATAATGGTTTTTCATTCAAGGGAATGGATGGGGTCCTAAAAATCACTAAAGGGGCATTGGTAGAAAGATAGTTTATATACTTTGGTAGGGAGTACTGTTACACATGGAGCAGCTGTTACTATTCCTATAGTTTCAGATATTGACAATACCACTCTACGACATTTATGTCTTGTCTGCAGGAACTCCACAGAAGGAATTTGCTTGATGAGGTAAAATTTTGGAAGCTCAATTTTTGCAAATATTGTCTGTATGGAAAACAAAGCAAATTCAGTTTCAATACAGGCCAGCATATAACAAAGGATAAATTGGAGTACATTCACTCTGATGTGTGGGTACCCATAGCAACTCCATCTAAAAGTGGCTTTGTGTATTTTGTGACTTTTATTGATGATTTCTCTTGGAAAGTTTGGTTCTAGTTTATGAAGCACAAGAGTCTGATGTTTAGCATATTCAAGCAGTGGAAAGCAAAAGTTGAAGAGTAGAATGGAAACAGATTAAATATCTAAGGACAGATAGTGGGATAGAATATAAAGATGACACTTTTCTCAGATTTTGCAGGGATGAAGGGATAACCAAGCATTTCACTACAGGAGGTGAACCACAATAGAACAGTGTTACAGAGAGAATGAATAGGACCATGTTGAAAAGCTGCAGGCTTGCCTAAATCTTTCTGGGCTGAAGCTGTTAACATGGTGTGCTACATAGTTAGCAGGTCACCATCTTCACCTATTGACTCAAAGGTGCCCTAAGAGGTTTGGATAGGTAACCCAGTTGATTATTCTAATTTAAGAATACTTGGATGTTTGGTTTATATTTTTGTGCAGGATCAGCAATGGTCAAAATTGGGCACAAAGTCTAGATAGTGCATTTTTGTAATCCTTCATACCAGAAAGGCATGAAGGATTACAAACTTTGGGATCCAATTGCACAATTTTTTTTGATTGGCAGGGATGTTGTCTTTGATGAAAAATATATGCTGAATGTGGGTAGTGATGAAGTCAATAAGCAAGTCGAGGCTCACATAGATAAAATCTCAGTCTAGGTGGAGGTAGATGAGACATCTAAACCCGATAGGGAGGATGATGCACTGACATCTTCTCAAGTGAAGTCATCTAGTAGTATTGATCAGGAGCAGCAACCAACTAGTTTATTATTGGAAGGGAGAAAAGATCCCATAAACCACTAGTCGCGTATGGTTTTTGTCACGCCCCCTGTTGCCCAAGGTGACAAGCCAAGAGGGGGGGGGGGTGAATTGATTTTTCTATATTTTGAATTCCTTAATTATGTTAATTGATGAGTGAGTGATTTAGTTAATATAGATTTAGTGCAAGTAGTGAAGTTAGAACAATACACAATACAAACAACAAGAAGTATAGTGGTTCGGTGCTCTCCTATGTACCTACGCCCACTCCCTAAGCGACCCCTTGGGAATTCACTATAATTCCACGGATTACAGTTGGATTATTTTCCGGGCTCACAATCCAAAAACCTTTACACTTTGGTTTTCCCGGGATCACCAAAAACCTATGTTGGTTTTACGGGTTTACCAACAAACCTTCATCGTTGGTTTTACGGGTTCACCAACAAACCTACACCGTTGGTTTTACGGGCTCACCAACAAACCTTACACGATTGTCAAGAAGAAGAAGGTTGAAACTCCTAGATGAGCAGATATAACAATTATAAGCTACAAAGAAGAGTTAGGATATAGTTATTGCTTTGATAAGGCGCTTCTTTTCTTTGTCAAGGAGTGCTTCACTCTTCAAGGGTTGGTGGAGCTCTTAAAACCTCTTTTGATTTGCTCAACCACTTCCTTTTGACTCTTGAATGAAGCATCTCGATGAAGAATACTAAGGCTTTGTCTTTCTTGAGTAAACTTTGATTTTCATGTGAAGGATCCCTTGTTCTGATGAATAGTGTCATTATAAATACTTTTCCACATGTTTAGGTTACTCTCCATTGATTAGATTTGAAAAACTATCCGTTACTAGCCGTTGGGAGGTCAAAAAGTACTTTTGCAGAACTAGCCGTTATGCTTCTGCCCGTGCTGGGGTCGACTCAAACCACTGTTCATCATACTTGGGGTCAACTCAACCTCCACTGGGGTCGACCCAACTTTCACTGGGGTCGACTCCTGTTACAGCGGGGTCGGCCCTCTCAGAAATCACAGAACCATGCATTTCAGCTGTTTTTCACTAGAGTCGACTCAACACCTTTTGGGGTCGACTCAAGCTACAGTGGGGTCGACTCAAGTTTCATTGGGGTCGACCCTCTCAGGGATTCCAGAGACACAGTTTTAAACGACATAGCCTTGGGGTCGACTCATGTTTAGTTGGGGTCGACTCCATTGGGGTCGACCCAAGCATTCCTAGGGTCGGCTCCATCTGGGGTCGGCTCAAGAAAAGTTGGGGTCGGCCCTCTCAGTAAATTTCAGAGACTTGTTTTTATGAGGCTTGAAGCTGGGGTCGACTCAAGGTTCTTTGGGGTCGGCTCCGCTCCTGGGGTCGACTCAAGCATACTTGGGGTCGACTCCACTATTGTTCATCCGTGCTATTTTTGCAGAGGTGTGCCTGATGGTTCCATGAAGTGCCAGGGTTAACTCCACCTATGTTGGGGTCGACTCATTCCACACTTTGCTGCATCTTAAGGTTAGACTCATCCATACAATCAATGAAATATATTTCAAGCAATTTTGAATGTATGCCATGGTAGTGCTACATACTCTTAACAAGTAAGCTTACTATTTTGCCTTTAAGAGTACATTTCACTTGAAACTTTGCTGAATTAGAATTTAGAATTCTCTATCCCTTTTCTATTACAAATTTTATCTCATTATTAATCATTGAAAGACATCTTGATCTCATTCTTCTAATGTATCGAGAGTGTCGAACTTAGTAGTGATGTATCACGTTAACTTGTAGTACTAATTAGATATTTCCTCAATGGTTGTGTTAATCATCAAAATAACACTATCATCCTCAATCTTCCCCTTTTTTATGATTACAAAATATTGAGTATGAGCAGATTGATACTTATCTTAGAAGATTTGTTTTAGAAGAGCTCAGGTTGCTGAATTTCAGCTTTTCAAATTTGAGAGTGAAGACTCCCCCTCTTTCATCCAAATATTGCCAATTAGAGCTTTTGATTTTCTCCCCCTTTCTTTTGTATTTGGTTAAGGATGAAACTTCAAAAAAAATTTGAGATAAAGCAAGAGTTTCAGGTTATGTATCGAGGCATGAGAGGTATGTGCCAAATTCAGAAATTTAGAATAAAAATTTACTTTCTTTTAAAAAAAAATTTCATTGTTACATATTGCTCCCCCTTAAGTGAATATTATTTCTTACTATAATTTTCAAACTTATTTGTCCCTTTATATTGCAATTTCTTTCTTTTCTTACTTCTCTTCCTTTTTGTTATCATCAAACGAGTGTATAACAATAGATGAGTAGAAGCAGTAAAAGATAAAAATTCAAATTTCATTGATCAAAATAGAACATTGTAGTACATTAATGCCAAAAGTATAATGTTCTTCAATTAAGGTGCAAAATACATCAACCAAGTAAAATTCATATAAGAACTTGATAAATCCTAGGCACTAGACATGATAGACTATTGTAGTGCTAACATTGGGCCTAGGGAGAATCTAAGGGCTGTGATCTAGTTCTCATCCTCCTAGCATATGTGGCGAGGGAAGGTCGAGCCTGATGGGACTGAGTCTGGCGTGGACCTCGCTGAGCTGGATGACTCTGTGCAGAAACCTCCGACTCAGCTGCTCGGGGCACAGATGGATCATGAGCCTCTCTCTCTCTGTAATGCTCCCACCTGCTCTCTGAGGTCTCTAATCTCAGCAGTCATAATGTCCATCCTGCTCGTCAACCCATCAGAGAGAGTCCTCACCTGAGCTGTCACAAGCTCAGTCATCCTATTCCAAAACTCCTCTGTGCACACCGTAGGTACGGATGACGACGGTCCAGCCTCTGAAGGTGCCGTAGGATGATCCTCAGGTACCTCAGCCTCAGGGATGGGGTCTCCAACCTCTGGTGCATCACCCTCCGGTGCATGTATCCCTGCTCCTCCATGCACCCACAGCCCGTTCACCTTCTCATAACCCATGCGAACTAGGGACCGTGCAGTATAAGTGTCAGTGAATAATAGATGCCTGGAGATCTCTCCCTCCACAGATATGTCATGCTGTTGGAAGACCAGGGTGAGTATTATACCATAGGGCAGGGAAATTCTCGATTTGCACATAGCCTCTCTCATCTGCCTGATCATCATAGCTGGGAGGTTCAGGGGAATGCCGTGAATGACGTGCTCCATAATGACCAAATCTCGCTCAGATATGTGATCAAATCTCCCACTTTTCGGAAACAAAATCCGACCTATGAAGTTATGCAACAACCTCATCTCAGCTGATAGAGAGCTAGCTATCACATTTTCGGAGTAGTCAAAATCATCTCTCTCAAAGATCAACTGTAGCGCTCTCAACTTGCTTTCCGATCTTTCTGGAGTTGTACCTTCGCAGGGGAGATGAAGCAACTCACTCAAATTTTCTTCCGAGACCCTAACCCTCACTCCTCGGACTTTGGATATAAGCCCTCCCAGTCCAACTTTTAAGAAGGCGTAGAACTCACGAACCAAGCTTGGGTAGGTCACCAAATCTAGGGAGCAAAGATGCTCCCATCCTTGCCTTCGGATCCAATCCCCCAAACGAAACTCTTCTTGATCCAAAAATTCGGAGTGGATCCTTCTCCCCGTGGTTACCAGTCTCCCCGCATATTTTGCAAGTTGAACTGAAGGGGAAGGAGGAGGAGGCTCTACACGTGTCTCACCTTGTGGGGGCACTGTAGAAGAATCTCTAGCATGTGTATCTACAAGGGTTGGCCGTGAAACTTTCCCTGATCTCTTAGCAATGGCTCGCTTGGGTCCCATTTTCACCAAATGCTTCCTTAAGTCTTGATCCAACGGCTTGGGGAAGCAATCTTCTACTGTTTGGAGGTGATTGGAAGAGATTGGAAAGTGGAAAATAGGGTTTTAGGAAGAGGACAAGATGAAACAGTGCCCTAGAATAGCTCACGGATCCTTTTTTAAAAGTGGGGTCCCGTCGTTGGGTCGACCCCAGTTTCTGCTAGGGTCGACTCAATGTGGGGTCGACCCCATTCTGGCTCGGGTCGGCCCCAGTTCAGCCCAAAGAAATTTTTTTTTTTAATTCTTCCTTTCTTCCAATCCTTGCCAAATCTTTGTGGGACACTGATATATGAGGAAGGAGTCTATAAATGACTGATTTGACTAATGTTTCATGGGTTTTTCAAAATGAGAGGAGAGTATCACGTGACAACTTGTTCTCTTCATTTGTTTTCAATCAAAGGGGTCACATATACCTAATTCCCTTCTAAGCATGCAGAATCTATCTTCACTTAGAGGTTTTGTGAATATGTCAACTAATTGTTTCTCGGTACATACATGTTCAATACATATATTTCCATTTTGTACATGATCTCTAATGAAATGATACCTTATTTCAATATGTTTGGCTTTAGAGTGCTGAACCGGATTTTTGGTAAGGTTAATGGCACTAGTGTTATCACATTTTATAGGAATGTTGTCTAATTTAATTTCATAGTCCTCTAGTTGTTGCTTGAGCCATAGTACTTGAGCACAGCAACTTCCGGCAGCTATATACTCGGCCTCAGCCGTTGACAATGCTTCTGAATTCTGTTTTTTGCTAAACCATGATACTAAGTTATTTTCTAAGAATTGACATGTTCCACTAGTGCTCTTCCTATCTAATTTGCATCCAGCAAAATCTGCATCAGAATATGCAAGCAAATCAATACAGGAGTCTTTAGAGTACCATAATTCTATGTTTGTGGTTCCTCTCAAATATCTAAATATTCTTTTGACAACACTCAAATGTGATTCCTTAGAATTTGATTGGTATCTAGCACATATTCCCATACTAAATACTATGTCTGGCCTACTGGCAGTTAGGTAAAGCAAAGATCCAATTAATCCTTTATAGAGCTTCATATCTATACTTTTTCCTTTTTTATCTTTGTCTAGTGCGTACCTCCATTCCTTTGGCAAGTATTGAGATTGTGGTGGCACGCGATCATCTTCCTTTTCTTGATCTGGCACGTCATTAAGATTCAATTTTTCAAAATCAATAATTCCTGCATCATCATCAAAAGTATTTTCTCTCCTAGGAGACTCACTATCAGACTCATCAAAAATGATATTAATTGACTCTTCAACTATAAGAGTTTTTTTGTTGAACACTCTGTATGCCCTGCTAGATGTAGAGTATCCTAAGAAGATACCTTCATCTGACTTGGCATCAAATTTTCTTAGATCCTCCTTGTCATTGTTTAAAATGAAACATCTACATCCAAATACTCTAAGATATTTAGCAGTTGGCTTCCTATTCTTTCAAAGTTCATAAGGAGTTTTTTTGGTTATAGGTCGTATTAAAATACGATTTAAAATATGGCAAGCAGTACTTACAGCTTCAGCCTAAAAGTACTTTGGAAGATTTGACTCACACAACATCGTGCGTGCTATCTCTGCCAAGGTCCTATTTTTTCTTTCAACAACCCCATTTTGTTGAGGCGTTCTAGGTGCTGAAAATTGATGGGAGATACCATTTTCATTACAAAATTCTTCAAAGTGTTGACTTTCGAATTCAGTTCCATGATCACTTCGAATTGCAATTAAGGTGAGCTTCTTTTCAGTTATGATATTTTTATAATATTTCAAGAATGCTGAAAATGCTTCATTCTTATGTGCAAGAAATGAAACCCATGTATATCTTGAGAAATCATCTACTATAACTAGTCCATACTTTTTTTCCTCCTAGACTTGCAGTTCTAGTAGGCCCAAATAGATCCATGTGTATGAGTTCAAAGGGCCTAGAGGTTGATACTATATTCTTTGATTTGAAGGATGATTTTGTTTGCTTTCCTAATGAGCATGGTCCACAGATTTTGTCTTTCTCAAAGATCAATTTTGGCACATCTTTTATCAAATCCTTCTTGACTAATTTTGATATTAAATCCATATTAGCATGTCCTAGTCTACGGTGCCAAAGCCAACTTGTTTCACTTTTTCTCTCTTCATTAGTAATTAAGCATAATCCGTTTTTCTTGCCTAAATCATGAAGATCTACCATATAAATATTTCCTTGCCTATGTCCCATAAGTACAATGCTATTGTCTTTAGGATTTGTAATTATGCAAACTGAGGCTTCAAATGTGACTTTAAAACCTTTATCACAAAATTGACTTATGTTTAGCAAGTTATGTTTCAGACCATTATCTAATAAAACATTTTCTATAAAAGTAGATGGAGTAATACAGATTTTATCCTTTCCAATGATAAGTCATTTTCCATTGTCTCCATAGGTTACTACTCCACCTTCCTTAGATTCCAAGGTGACAAATTGTTTTATGTCACCTGCCATGTGTCTTCAACAGCCGCTATCTAGATACCATTGTTTATCCCTCTTATTATCTATAAGACACTCCTGCAATCAAAATCAAGCATGTACTTTAGGTACCCAAACTATATTGGGTCCTTTAGGGTTAGTACTTGATGTTCCTTTTGGAACCCAAATTTTTTTGGTTTTTAGCTTACTCAATTTGTTATAGTTGAACCTTCTAAAATTACATTCATATGCTTTGTGTCCTACTTTGTTGCAGCAATGACAAGTTATATTTTCATTTTTAGCTTTCACAAATATGTTCTTTAAATATTTTTGCTTCCTATTTGTTTTATATCCTAATCCTATTCTATCATATACGGCTTTTTGACTATCAAGAATCATATTTAATTTAGTTGAGCTAAGCGTAAATTTGTCCACCAAGGATTTATATTTTTTTGCATCTTCCTTTAGATTACATTTTTAGTAATTAGACTTTTAGTTTGATTTGTGAACTTCCTTCTTAGTGTTTCATAATCATTAGATAGTTTCAGCTTTTCTTTCATAAGAGATTGGTTTTCATCTTTGAGGTTTTTAGTTTTAATAATTAGCTTTTTATGCTCTTCCATAAGATCTAAAAATGCATCTTGTAGTTCTTCTATTGTAAAATCACACTCAAGTTCAGAATCTACCTCATCATTATTGGCCATGTAGCAAATTTGAGTCGTCTCTTGTTGCTCTTCTTCTTCAGAGCTTGAGTCATCACTTTCACTCCATTCAGCCATGAGATTCTTCTTTTTAAGTTTTCTAGTCATCCATTTCAATTCCAGGCAATCTATCTTGAAGTGCCCGGGCTTGTTGCACTCATAGCATATTGGCACTTCTTTTTCTTTTTCCTTTTTTTTTCCCTTTTCCTGGCTTAAGCTACCTCTGACGAGAGGTTTTCTTTTATGGAATTTTCTTTTACCTTTCATGAATTTTCTGAATTTTCTTGCAAGCATAGCCATTCCTTCTTCATCATATTCCTCCTCATCATCGGACTCCTCTGATTCAGTTTTCTGCTTTGGAGTTGTAGACTTCAAGGCAATGGTCTTCCTTTTCTTAACCTCCTCTTCTGAGTTTTGTTTCATGGTCAGCTCATAGGTCATGAGTGATCCTAGAAGTTCTTCCAATTGCAGTGTATTGAGATCCTTTGCTTCTTGAATTGCAGTTACCTTGGCCTCCCAAACTCTTGATAGAGATCTGAGAATTTTTCGCACTAATTCAGAGTTAGTATAAGACTTTTCTAAACTCTTTAGTCCATTTATGGTTTCAGTGAATCGAATGAACATTTCAGTTATGGGCTCAGTGGATTCCATTTTAAATAACTCATACTTATGTACTAATATATTTATTTTTGACTCTTTGACTTGATTAGTTCCTTCATGTGTGACCTCTAGTTTATCCCAAATTTTTTTCGCGGAGATGCATGTGGATATTCTATTAAATTCACTTGTATCTAGTGAGCAGTAAAGTACATTAATTGCTTTAGCATTTAATTGTGCAAGTCTTCTATCACTCTCATTCCAATCCATTTCAGGCTTAGGATTGATTGTGCCCTCTATACTAACTGTGGGTGTGTGTGGCCCACTAGTTATGATGTTCCACAAGTCATAGTCTAGTGCTTGAATGAATATCCTCATCCTAGCTTTTCAATAAGTATAATTAGTGCCATTAAACAAGGGTGGTCTATTTGTGGATTGTCCCTCACTAATAGAACATCTTACTTAGGTTGTCATGATCTTTGACTCTTGATTGTAAGATCAACAAATACTATGAGAGCACCTTGCTCTGATACCACTTGTTGCCCAAGGTGACAAGCGAAGAGGGAGGGGTGAATTGGTTTTTCTTTATTTTGAATTCCTTAATTATGTTAATTGATGAGTGAGTGATTTAGTTAATATAGATTAAGTGCAAGTAGTGAAGTTAGAACAATACACAATACAAACAACAAGAAGTATAGTGGTTCGGTGCTCTCCTATGCACCTACGCCAACTCCCCAAGCGACCCCTTTGGAATTCCACCTATGTTGGGGTCGACTCATTCCACACTTTACTGCATCTTAAGGTTAGACTCATCCATACAATCAATGAAATATATTTCAAACAATTTTAAATGTATGCCATGCTAGTGCTACATACTCTTAACAATTAAGATTACTATTTTGCCCTTAAGAGTACATTTCACTTGAAACTTTGCTGAATTAAAATTTAGAATTCTCTATCCCTTTTCTATTACAAATTTTATCTCATTATTAATCATTGAAAGACATCTTGATCTCATTCTTCTAATGTATCGAGAGTGTCGAACTTAGTAGTGATGTATTACGTTGACTTGTAATACTATTTAGATATTTTCTCAATGGTTGTGTTAATCATCAAAATAACACTATCATCCTCACCTCCGCTTGCGCGGGGCATGTGAGGCACCCAGTGCCCACTGGGGGCCACATGAGGAGGGACCGCGGGGCTCCCCTGCCAGATATTGTCCGATTTTGGGGCTTCACGCAAGTGTCCTTCACCTCTCTCCGATTTTGTTTTTCTCCCAAAATACGTCTGTAGGATTTGGAGACATCCGCCTCATATGCCGAGGCTCTGGAATGAGTCTTTCCAATGTGGGACTATTAGGCCTCACACCCTTCCCACCATCGGACAAGAGTCGTCCTCGGCTCTGATACCAAATGTCACGTCCCCGCCTGCGCAGGACACGTGAGGCACCTAGTGCCCACGTGGGGGCCACATGAGGGGAGAAACATGGGGCTCCCCTACCAGATATTGTCCGATTCTGGGGCTTCACGCAAGCGTCCCTCACCCCTCCCCAGTTTTGTTTTCCTTCCAAAACGCGTCTGCAGGATTTGGAGACACCCGCCTCATATGCCCAGGCTCTAGAACGAGTCTTTCCGATATCGAACTATTGGGCCTCACAGTTTTGAACACATGGTTGCTTCTGCATTAGTTTCAGGCTATGGATATCCATCTTGTTATGTTCATGAAGTTAGGAGCCGTGATATTGAGAAATGGATGCAGGCTATGATGGATATGATGGAATCTCTATGCAAAAATAATATCTGGGAGCAACGAATGCTGAACCAACCGGTTCCGATCGGTTTAGCCCATACCGAAACGGTGCCGACAGGCATCGGTATGGTACAATATATAAATTCAATTTCGATTGATTCTGTACTTGAACCGGTGCATACCGGTGCAAACCGGGCCAGTTCGCACCGGCCCAAGTGCGGCTTTTCTGCGCGTGGGAAAGAGCGCCTACGCAGGCGCGAGCTGGAAACTGTGCTCACGCGCGGTTCCCCAGGAGCGGTTCCTAGTGCTAGGAACCGCGCTCGCGCGGGATTCTCCACGCTAGAAACACGCCCGCGCGCGATTCTTCGTGCTGGGAACGCGCCCGAGCGCGGTTTCCCGCATGGGGCAGCGTGGGCCATTTAATGCCGTAGAGTGGCATTTAACGCATCCGCACGCGGATGCGTAGTTTTTTTTTTTTTGTCTGCACGCAAACGCGCGATTTCCTGTGCAGGAAACCGCGCTCGCGGTCGGTTCCCCAGCAGGGAATTGCTCCCGCGCGCAATTCCCCGCGCCCGCGCGCAGTTCTCCATGCAGGGCAACGCGCCCACGTGGGCTGACAACTCGCTAACAATGCAGCTAGTACGTTAACGATGCAGCTAGTACGTTAACAAAGTCTGTAACTTCAAACAAGTTCAAGCATTGCTTGGACTTGATCATGCTTTCATACTATTGAGGTTGATGAAGCCATCCCTGAGTGTGGGGGTGGGCATCTAGGATTTCGCTGCAAGATTACAATCATAATACAGCTTACAGTTCGATATGATCTTTAGTGTCACGCCCCGAGCCCGAGGTGCGGCAGACGCCGCACGCCCGCACGGCGGGCCGCACAGGCGTGCAAGGCATCGGAGCATATCGGAACAAATACAGATGTTCAAAACTGACATAATTATTTAAATTTATTCAAAAGCAGTCTTACAAAATTTCAAATAACATATGCTGACGTAAGTCAAATACTCTAATCAATCTAACTAAAGGACCAATAACTGATGGAATCATCGAAACATCTAACGCACTCCCCATTCCCGTGCGATCAAGCCTCTGGATCTGAAAAATAGAGAAAATAAAATAATGAGCTACACTAGCCCAGTAAGCAACAAAATACCCCAAAGTAGGGTCGGAGCATATCAGGTCAAAATACAGGATAATGACTGGAATAAATAACATCATTTTACTGTTTTCAAAACTTATTATCATTTTTCCAAAAATATGATATCAGAATCTCAACATGATAGGCTACGGCCACGTAACCCAGTGGCATGGGTTGCACAAGGTGCCAAATCCATTATTTTTATCCACCGATGGCAGCCGGTGTTGCACAAAAGTGCCAAATCCACTATTTTTATCCACCGATGGCAGCCGGTGTTGCACAAAAGTGCCAAATCCATTATATTTACCCACCGATGGCAGCCGGTGTCGAAACCGGTTCCTCACAGATTACAAGTCGACAGGTCCAACGTATAATCCCCATTAGCAGGGCCAGAACAGAGCAGAACAGATCATAGCCATGCTGAGAATGCATATATACAGAAAAATAGATTTTCATAAATTATCCAGTCATATTTTGCGGATTTCAGAGCATATAACAAATTTTCAAATGAAATTTAACATGCCAGACTCATTTTACTAAATACAAAACATATTTCGAAATTAATCCACTAATAATTATTTTACCAAATAATTTCGAAAATGCACTTTGAAGCATTAAGTTACTTACCTCTTCTCGCTTAATTCCTACTTCAGATAGGCAGATCAGGTTCACCTGTTTAAATTTAATTAATTCCTTGTTAATTTCAGAACTAAGCAAAATCCAAAAATAATACTATTGGACACGGCCCAACAGGGCCCAGAGTTGGCCCATAATGGGCATGGCCCGATAGGGCCCATATCGGACACGGCCCAATGGGCCCGCATAGACCCAGCTAAATAGGGCCCCCAAGGTTGGCTTCTAATTGGTTCATTTATACAATAAAATTAATTGCAGGGACTAATACTTAATTTACAGGGTACTATTTTATAAAGCTTGAGTGGGCTAAATAAAATATAGTTGGGGATCTTTATGTAAAAAATCTTTTCTATAGGGATCAAATACAAATTACAGAAGGTCCTAAAATAACATAATGTCAAGGGCTTATCTGTAAAATTTCATTTATTGGCCAAATGGGTTCGGATTTCGAGTTTCGGGTTTCGGATCCGGTTCGGGTTCCGGGCTCGGATCTGAATAGGGCCCAAGTTGGGTTTCGGGTTTTCTTCTTCTCTCTCTCTTTTTTTTAATAAAAAACTGGGCCCAAACTGGGCCTGCCGTGAACTGGGCTCAAGTCGGGCCCGCCGTGTACTGGGCCCAAGTCGGGCCTATAGAGGTTCAGCCCAACTGGGCCCATCCGGACTGGACTGGGCCCAAGTTGGGCCTGCAATGGATAGGGCCCAGCTTGGCCCGTGATGGGCCTCTTCCTTCCTCAAACCCCCCCCATGGACAGGGGGAGTAGGAGAGACGGAAGAGAGGGAGAGGGCCGGCGGGGTGGCCGGCCTGGGTGGCCGAAGGCCACCCCTCGGTCGATGGCTAGCCGGCTGCCATGGCGGCCGGCGACTGTCGCCGTGGCCGACGGGAAGGAGAAGCAACCAAGATCATCTCGGTTGCTTGGGTTGAAACAGAGGAGACCAAAACCCATGAAAGCAAGGAGGAGGGAGGCTTACCGACGGTGGCAGAGGTAGTGTGGGAGGAAGATCTCGGCCGCCGGTGCTCGATTCGGTGGTCAAGCGGCGGTGGCGGCGCTCGAAATCTAGAGGATGAATCTCGGAACAGGTGGTGGCCGCGAGGGAGTCCGGGCGGCGCTCGGTCGGGAAGAGGATGCCGGTCACCAAGGAGAGGAGGAGGAGCGAAGGGGGAAAGAGGAGGAGGAGGATGCGGAGGAGAGGAGGGCTTGGGGGTTTTTTTATCACCCCTCGCGGCGACTCTCCGCCGCGTGAATCGCGGCGGCCGAGAGGATTCCGCGGCCAGGATTGGCCGCGGATCGGTCGGAGGGAGGGCGCCGCGGGATCCCTGCGGCGCCCTTGCCTGGTTTGTCCCCGGAAGAACCGGAGAGGATCGCAATCGCGATCCTCTGTTCCGGCCTTCCTAGAATGGGGACGGGGCTGAAGTCGGCTGGGGCTGCCGACTTCAGCCCCATATCTCACATTTAGGGTGGCTATAACAAAAGCCAAGATGGAGATTGTTATTTTTGTCTTTTATTACAACTGTTAGATTGGGTTTTAATCTAATGGTTGTGGGATAGCCTACGTTTATTTAGGGTTCTATTCTATTTGCACCAAATCATATTGTAAGGCATCATATTGCTTCTTCATGGACTGAGAGAGAGAGATAGTTGAGAGGGGTGTACAAGGGTTCAGGAAAGAATTTTCCTCATATTTTTCTCAATTTTTGTCACAGTGAAATAGGTGCATGCTCTGTGGATGTAGGCAGGTCTTTGGCAAACCACATAAAATTCTGTGTTCTTTTGTTGTTGCTTTGATTTATTTTTCCTTCTTATTTTGCTGAAAATATTTCCTGCAAAACTAAACATTATTGCTTTTGACACTCATGTCACATGCTTGGTTGCTGTTTTTGCTGATAATTGTATTCTAAAATTGTGTAAACTTAATATTTGCTTTATGAATTATCCTAAATTCTTAAATTTCATCATACATAATCTTGACTGCCACTGTTTATCTTCCTTGCTCTAGTTTTCTAACAGATGTTTCATGGATGTCCCTGCTCTTCTATATAATGTGTCTAATATCATGAAAACACTTGTTCTAGTGTATCATTTAGTCATCTTCTCAAAAGAACAGGAACCAATAGAACTAAAAATTAGTTAGAACTTAGTTATCAATAAGGCTTGGCCATAACTTCTGCTTGATGATGATTAGTTGTGACATATCATTATATATTTTATAGAATTTGGAGGAAGGGTGTACACTCACTAATGTTCATGTTGTGTTGCAAGTAAAGTTTTTCAATGGGCATGCATATTAATTGAGATAGTTTAGATGAATAATCACTTGTATGGGCAACTTTTTCTCAATCATAGTTCATTCTAATTGTTTTACATATATCTTATAGAGGCCATACCAAGGTATGCCATCTCTGTACCGGGCCCTATAATAGTGCCACCTTGTCATTGTGTTGGCATGCTCGGTATGGGGCCAGTTCAGCATATCGAGTGTCAGTACACCCTTCTTATGGTGTATCGGTACCTAACTGGTATGGTACGGTACACCTCGGATTGCCTGGTTCGGTATATTATAGCATACATAGGTCACACTATTATAGAGAATGAGCATCTGCCACTTATTTTTGGTGCACGCATTGTACAGTTTCTCAAATAATCTCCATATATGGTTTGAACATACATGGCAGGAAGAGTTACAACCAATGGTACAGCTGCAAAATCTTACTCTTTCTTTTTCATCGGAAAGTTCTATCCAGGAAGAACTGAAAAGAGAAAGTGCTGCTGATGTAATCACTATAGTGGTCAGTATTTCCTGTGCAATGCCAATTTGATTTTTTTCCTTGAAATTATATAGTTTGCAGCCCTTTCGGAAGGTGGAGTTCTATCTAGTTAACTTATTTTTCACTTCTGAATTTGAAACAGGTAAGCTATCTTGTGATGTTTGCTTACATATCTTTCACACTGGGTGATAGTCCTCGTATGTCTTCCTTTATTGTTTCATCTAAGGTATGATCACTTTATAATTTCTTTTCTTCATTATTTCACTATAACCAATATGTGTATGTTTTCATATCTAGGATTACCCTGAATTGTTTTGCATGAAGCTTTATATTTTAGTTTGAAGCATCTTTTCTTTTTAATATGGTTGTGTTGGGTAACTTAGACATGGTGAAGATTCTAGGCCGGTTTAAACCAAGTGATGTTTGCCACCTGATTTGCAAAGGACTTTCAATAAACTTGCTTTCTTGATCTAGTTTATGTGAATAGTAGAAAGATTTTCACAATAACATGTAGAAACAATGCAGCTAGTTTAAAACATATAATTTAATATGCACCAATCATGAATTAAGAATTTTTGTAGAATATATTCTATAGTAATAAATTCAAGAATTTAGTTCATATATTGAAATGATTTTCTTATGCAATCTAATTTCAAATTATGATTATTTGCATTTCATTTGGCATAACATATTTTCAAAATTTTAAGAAAATATTTTAGATACTTACCTTTGAAATGCCAACAATTAAGTAGACTAACTTCTTCGCAAGGATCCCCCCATAACCTCATAACTCAAAATCACAAGTGTACCGAATTAGTTCCAATTTAATATTTTAGAATAATTTCTAAAATTTTCTGGCAACTTGAATTGCTAAAATAACAATTGTTATAATGTAGAAAGAACTGTTGTTATGACAGCCAGGCCACTTACCTTTTACTGGTTTCCTCCACAAGAGAGTGAGGGAATAAGAGGGAAAGAGTGAGGGAGTAAGAGAAAGAGGGAGAGAAATAGATAGAGAAAGTGTGAAAGGGGAAGGGAAATAGAGTGAGGGAGAGTGAGTGAGAGGGAAGAGAGAATGAGAGATAGGAGGTGCGATGGGGGACTCAATATGGTGGCTTTTGGGCACATGCGAGAGGGAGGGAATAAGAGGGGCAATGGAGAGGGCTGGCTGCCAAGTGCAAGTAGAAACAAAGGCATTGCCCCTGTTTTAATTAAGGACATCGCCTTACAGATGGGCATAATAGAGACTTGGGCTGTGGGTCTACATGATGTTATGATTCCTAAGAATCAGAACCCTTTCCCAATATAAAAATTAACCCAAAATGTGATGTTTTAGGGTGAGGATGACCATAATCTTAGTTTCATGGATTTTCTTTCTATTTTTTGAACTTCCAATTATGTCCTGAAACAACATTTATTTTGATAGGCCCCAGTCCCACCAATCCATGCTCAAACAGCCGTGGTTTAGATCTGGAGAGGACGAAAACTTAGAGAAAAGTGGGTTGGAATGTAATTGCTTAGTATATAAATTGAAGTTTAGACCCAACCTTTTTTTCTATATCCTTTAAATATTCCATAAGCCATGATTTTTGGAATTTCTCATGCTAACTATCAAATGTACTATCTGCAACTCCGTGCATGCTTTCCTTCTTACACTTGGTTGGCTTAATGTGGTCTGACTCTTGTGGCATGCTGTTGTTGATTATAATTGGTACTATGTGCAACACTATATTGTTTGTTGACACATGTTGGCTTCATTATATACATGAGTATTATAATCTTATCATTTGTCACATCTCTGTATGGTCTACTTGTTATAGCTGCTCCTGGACCGAGCCATATCTTGTTACTTACTATGGGCAAATCAATTATTGCATGAGCCAAACTTGCATTATTGAAGCAATATTTTCATCTTAAGCTTGAACATGGGTTAAGGTCATGTTCTCAGACTAAGCTGTTTGAAAATGCCTTTTGTCTAAAAATCTTTCCTATGGAAATGGAAATTTCCATGGTAATGTAATTTGTTGTTACAAACTTACATTCTTTTTCCTTAATAAATAGTTTCTACTTGATGTTTTGTTATTATGTCCTTTGATCTTGTGTGTATTTTTGGCAAATTGATTGCTGTATTCCAGGTATTACTTGGCCTGTCAGGAGTTGTTCTTGTTATGCTTTCTGTTCTTGGATCAGTTGGATTCTTTAGCGCCATTGGAGTTAAGTCAACACTAATTATAATGGAAGTGATTCCCTTTCTTGTTCTAGCTGTAAGTTTGTTACCTTTCTGCAAAATTTCAGTTCTATGTTTTACTCTATGAATTTAGCCAGAACGTAATTAATTTCTGTCCCATCACATCCGTATGATGGTATTATTTAGAGAAATTGAACTTCTCTTGACTATTTTGCAATAATTCTGATGCATAGTGAGTTAGCAAGCGTTGATTATTACTGTTAGTACAAGATCCGCCATACCGACCATACCGATGTACCGGTGGACACCGGTATTGGTACCGAACTGGCTAACAGAGCAGCAAAGTACGCGGACGCGAAAATAAAAAACAACCCATATGGGCCATTTAAATGGCCCATGCGGGCTGCCCCATATGGGCACGTTGCCCCGCACAGGGAATCGCGCGCGGGCGCTATTTCCTGCTGGGGAACCGGCCGTGGGCACGATTCCCTGTGCGGAAACCCGTGCGCGAGCATGAGCTGGGCACACGATTCATTGCTCGCACCCGCGTAGACGCTCTACCCCGCGCGGGCGCGGTTTCCGCTGCAAGTAACCCTGCACGGGTGCGGTTCCCAGCTCACACCCGCGCAGGGCGCTGCCCCGCATGCGGGCGCGGCGACCCGCTTGCAGGCACGCTGCCCAGCATGCGCGGGAGCGGTGACTGGTGCGAACCGGCGCACCGGTATGAACGTGGAACCGCTTCGGGGCCAGAACCATTTTTTAAGACTGTATCGGGCCAGCCAGGGGTTGTACTGATTCGGTATGGGCTGAATCGGACGGTACAGGCCGGTTTAGTAGACCTTGGTTGGCACCAAGGTTCACCATCTCACAGTACTGAGCCCCATACCGGTGCCACACTAGCACTGTATTGGTACAAGGTCTTTTTGGTGGAAAAAGTACTCAAGATATATTATGCCAGCTTTAGAAAAGACGACTACATAGGAGCACATAATTTCTATGATCTATGGATCTTTGATGAGTTTCAAAAAAGTATACAAGGTCTTTTTGGCATACCGAGTGTCTGTACGACTCCAGAACCAATACAGTATGGTAAGCTCCGTACCGTTTGGTTCGGATTAGTACGGCAAACCATGATGAGTATATATAACTCCTATACTTCTGCATATCATACCGGTGTCATGCTAGCACTATGTCGGTATGGTATGGTACGAAATTTTTTCAACGTACCGAGTATCAGTATGCCTCTTGTGCCATGTACCAGTACTGAACCGATACAGTACGGTATGACCCGTACCGTCCGATTCGGGCCGATATGGCGAACCATGGAGAGTTCACTAAATCACTTTGGTAAGAAAAATTCTTGAAATTAAAATCCACTATCATGGAAGAAACGAAGAAACAATCAAAAGCACACTTTATATCAAATTTTGATGTTTCATATGGTTTTACATCATCTTATAAATTTTCATTTATATTCTCGAGGCCACTAAATCCTCATTGTGAATGCAAGCGAGGCCACCCTCCTATCCTCACTGGTAATTTGGACAAGCACACTCATATCCTCAGGTTCCACTTATACCACATGGCTGTGTTCCTTATCAATCTTGCATGAGGTCACTCCTACTGGGTCCACATATATCCTCATTGCTAATCCAAGTGAGGCCACAGATCCAACAAAGCCAGAGGTTTCTCAGTGATAAATCGAGGGTGTCTACCTATATGTCATTTGGCTTGGGGTCCACTCATGTTCTTCAATTGGGTCACTTGCCTTGTATTTGAAAGTGCTCACAAATATCAGACGAAGCATTTTTCAGGGAGCTTCAAAAAGAAATGCATGTAAAAAGAGGTTCTAGTGAGAAGAGTCTGAAGCCAAACATGATTTCAAAATGTCAATTAGAGGACTAATGCAATTTCATGGTTTCGCTTAGAAACTAAAACATGATTTCATGGTAGCATAGGACCAAAGGCCGAGTAAAATTCATAAAAATATGAAACAGCTTTAGAAACAAATCAATAATAAAGTCCAAAATTTAATATAAACCTCACATTCAAAAAGCCACTAGTGGTTTTAGGATACACTTGGTGCTGCTTCAGTTTATGAAAATGTACTTTATAGCAAGCACCTCTATAGAAGCCCTTTTGTACAGTGAATTTATCACTACAAAATGTGTTCTGTAAACTCAAATGACAAAATCACATTTTCTAAAATAAGTGCTTCTGAAAGAAAACATGTGTTTGGTAATACCAAATTGAAAGTATATGTTTGCTAACATTGTTCATCAAATGAGCCAGATCTTTATGAATTTTATGCAGCAAACATAGATCTTTATGAATTCTTAGGCCAGTCCTCTGAAATCCATCCTTAACATTCTTCCAGCCTTCCTTGTTTAGGTGTGTCCCAGGTCTCTTTTCAGCTATTACTTCTACACACAAATAACAAATAATTTATGTAATGTTGGTGTCCTATAGGCTTCTGTTCTAGGAGCTGAAATGCGAACTTGCCATTTTTGGTTTGCCATATGGTCCTAAATAATGTTATTCAAAATTAAATTGATGCACATAGAACAATTTTATGTATTAAAAGTAAATAAACAGAATGTGATTCTAGCTTTTTATGAAATGTTACATATGAGTTATATTCATATTAAAATATAATATGTTAACTTCAAGCAACCAGATGGAAAAAACAGAAGATTGATTAAATAATTTATGATTGCTGAAATATTGGAATGCGGAATCTAAGAAATTGACCCTCACATTATAGATTACATATTGCATGAAAAACATGTCAATATAAATTTCTTTATTTTCATGCAAATTGCCAGAACAAAATGATGTAATTTGGGCAATTTATGCGGCAGTTTACATAGAGATATGTATAGGAGAAAAGCATACATACTGTAAGGTAGAATAACTTCCTTGAACTAGCACCAGCACTCGAAAACCGTCATTGGTTCCCCTAAATATTGGCAAATGCACAAAAGAAGTAGTTGAGCATCTGAAGGTGAGATATTCAAGGAACAAACCCTCTAAAGCAAATGTGAACGGATTTGATTTCCACCAATTCCTGCATTTGAAGCCCTACTCTTCTTCCCTCGAATTTTAGTGGGCAGAACAAACTAAGAAATAAAACTCGACCAATAAGTAGTTACAGTGGATGGTGGGTGATATAATGGACCATAGTAAAATCACCACTATTGAGACGATCGAGAGTAGTTCCAGGTGAGACAGTAGAAGAAACTAAGAAATGTGAAACCGTCCAGAATTGCCTAGTTCGGAGCGTACCAAGCCGTGCCAGCGGCAGATCGGGATGGTTTTGCCATTCAAAATGAGAAGTCGGCAGGAGGGGGGAGGGAGAAGGAAAGAGAGAAAAAGAGAGAGTGGGGGAGGAAGGGAGAGGGAGAGGGGGGAGGGCCGTCGGAGGGTTGGAGTAGGGGCTCCGCCCTTCGGACCCCTATTTCGTTCGAAACAGGGGTTCGTCTAGGCTCTTTTTTTACTTTGAAAATTTTAAGTGAAGTCGGCAAGTGGTTTGCTGACTTTGCATAAAATTTGGGCTCCTTTTTTTTATTTTGTTCTAAACAAAGATCCATCAGATTACATTTTACCAAAGCTATCTCTGACATTTACGTGTTACATGGAAATCCAAGATCATTGACTACGGGTTACCAAAACTATCCCTAACATTCACATGTTACACAAAAATCTAAGATCATTTGGATTGTCATCTTCTAGTAAATGATGAGACTTGGAAACTTGATATCATGGTCTGCCGTACTGGTCGGTACGGGCCGGTACGGGCTGGTACATACCGATACCGGATCCTACTAGTATGATACAGCTACATATTTCGGTACCGAACCGTACCGGCCCGTACCGACCAGTCCGTATCGGCTCCAATTTTTTTTTGGCTTTTAGCCCCATCGGTACCGTATCGGTTCGGCTCGGTTTGGTTCGGTACCGTACCGGTACTGATGCCCACTGGTACGTCGATACAGTCGGTACCGCGTACCTTGCTTGATATTCTAATTAGATGAACTCGACCAAAATTTTTTTATGAACCGGTGTGGATTTGAGTGGTCCAAACTTGGTAAAGTGTACGACATTCCTATTCACTTAGATTTGCCATAAAATTTGCTGACTTCGCATAAAATTTGGGCTCCTTTTTTATTTTATTCCAAGGAATTTAAGATCATTGACTACATATTACCAAAACTATCTCTGACATTTACGTGTTATATGGAAATCTAAGATCATTGACTACAGGTTACCAAAACTATCCCTAACATTCACATGTTACACAAAAATCTAAGATCATTTGGATTGTCATCTTCTAGTAAATGATGAGACTTGGAAACTTGATATTCTAATTAGATGAACTTGACCAAAATTTTTTGATGAACCGGTGTGGATTTGAGTGGTCCAAACTTGGTAAAGTGTACGACATTCCTATTCATTAAGATTTGCCAGATGATAAGTTCAGAAGGCTTATCTGCGGTAATCCAAATAGAGTTCAAATAAAGGTAAATTACTTCAATAGAAAACTAGAAAGATCTGAAATCCTCTCTTGCATGCTTTAGGGGCTTACTTTTCCTCTCAAACTCACCAAATGAAAATAAATTCCTTTTTACTCTCTGAATTTATTTTGGTTGCCAAATTGCTGAAAATTAACTATCCTCTAACTATTTTTCCGTTTTTCTCCTCTAACTAGACACAGCTAACTAAACCATACATTGGTAAGTGCCAGATCCCTTCACTTATAAATGACAATACAGTACTTTAGACGGGTTGACAACCACGAAACTAGCATCGTCCAGTTATCCTAGTCCAATATGATATCACGATATGATACTATGAAATATGATATCCTACCCTGGTTCTCTACCTCCCTTCTTCCCTCTCCCTCCCCCCTCTCTCTCTTTTCCTCTCTCCTGTTCCCTCTCTCCCTCTCCCCCTCCCTCCCCTCTCTACTATGTCGGTATGGGCCTGGCACAGAACGGCATGGGGTCGTACCGAATCGTGCCATCAACCGATCGTATTGGGCTCTAGCACCGGAACAACAAACTTTGGAAGAAACCAAATTCTTTTTCACCGCAATGGGTTTGATCACCTCCAATTTTCATATTTAGTACTCAACGTGTACCATATGAACGTAAAGGTATTGTTCACCGGCTCCTTTGAATGGTTTGTGGTATTTTATGTATTTGATGTGGTTGATACTTGATAGAAAACACTTTTTTGATTTCAAGAAAAGGAGGGGCTAGCCAACCAAAAACTCTTCATTGAGATAATGAATGATAAGAAGTGATTATAAAAAGAGTTGAGTGGTATGATGCCGAAGTAAGGAAACAAATAGAACCAATTCCCTAAAACCAGTAATGGGAACCATATTGGTATGTTATTAGTTCAATATGGTATGGTTGGTATGGCACGATATATACTCCATATAAGGATAGGCTGTCAACACTTTTTTTCTCACTCCTATTGATGATACTACTTAAAATCTACCAGTACAAGGTGGTTCCACTCGGTTCGGTTCAGTATGGACTGGTTCGGCTCATATACCAAATTGTTCCTATATACTATATTGGTACCTTACTGGTATGGTAAGGTACGGTCAGTTCAAAGTGGAATAGGTCAGTAGCAGACATTGCATAAGGCAAAAGATAAGGATTGGAGTTAAGATAGAATACAAAATACAACTCATTAGTTAAAGCACCTTTGACCATGTTATGCATGTGTCTCTTAGTCTCGTTGACCAATTTTCCCTATGCTGAAAACATTATGTAGCTTCTCTTATCATGGATTTTGGTTCTTGCTCCTTCCTTAGAAACATTCTTCGGTTATGTTCTTTCCATAATGCTCAAGCAATGGCCAAAAACAACTACATCCACACATCTTGTAACCTACTAGCTATTGTTTCTCTTCTAGTGTGACCACAAAACTTTAATAGTGTGAGGTAGCATTGGTAGCTTGAAGAGGACAGGATGGCTTCCAAACTTCCATATATCAAGGACAGGATGGCTTGTAGAATGTTTCAACTTTCATATAACTACAAAAATTCTTATATGACTCCTAAATGGGTCTTCTTTCTCGAGATTTGTTATTAGTTCTCTCTCTGTGTCTCGGTAAAGGTGTGCATTCTTGTTTGTTATACGAGCACCATGCCAAGTGCATGGCTTGACTTCTTTTGACTTGCCAATGTAGAAGGTGTGAAGGATCTTGACATCCGTTGGGGAGGCAAGGAAGGGTGTCAGCAGAACCTTTGCTTATATTCTTTCTATTTTTCCTATGTCATCTTTGTTTAAGTTCTCCAATCTATAATGGTCTCTTTTTATTTAGAAGGTAGCAAAAACTAACCCAAAAACTTAAATAGCATAACAAATCAATAACTTTCTGAACAAAAAAGTATTGGTACTAGGTTAAACAATCTAAAAAAAAAACAGTGGCATATATATATATATATATATATATATATATATATATATATATATATATATATATATATATATATATATATATATATCAATCTTCTTGGAGGACAGAACTAAATGAAATGGAGAATGTGTTGTTAGAATCAACACATGCAAAAGAAAAAACACAATGGGAATCTCCCCAAAAATAAAAAAGAAAAAAGAAATAGGAACATACCATCATCTTTTGCAAGATCATGCTGGAAGAAATTCGTAAAGGAAAATAAGCAAGAGATAGATCGATAAGAGATGATCACGTTCTTTCTAATCTTCAAGAGGGGAAGAGGTAGAAGGATTTTGTAGAAGAGACTTGGTTTTCATGAAAGTATGAGAAAGCTGCCGGTGGAAGGGTTAGAGAAGATAAGACATAGGGATGGAGGAGAGGCAGGAGTCATGTATCGAGATGGGAAGAATATTAAATAGAGACTGCATGAGGGCATATGGGAGAATGGAGTCACGCCATAGGTTTTGTGCATCTTGAAGTGCAGCTATTTTTTAAAGCTACAATTCATACTTCTTCTTCTTAAAAAAAGTCTAGTCTCAAGTTTGTTATCAAACAACAATCTTTTTGGAAAACAACTTCTTTACTTTAAGAGTTTAGAGAAAGTGTTTTCGTGAAGCAACCCCAAACTCACCCTTAGACTATCAAAAGAATATTTGATCTAAAATGGATTTATCTCAAAAGTTAGATGCAAAGCATACTTAAGACTCTATGATCTTTTACTTGCCCTCCTTGCCTCTATGTATAGGCTAACAGGTGGGTGGATCAGCAAAAGGTGGAGCCAACTTCACTTGGTCACAAGTGGGGCCCACAAGGTCAAGCATGCAATTTAGTCAGTTGGGAAAGAGTTCCAATAAGTAGGTTACTTAGTCAGTTCTCAAATATTAAGGTTTCATAAATCCAATTGTACCTAAACATTACTCAAATTCAAAAATCGATTAAAAATGTCTTATGAATTAGTCTCCAAAGCATGTCAGCTAAAATGATATTTAATGATACTTTGCACTTCCACATATATACATATTTTTCTAGTGATACGTTGGGTTGTCACATCATATGTCACATCATATTTTTGTATGATGGATTTTTACATACAAATACATCAACTTAGAAGCCAATTGTAAAGTCTGAAATTTTGAAAGAAACTCGAAAATTGAAAATAATGTTGAGGTTTAGAACTTCGAGAAATCATATGAACTTGAAATTGACTAAGAGGTTAAATAGACCTTAAAGTAACAGATTTTAAAAATTGAAAATGATTATTCAAAAGAAAACATAAGATTCCTGTCAAGACTTTCCTTCTTCTCTTCTCTTTCTCACTCTATTTTCTCTCTCTGAAAAGGCCAAACTCTTTCACATGTCCTTGATTGACCTTCCTTAGCATCTATCTATAGGCTACAAAGGTCCATCCATTGAAGTCATTTCCCTAGTACATTGGTTCGGTAGTTTATGTTTGAGTATGCATACTACCCACTTAGCAGAAAGCTTACTCAATTACATAGGCTTTATTATTCATATCGATATCATTTAAGAAAATTTACTTGACATTACTTGTTATACATGTTAATAAGATACTATTCCCATTTGGGTTCAATAAAAGTAATCAAATTTAAAACTCCATAGAAATAAAAAGTTGACATTGCAGCTTTACTCCAAATTCTAGATTTAGGAGTTGGATCACATCAGAAACTATAAAATTCTAAGATATTTCTCAATTAAGAACAAGATAGCTTCTCTTTTATTTCATGTGCAAGCATGTCCACTTTACATTGCTTTCTTGTACCATTTATCTTAGCAACCTAGAATCACTTAATGTTTTTGTCATATGTCATGTATATCAGGTCGGAGTTGATAATATGTGTATACTTGTGCATGCTGTGAAACGCCAACCACTAGAGTTGCCATTAGAAGGGAGGATATGTAATGCACTTGTGGAAGTTGGACCATCAATTACTCTTGCTAGTTTATCTGAAATTCTAGCCTTCGCCGTTGGTAGTTTTATCCCGATGCCGGCTTGTCGTGTTTTCTCCATGTTTGCTGGTTAGATCACTTTAAATCCTCAATCTTGCATTCACTGTGATTTACTTTGATGCTAGGGTTTAATTACCCTGATCTGCTCTTGTGCAGCATTAGCTATTCTCTTGGATTTCCTTTTGCAAGTTACAGCATTTGTTGCTTTGATAATCTTTGATTTTTTGAGGGCTGAAGATGAAAGGGTTGATTGTGTTCCATGTATTAAACTTTCATCTAGCATTGACTCTGATCAAGGTATGTTGCTAGCCCTCTTCCATTTGTGTATTAATTGGTATTCTTTGATTGTATTACTTGCTATAGCTCATGAAGGCCTTTTCCTAATAGTTTTGGTTATTAACACTTATCTTCAATAAGTTTATGGTTTATGATAATGTAGGTAGTAACCAGCAAGAGCTTGGATTTTTAGCACGCTATATGAAAGTAAGGTCTAACACTTTCCTTTTAAATTTGGCAAATTAGATATTTTCTTGCTTGTGTTATTGCTCAAGTTGTGTCTCTATTAATCAAGAGTTTTACATTTCTTCTTTAAGATTTGTCATTATCTCAAGTGACTAATAGTTTCTCCATTAAGAAAATAGGTTGTTTGTTTTTTATTCCACTTATCTAGCAACTTGTATTTATCGTGAACAATTATTATCTATTAACATCAACTAGCTTTTTATGTTTTGGTTGGCTATTATTTGAGTAAAACGTGGTCAAATGAGTGTATCTGCTTATGTTTTGGTTAAGTAATAGTCTTCCATTTGAGAACTTGTGTGAGCATGTGCTTGGTCCCATATCATGTGTGCACATGGGAGGTTTTGGGTACTTTAGGTGGGCCAAGGGACCTGAGTTATAACCTTCTGGCTAGTATGTTTGGTTGAGGCCGGTTTTTGTTACCTTCCAGGTTTGTCCAAACAAGCTTAAAATTGAAGTGATGGTTAATCTAAATGTCTTTCATGATAAGTGTTATGTTGTTGCTATTTTTGTTTTTGAACTCATTGACCAGGACTAAACCACTGAGGTACTGAATCCCTTCGATTTGATGGTGAGTTAATAATAAGTCAAACAAGCCAGATCCTAATCCTAATCATAGAATCCCTTCGATCTCCCATATTTCCTCCCTAGCAAATTGTAATTTAGATGTCTTTCTTAGGGCATATTCAATTGTTCTCTCCCTCTTTTACCCATCTTGGAGTGCTGGATCTTGCACCACCTAGTAAAAGAAGAGAAATAGGCCCATATTCTTTATGGCTCCATCTCTTTGAGACTAGCTTCCCTTTGCTCCGACTCATCAGATGCGGCAACTTAGTCTTCACCCATTTGAGATTTAGCCTCCCCTTCCTCTATCTACTTGAGAATCTTCCTCGTATGCAACCATTTACATGGTTTCCAATGGTCCTACCCCCATCCCTACGAGATTTAGACAACCTTGCCTCTAGTCCCTCGGATTGAACCTTTTACACCTTCTACTAATATGGGATTGTGCGGTCCCACATTCCTATAAGATATAGCTATTTGTCTTTGTCCGCTCATGATTTGACTCTTACACCTTTGTTTGCACAAGATACAGTTTTCCTATACCCACAATTCCTACCAGCCCCATTATGTGATCCAAGGTTTGCCGTACCAGAACCGGTAGGCGTACCAGTCGCCTGTCGGACTGGTACGGTACCGGTTCAGACCGGTTTGAACCAATACCGAACCGGCGAATAGAGGGGCGTGGAAGGGGAGAAAACACGTCCGCGAGAGCCTGCGCCCATGTTAGATGCTACAAAGTGGCTTAAATGCCACTTTGTAGCATTAAAGGCCCGCGCGGGGACCCCGTGCGGGCGCGCGCTGCCCCGTGTGGGGAATCGCACAAGGGCAAAACCGCGTTCGGAACCGCGCGTGGGCGCGGTTCCTAGCGCAGGGAACCGCGCGGGGGCACGCTGCCTCGCGCGGGCGTGGTTCCCCGTGTGTGGGCGGGCTACCCCGCGTGGGGAACCACGTGCAGGTGTGTTGCCCCGCATGGGGAACTGCGCACGAGAATGCAGAAAAGTTTTTGGTTTTGCCCTTTTTTGACAATTGAGTTGGATGTGTCATACTCGGTTTAGTCCAATGATTTGACTCTTACTAAATTGTATCGAGGAGGAACCAACATGGTTCTGGCCATCGGTTCGAAAAATCCGGTGAGGGAGAGAGAGGACAGAGAGGAAAAGAGAGAGAGATGGAGCACGAGTGAGAGAAAGGGAGGGAGAGAGGAAGAGGGAGGGAGAGCAAGACAGGGTGAGAGAGGTCTCGAAATCCCTCATCTAATACTTTGTCTGCCATCCACAGGGGGTTACCCCTATTTCAAACAAAACAAGGACCCTTAATTATTTTTTCTAAGAATTCACGGGTGAAGTCAGCAATCTATTTGCAAAACGAACCTTGCAAATCTTTAGTAGGTGAAACAAGTCACAACATGGACAGTCATAACTCATAACACAGACCTATGTTCTGAAAGACTGAAACCTATTTAACCTACTCTATTCAAGCTATACAACCCACCATCTATCAACTTTGGCAAGTCGCCTTGGATAAAAATGTATTCAATCTGATGACCTACATGGTTCAATCATTCGAAGTTCGAACCATTTGACTAAACCAAGGTTAATTGTACCAATACCGAAACCCATACTAGTTGCTTGGCAGTACGGTATGGTACACCCTTGTGTTGTGTCGTTCTGTTCTGTACTAGCAAAGGAAGCGCTGGAGAGGGAGGGGGAGAGGGACATACTGGTCCTTATCATTACAATCCGGTCTTCATAGATTGACATAGATATGGACTGGCTTGATTTTATTTTTTTCATCATGAGCATTCTCACATGGCTAGGGATGTGGCACTACAGGATATGATACCATTTGTTGGTCCCTCTCTCCTGCTTTCTCTCTTTCCTTCTCCTTCTCTCCCTCTGACAATGGGTTTCATTTCTATTGCCGGAACCATCTTGGTCCGTCGCCAGGACAGCTCAGTACGACCGAAACTATCCGGTTCGGAACAGTTCTGGCAACAGAAACGAAAACATTGCTGGAACCATTCCGGTCCGCCGCTAGGATGGCTTGGTACGATCGAAACTGCCTAGTTCGGGATGGTTCCGTCGACCCTGGGTATGGGTATCTTTGCCTACAAATCCATTAGCTAATATGAGGACCAGCATATATACTGATGAATTGGCTGCATTGTGAAGAAGCTAAATGATCACAAGCAGCTAAGTTGCTATGACATTCATGATATAAAGCAATGTTTGCCGAACCGGTACCAGGATCCATACCAGTCGGCAGGCGGGTTGGTACGGTATTGGTTCGGTATATAACCGGCATGCCCATGTTTTATTTTTGAGTTTTTCAAGTTTAATTAATTGGTAATCAATCTTTTTCAATAATATTAAGTCTAATTTGATATTTTTTTGATCTTCTTTGATGTTTCTATGATCTCGGTTTAACCTAAATGATGCATCTTGTTGTTTTAAAGTGATACAAAACATAAAATGATTATTAAAGGGGGAATGGGGGATAAACCTAGACCGAACTGCTGCAAACTGGGCTGTTCACATTGGTTTCACTCTGAATGGCTCGGTTCCGAGTGGTTTGCACCAATTCGGAGCATTTTTCAATTTATGGGAGAGTTCGGTTCAGCATGCCCCAGGCCTGGCGGTTCAGGATGGTATAGCAAACCATGGTAAAAATAAATTTTATTTTCCTAGAAACAAATTTTGCTGAAGTTATCTTAAGTAGAATTCTTTTTCAAATGGGAAATTCATTATCGAAAAGTAATCTTTTAAATTTCTCTACCATTATTTGAATTATGGAATTAATATCAATGATAAAAAAATTGATTGCTAGCTAAAATATATAAAACTAAAAAGAAAATAGTTCTAGAGATATTAATAACTATGTACTATACTAAAGAAGTCCTTACTATGGAGTATGGACTATAGACATGCTTATCCTAGATGATGTCACTTGCTTTCGATTTCTCTAGTTACCTACAGAGATGCCAAAGTACACCTAATAGCACTACATGATGGAACAATGATCTCTAGTTTATAAATATATTTATATGTACCAGGATCTGCTGAACAGGTCGAAACCGACCGGTTCAGCTTGTACCATACAGGTATCAACCAGCATCGGTACAATACAGCCATAGAATTCGGTTCCAACTCTTTTGGAGTCGAAACCAAACGGCTCCTTGCCCATACTGGTGCGAACCGGTGCGGTTCGAACTGGTACAAGCCAAATACCAGCACTGAGGAAGAAGAAAAGGAAGAAAAGGAAGAAGAGAAGAAACCTACCTGTCGCAGCGAGCCTCGGGCCGACGAGGATCATCCATCCTGCTCGCGGTTCCGGCCCCTTCTTTGCTCGCGGGAGAAGGGGGAAAGAGAGGAGAAGAGAGGAGGAGAGAGGAGAAGAAAGGAGAGGAAGAGAGTTCGGGAAGGAGGAAAAAGAAGGGAAGGGACAAGAAAAGAAAAGAAAAGAACAGGGCGTCCACGCGGGCGCAAACAGGGAATCGCTCGTGCCCACGTGCGGTTCCCCGCGCGGGGCAGCGAGCCCATGCAGCACCGCGTGCGAGCACGAGCCCACACAGCCTCGCGTGGGCATTTAATGCCACTATGGCTAAAATGCGGACGCACGCGCGTCCATGTGAGCGCGTCACGGATTTCTTTTTTTTTGCGGTAGGCTGGTTCGGACCAGTTGAAACCGGTACTGGTCCCATACCGGTTCCAACCAGTACCAAACCGATACCGATCCCCACCGGTACATCGGTTCAGTCGGTTCCACGTACCTTGGTATGTCTGTATGTCTTTATGTGTATATGTGTGTACGTGTTATTATATTCAAGACTCATCTGGAGCCCTCATCGTAATAGATATTAAATAAGTTTCCTTCAATAAGAAAACCCAGCAGCAGAACTCACTCATTGTAATTGTAACAACCCAGGATCTCACCCAAAATGGCTAGCCGGAAGGTATTATTTGGGTTCCTTGATCCTGTATAAGTACCCAAGATCTACCCAGCGAATGAACGATGTGGGACTAAACACACGCCTGCACGGATCCTCACATACTCCCCTCGTTCAAGCCCTGGCATCCTCGTCAGGCTAAGGGTTCATATCTATTCAAATCTAATCACAAACATCACGATTGGCTCGCGGTCAGTCCCAATGGATCCGTGCTGCAGTGTTCCCTAGTCCACATAGGTTATGGGCCTGGTCCGCTCTGATACCATTTGTAACAACCCAGGATCTCACCCAAAATGGCTAGCCGGAAGGTATTATTTGGGTTCCTTGATCCTGTATAAGTACCCAAGATCTACCCAGCAAATAACCGATGTGGGACTAAACTCACGCCCGCACGGGTCCTCATAGTAATAGATATTAAATAGTTTCCTTGTGCATTAAGGAAACCCAGCTACAGAACAACCTCATTATAATAGATGTTTAATAAGTTTCTCGTACACTAAGGAAACCCAGCCACAGAACAAGCGCTTCCAACTTATATACTTTCATTGAATTATATTTAGAGTTTTCATATGCTAAAGATTATACCCATTCGTTGGACATTCACTAGCTGTTGCGGTTTAAATCCTCAGCCCATATGCCTGTATGATTCATGCATGTGTATTTGATGTTAGATCCAAACATTGTCGATAATTCTCATGTGTATTGGTATCATTTGGGCCCTTCCTAATAGAATCCATTTCCGTTTTGTGGAGGACTAGTGGGACACAGCTCTGTGGCACCTTTCATGGCATACTTTTAGAGTGTGGGGGGGGGGGGGGGGACTTTGGGTGTGTATGTGACCTACACCTTCCTCCTTTTCTCGCTCTTTCTCTGTCTCTATGTTTATCTTATATATTCCTGCATTTTCTCATATTTCTGACATTGGATGGTTGTATGTCTTTTTCTATATGCATGCTTTCTATTGTGACAACCATATGCTGCATTTCTGTGTACTGTGTGTGTCTGTGCATGTTTATTTTGTATCATTTTAATTATCATATATCTTGAACATCATAAATTCATTCGTTTGATATATTTTCTGTGCTTTATGAGAGCGCACATCTTGCTTTGCACCTTGTCCATAGCTTCAAGAGACCTTAGTGATTCAGTGCACCTTGGGATAAACTTTACAATGAGGACTGAAATATACGCTTATTTTAGTTTGTCATATAAAACTGAATTTAAATGCATGGGAAAAGGCATGGTTTCAAAACCTGATATACGCTGTCTCCATCCTGACCATCTAGATGGGAAACGCTGAGTTGTGATGTCTTTGGACAGATTTGGGAACCTAGCACTTGAAAACCTGAATCAGCTCGGTTGGTATTTGTAATAGTATGTCTAAAGTCTAAAGACTCTAAACCATTATGAGCCAGGTTGATGATTGAGCCCCTTGTTAGAAGTATGCCCTAGAAGTCAATTTGGCAGACGCATTGTAATTGTTCTAGGACATAAAATTTGTACTTGACCTTTTTATTGATTAATAAAATTAGACATTTTGTTCATTCATATTATTATATGTGTCCATGAATCGTCCTAGAAATTAATAAGATGATAACACATATTCTCAAGAGTTGAGAATTTAAGACATGCGTCATTAGGTAATTAGTTCCTGAATTGCTCCTAATCGATGGATCATCACGAAGGACGATCCGATGAGATTAGTGCACAGATCACTTTTCTTGATGGACGAGTCTTAAGTCCACAATGTGGGGATACTGGAGTGATTGTGCAAGTGCTTGTTAGAGAATAAGAAAACTGAGCGTGATCAAAACAAGAAGTCATTTGGATATCTATTCATTCGTCAGTGACTTACTTGATGCTACAATTGTATGACTAGTACTTAGATCTGTGATGCCTCAACTAATCACAGTAATGTTGCTGTAATTTGACAAGCATATAAACATGGACCCTAAGGGTCCTTGCGGTGCAAATTGGCTGCAGTAGGCTCACTGTCGAATTAGGGTTGCATCTAGATGGGATCTATTGACGTTGATAAATTAGGAGTGATCCTATCTGATTTATGAGACTAAGTTTGAAAGACCTTGGCTAGGGCAGTTTTGGAAAAAGAGTTTTCCAATCTCGAACTTGAGTCAAATAAATTTGATATATAACAGACGATGGGGTTTGACGAGTTATCCATAACCTCCATCTTATCGGGATCCACGATAGAGGTAATGTATCATACGCTAACTACATCTAGAGATTCATCCATTCCGTTCTGCTGGGTTGCCCCTATATGCTGCTAGATGTCACTAGTGGATTGTGGGATTCAAAGGCATTCACTTGATGATCAGTGAACTCTAAAGAGAAGAGTTGAAAGTTGAAATTGTTTCAACCTATTGAAAGAAGTTTCAATGATATTGTAATGGAGATCACAATATATCTCACTACTAGACAGAATAGAACCTATGGGGTCATACATATTAGAGGTTTTGATTATTCCAATGGTTGGATTGCAATTTAGAATCGCAATAGATCTTGATTGTCAATTTGATTGATAATTGGTTTAACCCACTAAGAGAGTTAAAGAAGAAGGATTTTCAATTAGATTACAATTTTGATTGATTCAATTGGGCATAATTAATTAGAACTCCTTATTAGATAAGGAACTTAATTCATAAAGTCCAATTTGGATCCTAATTGGATTAGGATTCACATGAATCAAATTGGAGGACACATTGGGTCCTAATTGCATTAGGATTAAATCAAACAAGGGGGATCACATGTTTTCTAATTAGATTAGGAAATCATAGCATGGAAGGAAGGGTTCCTTCATGCATGTGAAAGGGGAAATAAGGGAGAGGCATGCGCCCCTCCTCTTTCATCCGCACCAAAGAAAGGAGGGGCGTTCGCCCCTTCTTTCCTTGTTTGATTCCACACACCACAAGGTGCCCCTCCTCTTTCTCCTTTTTCTCCTCTTAGCTTGCCACACGGAGCAAGGAGAGCCCTTGATTCTCTCCAATCCCTTTTAAATAAAGGATGTGGAAGAATTAAGTAAGGGGTGTGCAAGAATTAAGTAAGGGGTGTGGTAGAATTTGGAGGGATGAATCAAGAAGTGATTTCTCATTGAAATTATTTTTTGTTTAGATAGGCATGAGATGCCTATAAAAGGAGGGGTGGCATGAGGGCTTAGAAGCATTGGAAGTGCCTTGATTCAGCCGCCCACCCTCTTCCTCCTCCTCTTCCATGCATGTGCAAAGAAAAGAAGAAAAAGAGGCACAGGCTCTTCTTCCTCTTCGTCCTTCTTCTTCCTCCTCGTCCTTCTTCTTCCTCCTTCCTCTCAAAGCAATCAAGGAGTTGATTGAAAGAGAGAGAAAATTAGCCATCAAGAGAAGATCTCTGCAAGGGAGCTAGCACCCCGGTGAGATCAAGGTTCTTGAAGCGATCTACCTCGTGTGGATACCTGTGGAGGCCGGACGCTTGTGCGGCTTCAAGCGAACCAAATACAACGATCATCAGATAGTGGTGAAGATCTATCTGCTCAAAGGTAAAGATAGAATCTTTACAATTCCTAATAGTAGATCTGAAATTAATCAAGTTAGTAATTTTAATTTTTCCTTAAGATTTCATAATTTTCTGAGTTAGAGAACTCAGAATTTTTTTTGAAATCTACGTTTCCTAGGATGTTCATGAGATGAATGACCCCATGCGTGTCTTTCCGCTGCAATCGTTGCAACACGTGCGGGGGTAACCCGACACCCCTTTTTTTCCCTATTTGCTTCACATGCATGGAGCGGAAATAGAGAAGGTAGAGGAAGAAGAGGAGAGATCTCAAATCCAGACCCTATTGTTTAGATCTAGCTTGCTTGAAGCCTTATTAAATTAAAACTTGGTAAACCACTCTCCCCCCTTATTTTTATCTTTTTAACATTTTCTTCCAAAATCAAAACAGCAAGGGGAACAATGAAATCAGTCTATTTGGCTTCTCACAAAAAGGGAGAAAGACATGACATTTTTCTTCCATGAGTCTTAAACTTTAATATGTTATAGGTGGGTATTAACGTATCCTACCATCATTTTTGTTGTTTTTAGCTGCATATTTTATTTTTTTATGTAATAATGCTATTTTTAGAATGACATAATTTTTACAATAAAAAATAATTTTAGGAAAAAGACATTAAATTATTGAAGACCTATACAAACCCTAAAAAGATTCTAAACAACTATTAAAACAATAAACGAGAAAATATCAGAAAAAATGTGCATTTTAGTGAATTACTGGGATTCCAGTCTATCATCCTAGTACTATATGGACCTGATCCCTAATTGACACTAGGTCTGGAACCTGGATTGGAACCTTGGGAAATCAAGATTCTCATTTTATTTTTGTTTATGCTCTACACTTGTGAATAATGAATCACGTTGAAGTGAAGAACAACACTATTACTTGATGAAAGTGTTTGTTTGGTACTATACAGGGTATGTTGTACCGTACTGTACCGAACGATAATGGGCGTACCGTACCGTACTGTACTGGTATTGGTGGCGTACCGACACTCGGTATGCCAGGCATACCGCATACCGTACCGTACTGACACTATGATAGTGTGGCACTGATATGGGGTCCAGTATCGGTACGGCGAATCTTGGTAGATGTTACTATATTGGTAGCATTAGAATATTGTTTATTATCTAGTAATTTTAACATACAAGAATTTTGATTTTAAAGATGCTTTGTCGAGTGCTTAAATAGTTTTAAGTTGGTTTCTATGGATTGTTTTATATTTTACAAAAGTTTTGGATATTATTGTAGGATGTCCATGCACCTATTCTTGGCCTTCTTGGAGCTAAAATCATAGTAATTGCTCTATTTGTTGGTTTTGCTTTGACGAGCATTGTGAGTTACTTCTCTACCTTATTCCTATATGTGATCATTTTACTGCTGATAATCTTTAACTCTTAGTCTTTTTGTTATACTTGCACTATCAGTTAGCCTAAATGCTGCTTGAATTTTGGTGACTATTACAGACCCACATCATGAAATATAAATTCTCTGTCTTTCTTGAAAGATTAATTCCTTAGTTTACGATTTTATTTTTCTTTGAAACATCAATTTTTAATGGCTCTGTTGGTTCAGCTTACTTGCTTCTGAAAAGCTGCATTGCATGTGGACTTCCATTTCTTTGAGTTTAATATAGTCAAATTAAGAAGGTGCAACTTCTGCTACAACCGTCTGCTATACTCCTGATGTTAAAACATTTGACAAATATTGCATTTTGCATATAACCTTTTTTGTCATCCCAGTGCATGTTAGCTTGCAATCATGTTAAAATCTGTATGTGTTAATTTTCTTATCGTCATTATTATATGGAGCACATCTCAAATCAGTTTTACATAGTTCATTGCTTCATTTATTAATACTTGTAAGGAACATTTCTGTTTTAGATTTTCCACTATTACCTAATTCTCCATGTTGATTATCCATTTCACAGTACCTTTTTCTTTCTTTCCTTTTTTTTCCTTGCTTTCTTTTGGTGTGTTATAGAATAAACATCATCTACATCTTCTGATATTAATGGATTCTATTCATTTTCCTGAATTTTCCTTGTTCATTGTTAAAAAGCTCAAATTGTTTTGGTAATGTGCTAAAAAAACTTTGTGTATTCTCATAGAGTAGTATAGTCTGGGAAAAAAGCAATATATATTGAGCCAAGGCAATAAGGTCAACTTTAGAACCAAGTTTTCAAAAACACATTGAAGCTAAAGATAGAACAACACATCTATGTGATAACTATGTTTCTCTAGGAAGTAGATCGGTCGGTATTGTATCCTAGTGGCAGTGGGTATGTGGCGGCATTTTTGATTGAATGCTATGGCTTGATGGGTTTTGCAGTTATTGCTCCTTCGAATTGATGACATGTTGGTTTAGAAACATATGGTTACCTCTAAGTCTAGATTAAGTGACAATGCACGACTTGATTACTTGTAATAATAGGAGAGGGTAGATGCTACTTCTCTCAGTATGTTGAATACTACTTAAGCTGAAGAAACATTAAAAGCTCAACAATCAGCCATTTGATTTCTATGACCTGATCTTTAGATAAGATATGTTCATTTTAGCTTTTATATTTCAAGATGCACTATAGTATGTGAGGACCTATTCGGACATGTGGTGAGTCCCACATTAGCTATATAGTCCCACATTAGGTACTTACATAGAGCCAAGAAATCTAAATAATACCTTCCGACTAGCTTTTTTGGATTAGATCCTAGGTTGTAACAAATGGGTATCAGAGTGGACCAAAACCATTGTTCATATGGACTAGGAGACATTGCAACATGGACCTTCCGACTGCTAATCATGGTATTTATGATTGGATTTGAATGGACCTGGACCCTTAGCTCGATGAGGAATTGAGGATGCTAGGACTTAAAGGAGGGAGTATGTGAGGACTCGTGCCGGGTGTGTTTACTTCCATATTGACTATGCAGTTATAGATCTTGGGTACTTATTTACAGCCATAGAACCCAAATAATACCTTTTGGGCTAGTCTTTTTAGGCGAGGTCCTAGGTTATTACAAATCTCTAAAGAAATATCAGGGATTGATAAAAATAAGTCCACATTTCACTATGACGAAGACAACATTAGTAAGGTTTGACTATATTTATAGTTGTTTGGTGGTGCCATCTACTTGACATATTAACATTTGTCATACCTTTGTCATGTTTAGTTAGAAACATCAATAGACTATGTCATACACTAACCTGGCAATGCTTATGCAACTAGTGATTCTTTCACAATAGAATAGTGGTACGTTGTTACACTAGGTGAAAATACGAAGAAGTGAAAAGAGCATTCTAACTTAGTCCCTCACAAAAATTCTTTGGAGGGAATGGGAATGGAAATGGGTAGGGTACAAGAAACATTTGCCTATCCATATCCGAACCCATTGAAAATCCTACTACCCAAAACTGCCCCAACTCGATTAAAAATTTACCCTAAATTTCCAAACCCATCCCATCAAAAAAGGCTAAATCCGTTGGGCACCCGAAGCTCCCAATTAATCATTATCCAGATTGGGTTATTTGGGTCGGATTATTCGGGTGGGGAACCCGACTGGGAATTATAAAAAATTAAAAAGGTTGGGGAAGAATATCAAGTAAAAATGGCTACAATAATTAGGCAAACAATCTAAATATAAAAGGGTTTTGGAGCTTTTTGATAAAGGTAGAGGTTAGATATCCTTGAGGTTTGGGGTTCAAGTCTCCTCACAATATATATACTTTTATAAAATTTTTTAATATATATATTATATATCATCGGGTTTGGGTAGTGAGTATCCGAGGGTCAAGTCCCAAACCTGTCCCAAACTCTAACGGATTTTAACTTTAACTCCCAAACCCTATAGCGTTTTGCTAAATGGGTCCTATTAGGGTTTTGGGATGGGTCGCATATCCAAATAAACCTGCATGGCTGCCATCCCTAGGAGAGGGGAGGGTGAGGGTGGAGTGGTGAGGGAGCGAATCCATCCACTAAAATGGACCACATGAGAATTCAAAGATTGCAAGAAGTAGGACATTTTATTTGAGTAGAAGCAGCTTTGTACCAGTTAGACAATACAAAACTCCAAACCAAAGTTCGTTGTACTGGTACTAGATGGCGTACTAGTTGGTGACCGGTATGGTAACAATTCGATGCCATACCAACATATGGTACGGTGTAAGGTGTTGATCATCTGACTTTACGCTATTTTCATTATTTTTTTATTTTTCAATCTATTTTTGTTTTGAGTTATTATTTTCGTCATTATGGTTGTTTAATTTAGGATTTTGATGTTGTTTTGATATCTTTCATATCTTTTTTGTCATCAAATGGATTTGAAGTATAATTAAAGTACTTATAATTGACTGTATGTACAATATAACAAGTGGAATCCATTTAATGTACTTAAAGTAGAATTTGCATATCGATATCTAAAATTTGTGGAGTGTCTATCTCTTGTAGATGTCGGAGTTGTTATCATAATTCGGGCCTGGAATATTACACCAAGTTAATAATCTACCTCATTTTCCTACATCCCGTAATCTATACTTGCTGGATGGCCACTCTGATACTGATCTCTGTCTGATACTGGACTGGCCATCCGAAGATCATGATAGCAAAATCTGATCCATCAGGTGCCTAAGGCAATGGGGTTTAGTACCACTCGAATACAATGCCTCAAATGAAGTTTATCCATGCAGGTCATAAACTGACTGTGTGGATTAGGATCCGATGTACAAGTCAGATCCAGACATGTTTAGAGACCCTACTCCACGTGCCAAGTCAACTGTAGCAATGGTGTTATGTCCCAAGTGACATCGGGGGGCCCATCTTCTAGATGCAATGGTATCCTCAAATGCTCAATCAGGTTGTGCATCATGGTCCCTATCGTACGTGGCATGACTAAATTCGGACTAGCTGGTGAATCGGAGATCTTGGGACTATAAGTCATATACAACCATGCCAGTTCCACCGCTACCTCTCTGGCTACCAGATGCATCGTTCGCTTGAACTATCATTTTAATCCTCGCCGGTATCGCAAAAAGATCTGGCAACCAATCATTTTGAGGGCTAACTAGTTTTCGTATAAGGGCGAATAGACTCCTCATCCACTCTCTCCAATGGAATTGCAGTTTTCGATCCTTTCCTTTTCTTACTAGAACTATCGTCATCATCACTGGTGTCACAAGATAATCTGGGCAATCGATCATTTAAAACAAGGAATGTTGAACCGGCCTGTACCAGCAATGTTAAAAACATTGTCGGACGGTACCGGCCGAACTGTAATGGCCCGAACCGGTCCATACCAGTTCCAAATTTTTTTGGGCTTTCAGATGCATGAACCAGGCCGAACCGGTTTGGCGATCCTTGATTTATGGGTTCGTTGATCTGGGAATCATAGTAAGAAGACTCCTCATCCAGTCATTACAGTGAAATAACAGATCATTTTCCTTTGTATTTCTTACTGATCTGAGGAGCTGCCTTTTTCCTTGGATGCCTCTGCCTGAGTGGCCACCACTTACCTGACTGGGTCCACCGCCTTGAGTGGCTCTATTTGCCTAACTAGATTAGGTACAATGATGGTCTCTTCTTAACATTCTCTATTAAAGTACTGGGAGAATATCCCAGACATGGTGCACTGCAATGATGATTGACCCTTCCTGAACTCTATTGTTGCTTGGCTGGATGTGAGTATGGCATATGTCGTTCTGCCTATTGTTTTGCATGCTCTCTAGATTCCCTTGCTATGAAATTGGCTAGTTGAGAAGGTGATACAGGCTCATCAAGCTTTGGCTGCTATTACTAGCCTCAAGCCACCTAATCACTGAATCTTCCTCATCATATGTAAAGAGGGCATTATACTACAACTCCACTTCCTCTTTAATGTACTTTAATCTGAGCCTTAGATTATAATGAGCATATACTAGGTCCTCCAAGCACTTTTGCATGAGGTAGTTCCTCTATTTGGAAAAAAAAATCATTATTTTATTTTTATTATTCTTAATCCAAAAAATATATTTTTGTCTAAAATTTATGTAGTTAATGAACAATTATGATTTTGGCTGCATTGCATAGATCATCAGTAGATCTACGGTATATCTTGAAAAAATCATACCAAAATCCAATGTTTTGGCATGATCTCTCATTTTCTCCACTTTCGGCTAATTTTCGACATAAAAAAAAGGGAGGATAGGAATGGGTAGGGGGCACTTTACCTGATTTTAGTTGGATTCGAGCTGAAATCCATGAATATGAATACTTTTCTCATGTTTTTTTGTGTTGAAAAATATAAAAGACTCGTTTGGTTTGTGGGAAGAGGGGGGAGTGTGGTTAATGGGAAAATGAAGAAATGCCTCATGTTTGGTTGGAGTTTTCAAAGGAGAAATGGGAAAGTAGCTTTTCCATGGGGATAATATTCCCACATTTTATGGGAAAGACAAACCCACGTGGGACATGAGAAGCCCAATTCCCATCCAATGGAAATTGGAGGATTTTTTTTAGAAGTACTCTTAAGCTTTTGGATAGAATGGTGTAAGGTTTTTTCCTTTATTAAGGGCATAACAAGTATCTTACACAACTTGCCTAGGAAAGTAAATACTCAACCAAATAAAAGCCACTCTGGCATGTGCCACTTTTTCATGGTCAAACAAACATGCAAAATCCGTTTTTCCAGGTATCATATACCCTGAAATTAGCTTTTCAGAAAAAACATTCCAGTGTGGGAAAATTTTTCTTGCGAACCAAACGATTTCAAGAGAGGTGGAGAAGGCACAAAAGGCCATCTTTGTCTCCCTCTCAATTAGTTAAAAATGAATAGGGCCCGAACTACTATGAACCAAGTAGAACCGGGCGGGCTTGCTTGGTTCGGGTTTGAATCGATCGGTCCAGGATGGTACGATTCGGTACGTTCCAAACAAGGTTGGAGGAACAAGTACCGGGCACTATATCGGCTCTGTGGTGGCACGAGTCCGTACAAGCCATGTCGGGCCCATGCCGACGAGTGAGGGCACGGTACCGTGGGAGAGGAAAAGAGAGAGGGAGAGGAGGAGGAGAGAGGAACCATGGCGGACGTTGGCGGAGGGCCGACGAAAGCTGCGGCAGGCAAGGCCGCGGCCAGTAAAATTTCGAGATTTTTAAGTGAAGTCAGCAAGTGATTTTCCGACTTCACTTAAAAATTTTGAATTTTCTTTGAAGTCGCAGTCGAACCCCTATTTCGCGGCCTCACCTGCCGGCCCTCCTGACCTCTCCCTCTTCCTTCCTCCCCCGCTCGCTCTCTCTTTCCTTCTCCTCCGACTCAGACAACGTGTCTTGTTTCCGTTGTCGGAACCGTACCAGTGAGCTACTGGTACGGGTCGGATCGGCTGGAACTATCCGATTCGGGATAGTTCTGCCGACCTTGCTCCAAACTTTGTGGTTTGGGACGGTATGATGAATGCTATAAATTTTGTACTTCAGTATGTAATGCCTAGAACAACGTTTTCAGCCTTTGTATTTGATCCCATGCTGGTAGGTAGGGGTGGCAATTAGGTTGGATTGCGTTGGATGGTGTCAGACAGGGGTCCGGTCAAAAATTTATCAACAAGAACCCGACTTGTTTATTAAGTAGGTCAAAAACCCTGATTCGAACCCAACCTTTTTATCAAACATATAATCCAACCCGCATAACCCATTTATAAATGAGTCGAATCAGGTTTAATGGATTAAATAGGCTAAGTGAATTTTTATTGGGTTAAATTGGTTTAAAAATGGTTACGCTGGTTGGGTTAAATAGGTTAGTAGGTTTTAAATGGGTTAAAAATTTGAGACATGATCCGACCCAATAATTAAATAGGTTAGAGGCATGGTAGATTTCATCACTCCAACGATAAATCATCCACAAACGATGCAAAACCGGCCCGTACTGGCTGGTCCAGCGGTGGAAAATGGTACCGGCCCATACCGGCCTGAAAAAATAACAAGAAATTATAATAAATTTTGTTCGAAGGAATCTAACTTTAGTAGCTCTCCAAATGTTGGATGCGATCTAAGAAAGAAAGTATATAAAATACTTCCAACAATTATACTATGAAAACAAAGACTAATTCTAGATTATGTTGAGAATTCTATTCTTGCATCTAGCCACACTCCCATAATGGGGTCCCTTTAGTCACCAATACTTTGAATCTATAAAGAATAAAGAGACTAAATAATGAGCTCGACTACCTAGTAAGTAATGAATACCTCAACTAGATTACTCGAGTAAAAGATTAGTAAATTTCCCTTGCTAATATAAGCATGCATGGCAAACTATTATATTTTTGTAAGATATTTATAATCATAAATATTCAGGTTTGCTCAAGCATTTGCGTAGAAACAATTTTAAAAGACCATATTTCAACTCAATAGGCTTTGAGACTATGACCATATTTATACCGGGTGATAGGACCAGAGAGCTACATTGATATCCTGTATAGTGGGCTAGAATACTACGCTTATACCTTGTAGAGTAGGTTAGAATTCTGTACTTATACCCTACATAGAATGTTGTACTTATACGCTGCTGTGTATACTATAACGGTATAACCCATGTCGGCTGGGTCCAAAACCTGGTCAGGTTGAGAGTCAAATATTCGAAACACGTCAATGCTATTTATAAATCATTTAGATGTCAAATTATAAGCAAATGTGCACATTCACAACATTTGGTAATAAAGTAAAAATAATATTTTATGTTACAAATTTGTTTTCTGTTCAAAACATAATTTCTTAAATTCAGAACTTGTATATTGGTCAATTTATAATTTATTTTATATCAAATACTTATTCAAAGGCAAATTCATAGAAAGCCCCAAAAAAAGTGAATCATCATTTACAATGCACACACTCAACAGACAACTCCAACTAATCTTTAAAAATATCTCCAGGATCAAATATCAAGAATTATATTTTTATCAAAATTTGGTCGTGATAAAATTTAAATAAATTTTAAGTCTTGGATATGCTAGGACTTAGATAAAACCTTACGATTGCTCGAGTCCAACAAGATCCCTGAGCCTCCATGGAATTGAGCAACTTCAATAATATATCACCTAGAAATAAATTTTGTAAATTTATTTATATTCAAAATAGTATATCATAATATTTACAGAATTAAATGCTAGTTATCTTCTTATGTTTCGAATTTCAGATTGATATTTTATGTAAACTTTCTTGTTAACAGCTGAATTATTATATACAAAAGTTTTACTAATAAAAATTTATTTAGTAGGAAATAATTACCTGAAACCTAATTTACAGAATTTAGAATATTAAAATATAATTTGTCCAAAAAATTATGTATAATTTAGGATATTTAAATATAGTGTGTGCAGAAATTTAGCAATCAGAAGTTTTTTCTTGTAACTTTTTTCCCTAATTAATATACTGAATTTTCATAATTTTGTAATTTATTGTTGGAATTATATATTTGCCAAAATTAATCAGTATTCACTTTGTTGTTGTCTTATTAAACAGAAAGTAATTTATGGGAGTTTTATTTTGAATTACAGATATTTAATATGGAATAATCTACTACACAGATATTTGAAAACCAGAAAGTAATTTTTGGAATATTAATTTGCAGATATTAAGATAGATTTTTGTTTTACTGAATTTAGTTATTGTAGAAATTATTTTATACAGGCTTTTTCTTCTTAAAATTAGATAATTCATATACATAGAAATTATTTTGATATTAAAATAATATGGAGAGAATGAAGATTTTGTTGTAGAAGTTTACAAGAAGTTGGGATCAATGTGTGCACAGGAGAAAGAGAGAGAAGAGGGATGATATGGCTGCATTCCTTGCAAGGGAAAGAGCGAGGAGAGGAAAATCTTGCAGGGTTCTCATGAGAGCAGAAGAGGGCAATGGTGTTGAATCTCTTGAGAGAGGGAGAGATGCGATTGGAAAGGAGGTGCTAGTGCTGTTTTCTCACAAAAAAGAGGGAGTGATAAGGGGAGGAGCATGTGATTTAAACGGTACAAGACGCTTCTAAACTGAGTAACTCGGTTTGTCACAGAACAAATCAGAGAATGGGGGTGTGAGATCAATATAGTAGTGGCCCCCCACCTAAACTGAGTTGAACTTGGTTGGAGTTCCTGCCTTTTTTATTGGATACTGCAAGTCGGCAAAGATTGTTTATGACAACCAATTATACTAAACTTGAACATACTTAAAGCAGTCGAACAAGTACTGGGTGTCGTACCGATCGGTGCTTGGTACGGTTCGATACCGGTTCGGACCGAACCAAACCGGTACGAACCGGTTGGGCGTGCCGGTTGACGCACCAACATGCCCTAAATTTTTTGTGGGAGTTCTTTCTCTTTTCGAACTTTTCCTATGAATTTAAGTATAATCTGATATTTTTTGATATTTTCTTGATATTTTTTTGATTTTTTTTTATGTTTTCATGATCTCGGTTTAAGCTAAATGATGCATTTTATTACTTTAAAATGATATAAATCATAAAATGAACAACATAAAATATCTTCAAATTAAGATACAATCAATTGCATACTTTTGAAGTCCAACAAACATATATAATGATATCTAAAATCGGATTGAGTAGCGATGCCTCTCGTAGATATCCGGATCATCAGCATAATCAGGAGGCACGTCAACCCATCTCTCTATCCAAGTGGCGCTATAGTTTTGTACGTTCATTCCATAAAAAACGTGCACCAGATTATAAGCACTCTCAGATCTCTCGCTAAAGCTCTAGCTCTGAAAGATGTTCTCTGGCTGATAATACGGCTTTGGAGGGGCCCATCCAAATATTTCGGCAGCAAAATCCAACCCGTAAAATGCTCCAGACTGCGTAGGATAGTAGCCGCCGGAAGATGCCTCAAACGTACCATATCCATATCTATATCTATATCTATATGGGTCATAGGCTGTCTGTTGCAGTGGATATAATAGGATCCAGTATATAACTCTGAACCTGATACGTCTATGGATCCTACTCCACATGTGAGGTCATCTGTAGTTGCATTATGTCCTCCTGAACGACCTCGAGGAGCCCATCTCTTATAGGCAATCGTATTTTTGCAGACTCTACCAGATCGTGAACCATGGTCCTGATCATGTGTAGCATGCGTAAACTGGGACTCATCGGTGTATTGAAGACCACCCTCCAGTTGTATCTCATAAATTGGGACTCCTCCACTCTCTTTAGTGCCAGCAGATCCATGATCACCAGAATCGTAATCACTGCTGCTCAAGGACTCCTCGACACTCTCTATTGGGGCTGCAGGTGCCTTTTGTTTTTCGTTTTTGGTCTGCCCTAGCCTTGTGGGCTACGAGGCTAGCCAGTTGTGGAGGCGATCTTAGCTCATCAAGCTCCGGCTCCTCCTACTGGCCCATAAGACATTCAATCATAGGATCATCGCCATCATCAATGAAAGCACTATGGATTAGATCTGCATACTTAAGCTCCACGTCCTCCTGAATGCACTTTAGCCTCAATCTTAGATTTTAGTGAACATATACAAGGTCGTTGAGGCGCTTCTGTGTCAAACAGTTCCTCTACTCGCCACATATCCTATATCTTATCCTTCTTCAGCATTGAGTCAACCCTTTGCTGCTTCGAATCTTTGCTGAAAAAGGCATGCAAATCTAAATCATGGGTTGCTGCTCCTGGTGAAATCTCTCTAGATGACTTCTTTTTACTACCAAAAGCCTCCAGCATAGATGCAATCCGACCACCACTTCTGCTGACGCCCTTCCTAACTGAGGAGGTCCTCGTGAACTCTGGATATGGCACGCTGCCCATAGAACCAGAGCCCGACTCGTAGAATGAGGGCCCAAATCGAGTCCTATGCCTGGCCATCTTCTTCTGCTACCACTGATCATCCAGGCTCGTCTACATAGTAGTCTAGATCTGTTTCTCCTCGTCATTTGGAGCGGACACCTCCTCTGACTCCCTAGAGTGATCAAAAGGTGGTTTTGCCGCTCGGTATTCCACCTCTGTCTTCTTCTTGGTAGCCCTCTCCTTCGCTTCTTTAAAATCAGCGAGGTTCTTCTTCATCAGCTGCTGAAACTCCTGTAGGCATCTGCGGCACATAGATAAGTCACCGTAATCACCAGCTAAGTGCTGCTTCAACCTAGTTACCCCTCCTCTGAACTCTTGGTTACACCAGTTGCACTACGACTAGCATTGGCCCGAGAGCATTCTCCCATGCTCCTAGCCAATATCACGCTCTGGGTTCTTTTTTCTTGATGGCTCCATTCCTTCATCCGGTTGATCAAGTATGCCAGTATATCAGTTATTTAAAATTAGCAAATTATTAATACGAGGATGATAATTTTTTTTACCCCAGATAATATATCTGATTTATCTAATACATAACTTTAATTTATTTATTTATTTATATATTTTAATAATTTCTAGTTTAAAATAATATTTGCATAGCATAAATTTAGAAAAATATGATTTCTACCTCAAAAATTACTGCTGAATTATGTAATACGTACTACTAATTTTTCATAATTTTTGGTATCAATTATATATTTTAAATTATTTTTTATATTTAAAAATAATTTTTAAATAATAATATTTCAAAATTTTAATTTCATCTCAGATCGATGTAGACCCTAATAATGGATGCTATACAAGTATATATTTTTTTTAGACTCTCGGGCATGCAAAAAGATTACTTATTTTTTAATTCTTTTCAAATTTAGGCCTAGGCTATTGTGCGCATGATCGCATCAAAACTTAAATGAATAGACACCAAATTTTTATATAGAGTAGCTTGTATGCTCCTAAATATGTTTCTAATTTAACATTTTTTTTAAAAAAATATTTATCTTTTTTAAACCATAAATATATTTATAATTTTTAAGAATTATATATAATCTAAAAATTAAAAAATTTTATGTCATAATATACATCATCCATAGATCTACGATATATAAAAAATCAAGCCCAAAACAAAAAATTTGGCATGATCTTTCTTATTTTGCAATTTTTGAGCTATTTTTTCAAGGTCTCTATAAAAAAAAAGAAGAAAGAAAATAGGAGAAAGGAAGCACACCTTATTTAGACTTGGCTCTTCCTTTTGATAGCTTGAATCGATGTTGTTTGTGGAATTTTTCGAAAAAAAACTATTTTTCGAAAAAGAAATTTAGCTGCATAAGTTCGGGAAGGCCTTCTTCGGCCTTCCCTTTTAGTGGCATTCAGCTTTAAAAGCCGAATGCTAGGCTACAGCCACAACCACAACAGACGAATAATTTAGCACCGAGTCCAAGATGAACTAGTTGGAGCTAGCCGGTTCCGACTAAAAATTACCGATTTTGGCCAATATTATTGAGGTTTCAGAACCATTTTTCTATAGCGAACCGACCCAGTCTGAGGCCAGATTGGCTCGGTTTGGCCTGAACCGAGCAGTACGGCCTAGTTCGGCAATCTTTGGTTGTGGATCAGGTCATAATTTGCCACCCCTATTAGTAGGTCAAATCACATGGCAATTGCATGCTGCTAAAGGAGAGACAACAGTTTTGCTAGGTGTTGAGACAAGACAATATTGAGGTAACATACCATAAAGGTACCTAATTGGGTTGTATGGTACACCCGAAAGTAGGCTATATGCCTATATGCGTTACTAACTCATAGCTTTCCCTCTCGCTTCTCTTTTTTCTTGTCCTTTAGTTTTACATATTTTTAATTTTAATGTTTGCTTACTGTTGTCCCTTAACTAAAATAAAATAATCAGAATATTTCATTTACTTTGTGGAAAAAATAAGCAATCATGATAAAGAATGAGTCAGTGTTTTTTCTACCAAAAAGAAAGAAAGAATGAGTCAATATACTATAATTCATTCAATTTTGTACCAAAGATCTTTATTTCCATTTTTGGATACTTATGAATCTATATGTGTTTACACTTTATTTGAAGCATGGAACGTTCTTTATCCTAAGATCTTAGTTATATACTTGTTCTTTTGAATCTAACAGGCATTATGTACTAGACTTCAACCTGGTTTGGAGCAGAAAGTTGTCCTTCCCAGAGATTCATATCTTCAGGTTTGCTTTGAAGGATCAGTGATTTTTGTACCTTATTGTTCTCTAAGAAAGACCTTTGCTGATCATTTTCATGGGTACTTCTGTAGGATTATTTTGATGATCTTGCAAAGTATCTTAGAGTGGGACCACCATTGTATTTTGTTGTAAAGGACTTTAATTACAGGTACTCACAAGCATTACTGTGTTTGACACAGTTGCTTTTTAAATTAAATTACTGTTCTGTGCTATGCTTAATTTATATCCATAATTCTTTTTATCATCAGTCTGTCATAACAACACCTCTATATTGGTTTATGGTCACCTCACTCAATGCTTCCCTCTTTCCATATTCTTACTGCCTCTTGCTGGCTAGGAATAAAAAGATAACCACAATTCCACCAAATAACTTTATGATCGAATCCAACACAGGTTGGCTGCTCCTAGCAGAACTTCAAGAACTTATACAACTACTTTCTCTACTAGTAGGAAGGCTTCCATGAATATTTGAGGGAGAATCGACATTTTCATGTTTGTTTTGTTGCGAACTTTTAACCTCACGTCAAATCCTATCTAAGTGTTGACTGCTTGTCATACGTAAGACTGAGTTTTATACATAACTATAAAAGGGAAATGGACCATACGCTTGACACTTAACTTTATTGAGCATGCCTTTCATGTAGACTTTTTCATGATGTTCTTCATTAGTTTAAAATTGGACATGAAAAACATCCAATTTACAAACTATCTTATAACTTAAATTAGCAATATAATGACCTACCATCAAACTATTCAGAATAATCCACTAAACTTGGTCTTTTCTTCCAGCTTGGAGTCAAGACAAACAAACCAGATATGCTCCATCAATCATTGTGATTCAAACTCTCTCTTGAATGAGGTAGACCACATCATTGTCTTTATCCAGACATTCTAATCAATATTTAGAAGGCTTTCCTAATTGTTATTGTCTACCATACTGCATGTTTATAAATATACATTATTCTTCTTTCAGATTGCAAAAGCAGCATTGATACCTGAGTCAAGTTATATTGCTAAGCCTGCTGCTTCTTGGCTTGATGATTTTCTTATATGGCTATCCCCAGAAGCATTTAGTTGCTGTCGCAAGTTTGTGAATGGGAGCTATTGCCCCCCTGATGATCAGGTCTAGCAGCTTTTCATCTTTCCTAATCATGTAAAATTGCACTTTGAATTCTATCCATTGATATCCTAAAAGTACATTTAAGCAATGCCTCTCTTGCCCATTAATATGTTATTTGAGCTAGAAGCTTTGAAATTATTTCCTTTGCTTTGCAAACGATATTTCTGTTTTGGAAAACTCATTGCATGAATGAAAGAGGAAGTATGGCTATTTATGATTTGGAGAAAGCAATGAATTATAAAACTGAAAAATTCCACGTAATTTTTCCCATGAACTGCTTTAGTTATTTGGAACTCGTCCTCTCAAGCTTATTTTGTACTCAAGAGCTCTTAATTGCAACATGTGAAAATAATTATTAAAGAAAATATATTATAATTTTCATGGGTTATGGTTTGCTGGTTTTATTTTGGATTCTATGAAAAAGTAGTTTCACTAGCATTAAATAAAGGCTATAATACTCTTAGCATGTTTACTGAAACTTTCATTTGTTTCATTACTAGCCTCCTTGCTGTCAGCCTGATGAAGGATCATGTGGCATGGGTGGAATATGCAAAGATTGTACCACGGTATTATATCTTCAGAGTTCTATGTGTTGTTGGTTGTTCTATAATTATTACATATAAAGTGTAAATATTAGCCTGCTTGGACTGGATGTGTCCCTATATGAAATGTAATTAATATATATTTACTTCAATTAAAAGGGGTGCAGTTTTCTTTCTTATAGCTACGGCTTTTGAGTGCATTAACTGATCAGAATGTGTAATTAAATTATGTATAATTTTTTATGCTTTATTTTTCCTAGTGGTATATGAATTAATAATCAAAAAATTTGAGAAAACTAACTATATCTTTTGTGGTTTTAGTGCTTCCATTATTCAGAATTACATGATGGTCGCCCTTCTACAGTACTGTTCAAGGAAAAGCTCCCATGGTTTCTCAATGCATTGCCATCCTCAGATTGTGCTAAGGGTGGCAAAGGAGCTTACACCACTAGTGTGGATCTCACTGGTTTGTATCATGTTCCGTGCCCTTATTGTAACATACAATAATATAATGGTGAATATTTATCCATCATGAACATAAAATAACAATCAATTTCATGTTGTTAGGATATGAATTAGTAGGTTCATTATAGTCAAACTTGACAGTTTGTCCTTCATAGGTTACGAGAGTGCAATTATTCAAGCGGCATCATTTCGTACATATCATACTCCCCTTAATAAACAAGTAAGACAAAAACACCTCTAATTAAATCTTATTAGTTATTACTATATCATATCTAACCTTGTGCTTCTAAACTGACATGATTTGGTTGGGTTCCCCTCAGAGTGACTATGTGAACTCAATGAGAGCTGCCAAGGATTTTAGTTCCAAAATTTCTGATTCTTTGAAGGTATGGTGGATTTTATTATTTTCTTATTAGTGACGTGACATCTTCCTTATCATTTTATAACCAACAAGTTTTCCATAGCACATATTATTTTGGTAGAGTAGGATAAAACTGATCTAAAATCCTAGGAAATTTATATCGTTGAATGGATGCATGCTTATGATGAACTCAAATAAGAATTTTCTTAAGGTCAAGGTTCAAATTTTGGTTTCCAAGCCCCGGACCAAAACATTTGGGAGACCTCATGAAGCACAGTTTACAATTGTAATTTGTAAATGTTTATAGAATAGATTATCTAACACGTAGAAAAAAAAAACTATAGCAGCATAAAAGGAATATCAGCTTTCATTTTCAAAAATGCTATGAAATTTTATGAACCAGTATATAAGATGAAAGCTAGCAGACATCATGTTAGACTATAATAACTTATTCTTAATTCTTAAAAATCTGAAACATATCGCGATGTGATTGTGTCTTAGTTATAGATATTGTTGTTGACTTCCCTTTTTTAAATTACCTTATAGTCTATATCATATCAACTCGATTAAGAACTCTAGATGTAGCCAAAAAAAGGCTATGATAGAAATTCAATTAGAATGATGAAATTAAAATTGTTCAAAGTAGGAATTTTACTTTTCATATAGTTTTAAGTTTTAACTATTTGTGGTCCAACTTGGGTAACTTTACAAATGTAAGATAACTTGTACAGACATAACTAGTATGACAAAAGATGGCAAAAACATAGTTTTACCTTAAATATCTGGAACCTAAGTCTTTAGTTTTTCCAAACCTTCTTGAAACTTGCAAACCTATGTCTCTTTGCAAGAATGCTTCAATTCTTGCAACCAAACCATCTGCTATAGCTAGGATCCCCCTCAATTTATTTTTAGAAGAAGAAAAAAAAAAGAAAAAAAAAGAAAGAAGAAGGAAAAGCCCTAGATTTTGGTACTAGTCATCATGCATCTTATTTCGTTAAGATTTTGGTACTAGTCAATAATGGTTGCCATGAGACCAAGCTTTGTTCTAGATAGATTATGGTTAACATTATCTGGTGCTAGGTTATTGGTATATTCCTATTTTGTTGACAATTTTATGTACTATGGAAATACATGTGTATACTATCATTAATTCTTAATATAAACCTTAATACTATAATTTTGTGAGTTGTTCTTTGGCATGCATACATCAATTGAATTTCATATAAAGAAATGGTTTGAACCAAGGTCCGCCACGCCCCCGGGGGTTCCCCCGTCCCCTGCTAGGCTCCGCCGCCCCTCTGCGGCTCTCCGATGGCGGCCACAAGTCTCCTCCCTCCCTCTCTTCCCCACCCTCTCTCTCCTTCTCTTCGCCTTCTTCATCTCCGGCACAGAACTGGCCTATACCAGTTTCCACGGCTCCGGCGTACCGGTAGCTAGCCGGACCGGTTCGTACCGACTAGTATGGGCCGGTTCGGCATACCCTGGTTTGAATTGTTGTACATATGATTATTCTACTCTAGAAACTTGAAATTACTAGCTACCATATTAGAAAGCCGATTGGAGACTCAACTCATCAAGGTCGAGATCGGCCAAGTCAGGCCAGAGTTCTCAAAAATTAGTTCAAATGTTTGAGATTGGCTAAAATGGTCCAGATTAACTAAAATGCTTTTAGAGATAAGCCAAAATAGAGCAATGGGAAAATGAAGCTATAATGCCATTTGAGATGAAGCCACAAAGATAGGTTGATGTAAAACCATAATTCATATAGAAATGAGCTGAGATAAAGCCAAAATATTGATAGAGATCGATTGATATAAAAAGCCATAGAGATAGACCGAGATATTGCTATAGAGATCAGATAGAAATAGCCTGAAATAAGGCTGAAGTAAATCCAGAATTTTGTAGAGATAGGCTGAATAAAGCTAGTGTTCTTGAGGTCGGCTTAGTGAAGCCAGAATGCCTTTAGAATATGCTTGAAGTATTTAAGATCATCCTATCAAAGACCAAGATAGTAGACTTCAGTCCTCGGAGGCCATCAGGCCTTGAGAGATATTTGTAGTACATGTCCTCAGTTCTCGACATTGTTCGGCCAAGGTAAATTGTGGTCCTTTTGAGGTGGCCAACGGGCCTTGAAGGATGTAGTAGCTATCCTCTATTCTCGACGTTGTCTTGTCGAGGTGGACTGTAGTCTTCCAAGGTGGCCAACGAGCTTTTTTGGGTGGTGTACAGGCCTTTTTGGATGGCCATGGGCCTTCACCCTCGGTTCTTGGTGTTGTCCGGCTGAGGAAACTTACAGCCCTTTCGAGGTTGGACTATGGTCCTCTTTGATGGCCAACGGACTTTTACTGCTAGTTCTTAGCATTGTCCAATCAAGGTGGACTATGGTCCTTCCGAGGTTGGATAAGGGTCCTCTTTGATGACCCATGGACATTTATCGCTAGTTCTTATCGTTGTCCAATCAAGGTGGACTATGGTCCTTCTAAGGTTAGATAATGGTCCTCTTTGGTGGCCAACAAGCCTTTACCATTGGTTCTTGGCATTGTTCGACCATGGTGGACTACGTTTCTCCAAGGTTGGACTATGGCTCTCTTTGGTGTCCAATGGACCCCTAATCGGCTGGGTCTTCTGAAGTGCTAACACCCGGTTGATTAGGCCGAATAAATCTTCTCTCATCCAAGCCTAGGCCCAGCTATGATTTTTCTAAACAAAGTTATCTCCGCCTTCAAGCTTGGTAGCTTTTGTGAATGCATGAAACCTATGGCGTTTTGGCCCTTCAGGTCAGTTATTAGGGAGGAACTAAAACACAATTTTATTAATGGTTAGTAACAAGGGATACAAAATCCAGTGTGATGGTTCTTACTGATGATGTGCCTTAAGGCTGTCAATGTTTTCATGTTTGAGGTATGGATACCCCTCCGAACTTCTCAGGCTTGGTTATTTGGCATAAGTTCTTCGAGTTTAGTGCAAGGCTTCCACTCTCTTCTAATTCTATGGCTTCCTCTTTTCATTGAGCTGATTCTTCAATCTGAACTATTTGATCGCTAGTTGAAGGGCTGGATCTTTAAGCAATGAGTCCTTTGGAGTTAGTGGCGTTACCTCAGTAAGTGATCAATTATCTTGCCTTTCATGGATTTGCCTGTTTTGACCAAAGTTTCTCTGATCATCTGTGTCTCGGCTGAGGTACCCTCATTGAATGAGGGTCACAATCTCATCTTTTAGCTGTACGCAATCCTTAGCATTGTGGCTATGATCGTTGTGGAACAGGTAGTATCTTCTTATGTCCCTCTTCTCAACAAAAGTCTTCATCTTTCGAGGCCAGCTCAAATTCCTCTAATCTTGAATGTCCATCAAGATTTGGTTTCTTAGAGCATTAAGAGAAGTGTACCTCTTGAACATCCAAGATGGACTCCTCGGTCGAGCGGTGCTCCTTTCTTCTCGAATTTGTTTTCTTCTCGGCTCGCCATTCTCTTTACCACTCTCGTGTGTCTTTCCATTCTTTCCTCCTCCCACCTCTTTCTGAGTAGCTATGGCTTGCTCAACATGAGTGTATTTATCTGTCTATGATAGGAGTTCGGCCAAATCTTTGTGAGGCCTTTTCTCGTGCATGAAGCTGAAGCATGAGCCCTTCAGCCTATTTATTACTGTGGCGACTGCAATTGAGTGGACCAACTCGCGTACCTCCATCATCTCAATGTTAAACTAGCTAATGTAGCTTCGGAGGAACTCATCTTTCCTCTGCTTGATAGCAAATAAGATGGTCGAAGTCTTCCTCTGCCTTCTATTACTGATGATGTAGCCAATAAATTGGCGGCTAAGCTAATCAGAGGAACTAATCGAGCTTGGTTAGAGACTCGAATATAAGAGTTGAGTCACCTTCCTGAGAGTGGTTGGGAAGGCCCGATACATCACAGTGTCAGTTGCTCCTTAGAGTAGCATGAGAGCTTTGAAGCTCTCAACATGGTCCATCGGATCCCTGGTACCATTGTAATGGTCAAACTGGGGCATTTTAAGCTTTTTTCGACAAGGGCTCCTCCATGATTTCTTTAGTATAGGGAGGCTTGCTCTTCATCTCCATGTAACCCCTTGCTTCAGGCTTTCACTCTTGTAAGGTTTTGATCTTGTCTTTCATCTCCTTAATTTGCCGCTCGAGTTCCACCTCCCGCTTGAAGACTTTTTTCGGCAGACATAAAGAAGGATTGTCGGGACTAGAAGCTATAGTAGAGGGAGAGTTGAGGCAACCGCGCCTCTGGCCAACATCAAGGTTCTTAGGATGAGGGTGGTTATTGTTTTGCGCTAGGCCATCCTGATGGTTCGACTGGTCAACCGGGGGGTTGACGACCTACTGCTACATATTCTGCATCGCCATTGTGAGAACTTGCACTGCTTCATGAGCAGGTTGAGCTGCTCAATTCTTATGGCTCCTAGAGTCTATAAAGGTTGTTGAGGTCTCTGAGGGATATGTAGGGAGCCATCAGAGTCCAGCTGGGTGGACACTTGACGGTTGTTCCTTTCTAAGCTTCATGGCTTTTCTTCCTTTGTTCCCACAAAGGATGCCAATCTATTGCGTCGATCCTCAGATTGATGATGCAGGCTGCCTCCATGGATCTGCAAGGCAATAAAAGGGTTAGGTGACTCGCTAGATTGGCTTTGACCGGGTCCTTCGATGCTTAAGTCAAAGAGGATTTTTTGGTGGGAAGAAAGGAAGTAGAAGGTATAAAGAGCTTAGTAACAATGATTGTAATAATGTCAAAGGGCTCATGGCATTTTTATAGATGGGATCTCGAATCTTCTGCGAATCGTATCTTAATAGCTTGGAGTTGTGTTGTACTTATTTGGGATTGTGATATAATTGCCTAAAGATTCAGTGCAACTGTGGGAGGTTATTATGGTAATCTTCACTCCCGATGTGATGGAGAGGGCGCCTTTTTGCATAGGGTGGAAAAATCGTCAACCGAGGTAAGAGGATTTGGTCAACTCAGGGAAGATGCTGAGCTGAAGGTATGCCATTGACCTCGGTGATCATATGGTCTTCTCATCCTTCTCCTTGGCTTGATCAAGGGAGACTTGGTTCGGCCGTGTAGAACACCACATCAATTATGAGTTGGACCAATCGGATCATGCCATGTCACCAGGCTCATTTTCCACTACATTACCCTACTATTCTCTAAGTCTATAATATGCATTAATGGTAATTATTGTTTCTATCAAAGGCTAGTTCATGTACTATGGAAAGACTTTGAATTACAAATCCTTACTATTCTCCAAGTCGCTAATTTATTTTATTCATTTTCTAGCATTTCAAATTTAAACACACCTTAGTCGTGGCAACACCTTTGGTTTGTGTTGCATGTCAAACCATCTCACTAACTTTCCCTCAACTTGTCTTAGTAAAATCCAATGGTTGTTAGTCTGCTCCATAGTTTTATTCTAAATCCGCTTTAACATTCTAAGTAATTTTGCTCCTATCTAATGCTTGGGGCCCAATGGCCTTGTGATTGCCTAATAATTTGTATTGATCATATTGCTTGTCATGGTATTTTTGAATATGATGTCCTTATAATATCGATATTTATATTACATAACACTTAGATCCAAGGTCTGCAATCTTGGTACCGGATACCGTATCTACCTTATCGATTCGGTATAGTATAGTACGGTTCTGTGCAGTATGGTACGATACGGTATACTTCTATGCCGAAATAGTTCTCCAACTATTTTTCTTAATTTCCATCTTAGTATGCACCTCGGTATGCCTCGGTACAGGGCGGTATGCCTTGATATGGGCGGTGCAAAGCTTGTACCGACTTGAAGGTGTGTTTTGTGCCGGTACGGTATAGTATTTAGATCATTTCATCACCTCATCCATCTTGGTTTGATCTTATTGGAGACAACTTTTTTCATATATTTTCATTCTCTAATAGGTCGATCTAAGATAATAAATGTACTTTCCTGCAATTTTTTTAAAAATTAAGTTTGACACATGCGATTCCTCTTATATTCTGAAGTTTCAAACCAAGTAATTCGCTTTGCTTCAGCAGTTCAGCTTGATTTCCAAACTATTATTTACATGAAACTCACATTGCATAATCAGTATAACATATGCATCTTATCTTTTCTCGACAACTAACACTGCTATCTAGCGAATACAGACTACACAAGGTAGCCTCCTACATTTTTGTAGGTACTGCACCTGGGCATCTGTAAATACGGGAATTCAAAGCTGGCCATGGCCTATTCCAAGAGGAACTACCTGGTCTCTTGTTAAATAGTTTTTGTACTTTCTATTGCTCCTTCCTGCATGCCTCTAACATTGTTATTGTACCAAATTGATGTTCCTTCTTTATCAGGTCTCACTAATTAACTACAACAATAACCATCTAGTGTTTTCCCACCTATTAGGGGTTGGGTTTAAGGATCCTCATTCCCCAAATATTCCTATTTAGGACTACCTATGATATTTTAAATTTCATATCCTTCCTCACAACCTACACCCATGTCGCCGTAGATCCTTCACTCCTTTTCTTGTTACCGCCTTCAAAATAAATATGAAAAAAGCCATAACTTGGGCACTTTGTCCTCATCATATATTGGAGACGACTTTAAAATATATTCCCATTTCTACTACATTCATCTTGAGCACTTTGAGCCATACAACATGGTAGGCCTTAATATTCTACAAAAATTTATGTTAGTCTCCAAGGTATGCAGCTATTACATAATATTCCAGGTAAACCTCTCCACTTCATCCAACCAGCTCAAATTTTATTACATATATTTTCATCTATGTCCCATTTATTTTGTTTATAAGATCCTAATTCCTAAGTAACGAAATCAGTCACTTTTTAGAATCCATTGGTCATTAATTATAATTGGTATCATATCTTTATTTCCATTTCCAATATTATTATTTTTTCATCAATCAGTCACACTATAATCTGCAAATAACATACATTATGGTATCTTCTAGAATATTGTCATTAAGTTCAACCATAATTAGTACAAAAAGATATAGATTATGTTGATCCTTGATGCAACTCTATAGTAACTGGAGATATACTTGTTGTAATGCAACGACTCCTAACGCTTGTCAATGCCCCAATATGCATGTCCTTAATTATTTTAATGTACTGTTTATGTATGCTCTTCCTTCTTAAAACCCACCAAGTTATTTTTCTGAGTACCCTATCATGAGTTTGTTTTCTGTTATTGTCATTGATTCTGAAGTTCATATGATTGGTCAATTCTTATCCAATACGAGCAATGTTAAAAAGTCAACACCAATTTACCATGGTTGATGTCAAGAAAAGTGCCTTGTGCCATAGATCTCAAGCTTTATACTTAAATGTAACCAAGTGAACATAGTCGAATATATTTGGTTTCTTTGTTTTCGAAGTTTTTATTTGGGTAACTTATAGAAATTAGAATAGATTACAGAATATTTTTTCAAGTAGTATTGTTGTGAAAAATCTTACTTTATATATGTTGGGTAGGTCTTACGATCAATATGTTTTCATTTTAATAAATAATTAGAAGATTAGTTTCTGGTTTTTAAGCCTTATGTTTTTTGCAAGACTAGACATGCAAATTGTATAAAAGGACCTATAAGATAGGGGCTGGAAGAAGAATCATTCGAGGTGATTTGTTTTGAAAGAATGACAGGGTTTCTTTAGGTCAGGTTCATTGTATGTGATCAGTTTTGAAAGGATTAAGGAACATTCTGAATTCTTATGTCTATTGATATTATTGATGCTCCTACTCTTCTGAACCTCAAGTTCCCTGATATTTTCTTCATTAGTTTGCATAATCTGACTTCTGTTATAGAAATTCTATGGACCACCACCAATTACTACCAACTTTTGATTTGGACCTATACCTCATCTAAAGATGTAAAGTTGAAATTTTTTTGGCCTTCTTGAATGTTAGAATCACCGAAAAAACCTTTTCTTCCGTGTTTTCGGTAACAAGACGACAAGCAGATTTGTTGACCTAAACCTTTGTTTCCAAAGGCCTTCATGTCCTACCATTCCTATGCAGGCCATCCCTAATTGGTCATACATTACATGCTCTTAATCTAGTTTTCCCACTAATTTGATTATTTTAGTGTTGTTATAGCATGAATACATTCTACTTGGCCAGATAAATGTCATAGTTGTCTTGTCAACCTTTTAATTGGAAGAGGATGATGAAATTTTTAGATGTAATATCATATGGATATTCATATATTGTGTTTTTGATGCTTTTTGTTTGTTTACAACAAAGTATGATGAGATTTACATAAGCACTTATGCATATCTTTTGATGCAGATGCAAATCTTTCCATATTCGGTGTTCTATATTTTCTTTGAACAGTATCTTGATATATGGAAGACAGCCTTGATTGACATTTCTATTGGCCTTGGTTTGTATTCTCAACACTTTTTCAGCTACAATACTATCAAATTGCGATTAAGGAGCTCATAATGTGATTGTCAATGCATGTTTCATACTTTCTCCTATTTTTAAGTGATTTGTCTGATAGATTGTTTTCATATTTAATAATGTAAATGACCTTTTAGTTTGTGTGCAACTATACTCTTAATCAAGGTTTGCCGAACTAGTACTGGGTACCATACCAACCGGTGACCGGTTCAATACAGTATAGACACATGGTACATGGTGGCATACTTGTGCCTTACCAATATACCATTTCCTTTATTTTTTATTATTTACCAACTGTTATTTTTTTTATTTTTTTTAATGTTTTTAGCATATATTTCATTGATTATGGTTGTTTAATTTACAATTCTAATGTTGTTTTGATGTCTTTTATGCCATATAGGTCTTCATTCTCAACAAGCATCTATAATTGATGAATTAATCCAATTGTGTAACATAATTGAATGCATGATTATCATATAATTGAATACAAAATAGTATGTCAAATGGATTTCAAGTATAAAAAATGGACTAATATTTAAAATTTTATAGAGCACCGATGTCTCTCGTAGACATCAGTATCCTGGTCATAGTCTAGATATATCACTCCATCTTTCTATATAATCTACCACCCATCCCTATGGTCTATAAATTGCACCTCCTAGGTGGCCACGCTAATACTGATCCTCTATTTGATACTAGATTGGCCATCCAAGGATCGAGGCAACAAATCCGACTCATAAGGTGCCTAGAAATGTGGAGCAAGGATCACCAAACCAGTACCATGACCCGTGTCTTCATTTACTGGTATAATACGATATAGGTCCGTACTGTGTCATGCCTGAACGTACCAAAATAAGGAGAGGGAGGAAGAGAAAGGGAGAAAGGAGGGAGGGAGAAAGAGCTTTTAGTGGAGACTATTGGCTCGACTAGGTTTTCACGAGGAGGGTGGTGGTAGGTTACTATGGTTGGTGGCGGAGCTTAGAGTAAGGAGAGGAGTGGGCAGGGGTTAGAGAGAGAAGGAGGGAGGGAGTTTAGATGAGGGTGGTGGTGGCGTAGCTTAGGGTAAGAAGTTCAGAGAGGAAAGGAGTTTAGGCAAGGTTACTATCATTGGTGGCGGAGCTTAGGGTAAGGAGAGAAGCAAGGTTAGAGAGAGAGGAAGAGGGAAGAAGAGAGGGAGTTGCAGCGGGGAGGGTGGTGGTGGGTTACTATGGTCGTCGGCAGAGCTTAGGATAAGGAGAGGAGAGGAGAGGAGGGGAAGGGAGGAGAGAGAGCATCGGTGGTTGACATATCTGGGACCAAGGTTCGCTGCAAGAAATGTTGAACCGGCCCATACCGGCTGGTTCAATCCGTGCTGAACCAGTCCGGTCTCTGACTGGGTTGGTTTGGGTATAGAAAACGATTTCGGCCCCTATGGGGCCGAAACCGTTCGGTACAAGAGCGAACCGAACGAAACCGGACCGGTTCCGTCCGGTTCGGCCAAGAATTGGTGCGAACCGGCACCAAGTCTGATTTGATCTGCCACAGCGTGCCACGTGCGCACTATGACCTTTTTGGCCGATTCGGTATCAGTCCGAACTTGTATCAAACCGGTCCGATGGTTGACCGGCACACCTACCAGTACCGATTTGGCAATTCTTGGCTCGTCATCTCAGTACCGGACCCCATATCAGTGCCACACTAGCATAGTATTGGTACAGTACGATATGGAGTTTTTTTGGTATACCAAATATCGATATGCCATCCGCACCGGTACCGATACCAAACTGGTATGGTACGGTATGCCCGGTACCGTCCGGTACGGTACGGCATGCCATGCCTGGGACGATGGATAGCTATGCTAGTACCGGGGCCTATACTAGTTGCCCGGTAGCACAGTTCATACTTCATACATCCCCATGTCGTTCTGTAGGAATAGCAACATGTAGGGTATCCACAAATTTGTCCTATCATACTCGAACCCATTTAAAATCCCACTACCCGAAGCCATTTCAAATCTGATTAAAAATGTCCAAAAATCCCAAACACGTCCCATCGAAATATGGTAAATCCATCGGGTACATAACAACCTCCCTCCCCCCCCCCCCCCCCGATTAATCTTTATTTGTATCGGGTTATACGGGTCGAGTTGGGTACTCGACTCGGAATTACAAAAACAAAAAAATAAGGGAATAATATCAAGTAAAAATGGGTATAAATAATTTGGCAAAGAGTCTAAATACAAATAAATTTTGTAGCTTAGTGGTAAAGGTAGAGGTTGGATGTCCTTGATATTTGGGGTTCAACTCCCTCCACAATATATAGATTTTTATAAAATTTTATAAAATATGTATATATATTATGAATAATCGTGTTCAAGTAGCGGGTACTTGAGGGGCAAACCCCATATCCATCCAAACTCTACAAGATTTGCTAAACGAGTTCTATTAGGGATTAGGACGGGTCAAATATCCGAAAAAAACCCACCTTGTACTTGTACCTACTATTCCATGCTGGGCCCATACTGACAAAGCAAAGAGGGCGAAAGAGATGGAGAACGGGAGAGGAAAGACAAAGAGAGAGGGGGGAGGGCTGGAGGATTCCGGCGAAGGGCTACGGAGGGTCGTGGAGAGGCAAGGAAGGGCTCCATCCTCCAATTCCCTTGTTTCATTAGAATTAAGGGTCCTAGAGGGCGCTTCTTTTTTATTTTGAAGAAACTAAGTGAAGTCGGTAACCCATTGATATTTAGTTTCTCGACATTTCCTAGTTTTTGTTCTATTTTCTTTGTTTTCTTGTTGCCTTGTTCATTTTCCTCCTCTTTTGATAGTTGAAGGAGAAGAGAGGCTTTGCTTTCAACTGGAGGAAAACAATAGTTGTTTCTTCTTTCTTTTTCCTAATGTTTTGTTTCCTTTTCCATAGTGGCTTCTTACATTCCCCCTCCCTCGCTCCTCTTCATTAATCCATTAATATTATGCATAAAATCCCAATACATGACTCATTTAAATAAATAAAAAATGCGAACAAGACTTTTAAATCCCTAAACTACCCAATAAAATGTGGTTTCATTTCATAGTTTTAATAGCATGAATAGTGTCATAAATAGTACCGGTACATTAACTTGTTCATCAAGCTACTGAAATAAAATATGGGATCTTTTAATTTCATCCCTTATTTCTAAATGACCCTCTAAAAGTTATAAATAAATAAAAGGAAAGAAACATCCAAAAAAAATTGACAACAAGAAACTTTAAGAAAAAGTCCCTACGGTGCATTCTTTAATACATCATAACATGTTTTTGGATCTTCATCAGAAACCTAAGGATATTGACCATTGTTAAATACATAAAGAATGAGGATAATAGGTTTTTAGTAAAAGATAAATAAATTAGAAAAGATAGAGATGTTTTTTAAATGAGAAATTCATTAGATAATTCTTACTGAAGAAAAATATAGATTTGTCAAGGTTCTTTTTGTATATTCATAAAATTGAGGGGGTGGTTGCTTTGAAAAGGATGTAAAAAGTGTAAGGCACTCCATCCAGATGAAACACATTGAAGTTTGGAAAAGCATGAAAGATATTGAGCTAACTTAGCCTGTTACCTTAGATGATGAGATTTTGAAAACCAAAAAAATACCATATGATTGGAGAATGTACTGTGAGGACAGGCCCAAAATGGCCTATATTGGGCTGAAGTTGGCAAGCCTAACCGACTTCAGCCCGAGGCCTGAGGAGAAGCCCTTGCTTCGTCTTCCTCAAAGCGGAGAGGCCACGGAGTCATTTTGGGCACTTATACAGGATCAAGAAACCCAAATAATACCTTCTGGCCATTTTAGGTGAGATTCTGGATTGTTATAAATGGTATTAGAGCTGACACAGTCTACAACTTTGTGGACTAGAGGATACTGCAGCATAGTTTTATTGGGGTTGACTACGAGCCGATCGTGGTGTTTGTGATTAGATTTGAATGGATTTGAATCTTAGCCTAACGAGGACATCAGAGCTTAAATGGAGGAAGTATGTGAGGACCTATGCGGGCTTGTGTTTAGTCCCACATCGATTATTCGCTGGGTAGATCTTGGGTTCTTAAACAGAATCAAGAAACCCAAATAATACCTTTCGGCGCCATTTTAGGTGAGGTCATGGGTTGTTACATGTACATCCTTACTCCAATTATTGGGAATTAAGCTTATAAGTCGTTCTGTGAAGCATGGTTTCAAAAATCACTCGAATGGTATGGGATGATATGATCGGTTCCATACCGTTCTGGTGCACTACGAGCACCAGTATAGGTACAGCCAAGGTACACCATCTCGGTATCGGACCTGTACTAGTGCCACAGTATTACTATGTTGGGATGGTACATTACAAGTCCAGTTCGGCCTACTAAGTGTCGGTACACCCACTCGTACCATATATCGGTATACTACGGTATGCTCTGTATCATCCGATTTCAACGGTAGTGTACTATGGGTACAGCTATATTGGTATGTATCAGCTATAACAGTCTATATCGGTCTGTACTAATATGTGTCAGTGATGCCAATTGTACTGTTGGTACCAAAAAATGTGGAATCATCTCAAACCACTTGATTCGGGGCGTACTGAGCTATGCCGGCGGTGGACCGAGACGGTTCCGACATTCAAAATGAGAAACTAGCAGGAGGAGGAGAAGCAGAAGGAAAGAAAGAAAGAGAGAAGGGGAGGAAGGAAGAGGAAGAGGGAGAGGGGGGAGGGCCGCTGGAGGGGTTCCAAAAGGTGCCGGAGGAGGGGCTCCGCTCTTCGGACCCCTGCTCTAGCCCTTTATGGCCCTTCAGCACCCCTCCAAAGCATGTTTTCTCTCCTTTCCTCCCCCCATATCTTTCTCTCTTTTCCTCTCTCCCATCCTCCCTCTCCCTCGTCCTCTTCTCTGTGTTGGTATGGGCCCAACAGGAATGACATGGGGGCGTACCGAACCATGCCGCCGGCCAATCAATACAGGCTTCAGTACCAACATGGCGAACCTTGGTTGGTACCATGGTATGTTGAACCGGTGCGTACCAGTCGGTTCAGCACGTACTGTACTAGTACCGGGGCCAACCGGTGCAGTTTAGCCATGGAAAATGGTTCGACTAGTTTTCGCTGCGTACCGGTGCGACCTAGTCCGGTTCGCACTGGTACGCGTGGGGCAGTGCCCCCCATGCGTGGGAAAGAAGAACAGGAAAGAAGAGGAAGAAAGAGGAAGAAGAAGAGGAAGAAGAGAAGAAAAAAGAGAATAAAAAGAGAAAAAGAAGACGTACCAGTACTGGGCCTCGCACGAGGAAATGCCCTTCCTTGCTCGCAGGAGAAGGGGGAAAGAGAGAAGAGAGGAGGAGAGAGGAGAAGAAAAGAGAAGGAAGAAGAAGATTCCGGAAGAAGGAAGAAGAGAAGGAAAAGAAAAAGAAAAGAACAAAAGAACAAAAAAGAGGAACGCGGCTGCATGCATCCCGTGCGGGGAAACACATTCCGTGCACGCGGCCTTGCCTGTGGAAGCGCAGGGAAACACGTGGAAGTGCGTCCCGCGCACGCGGGGCAGCGCGCCCGGCCGCGCTAGGAACTGCGCGAGACGAGCGCTGGCATGCTCCCGCTGCGGACTGGGTCAGTACCAGTTCGGTACGGCCCGAACAGGTACCGACTCGGTCCAGGTCGCCATCAGTACGCCAATCGGTACCGGTTCAGCGTACCTTGGTTGGTACTTGGTACTGATGTTTTTTCAATTTTTTGGAAGCATCAGTTTTGGTATGTATTGTCAGTAGTGGTATCATGAAGTTACCATACCATTCTAATATAAAAAAGGTACAATGTTCGATCATGGATGGAAATGGGCAAGTGAGCAAAGCTTTGATAATCTCATATTACCAATTTGCATTTATGTCTAAAAGATAATCAATTGAGGTTATCTTCTTAGTTAGGCAATAGATAGAAAAATATGGAAAAGCAAAGTCTATATAAGACCTTTATTGACTTTGAGGAAGCTTATTATGATAATGTGCCAACCAAGGTTCGCCATCCCAGTACCGGACCCTATACTGGTGCACACTAGCACTGTGTCAATGTGGTACGGTATTGGTGCGAACACTAGTGCCAGGTCACCCGTCACTCAGGTCTACGGTCGCCGTAGGAGGATGGTCCAACCAGTTTGATTTATTTTCGAGTGATTTTATGTTATTTGGGCTTATTAGGGTATTTTGTTATGTAACAACCTTTAGGGTTTATTTTGGTATTTCATTATTTTGAGGGTCTTTTATGAGACTAGTTTCTTTTTAGGGATCTTTTGCATTTTTTGGATCTTATAAATATGTTGGACCGTACATCATTTAGGGTTATGCTATGAATGAAATTGTGATTCCGTTCTTTTAGCTCTGGCATGTGAAACCCTGACCGAGGCTAGGTGCGAAGCCTAGTTTTTTTTTCTCCCTCCTCTCTTCTTTCCTATTTCTCCTCTTCTCTCCTTCTATCTTTCTTTCTTTCCTTGCTGTCCGACATCAGGTATGAGATTTTTTCAGTGTATCGAGTGTTGGTACGCCACACGTACCAGGTACCAGTACAGAACCAGTATGGTACAGTATGTCCCATACCATCCGGTTCGGGCCGGTACGGCAAACCATGGTGCCAATAAAGGTAATTTGTTAGGCTTTTAAAAGGAAAGCTTATGATAAGGTTATTGAATTGACTTAAAAAAAGCTTATGATAAGGCGTCTGCCATCTATAAATGGTACATTGAAATCATTAAAGATATGGATATTAGACTTATGACAAGTGTTAGGTTGATGGTAAAACAATTATATTCCAATCACAATAGAATTGCAGCACAGATCAATGATAAGTCCTACCTTTTTACACTATTATGGTTATGGATGAGCTTATAGCTAAGATTTGGGAAGATGTGCCTTGGTGTATACAATCTGCAGAAAATATAGTGTTGGTTGATGGGAAAAGGAGATAAATGCTAAATTGGACTTGAGTAAGAAAGCTTTAGAGAACAAAGGCTTAAAAATTAGTTGAAAGCTTTAAAGAACAAAGGCTTAAAAATTAGTCGAAAAAGGACAGAGAATAGGGAATGCAATTTTGGTGAAAATAGAGAAGATAGGGTTCCAATTAAGATTGATGAGAAAGAGTTATTACAGAATGATAAATTTCATTATCTGGGATCATTATACAAAGTATTGTGGATAAACAAAGATATATGTAACATGATAATGATTGTTGGATGAAGTGCCAAGATGCTTTTAGGGTATCATGTGACTTAAACAGAAATTTTATAGAACAACAGTTAGGCTTGCGACATCATATGTCTCTGAATAATAGGCAAGAATGAAGGTTCTGAAAAGCGAGTATAGGCCATGATGTCAAGATGGATATGTGGTAAAACTAGAATGGATAAGTTGAGGTAAAGCCAACCCAAAATAGTTGGGATAAAGCTTGATGATTATTGTTTTGGTTTCCATCCTTTATTGCCATCATATACCCATTACTGTTCCTCATCACAGCATCTTGCCTTCCCTTATGCTGGCCGTGCCTTCTACATTGAGGTGGTCTGCAACCCCATGTTCAATTGGTAAATCAATTGGTATTACCAATTGGTTTAATTGGTAATCTTTAATGCACTCCTCTAATTGCCTACCCCAGAGCAGTTGACACTACCTAAACCAAATCCTATATATTATGTATTTATATAATATAAATGTATTTTTATTTATTGTACTAATTTATTGATCAATGTTTTCCTTTTAAAACTTATAGCTTTTAAACTTCTAATTTCACAGTGTTTCTTAGCTCATTTGCTGCTACTTTAATGCTTAGTAGTACAATTAATCTATCATGGTTAAATACTTTGATCTGATCAGTTTAATTAATCCTTCAAAATGACTTCTGACCTAATCAACCCATTCTAGCCCGAACCAACCTAATTTTGAACCCAAGCTTAAAAAATTGAGATCATGTTGAGTGTAGGTTAAGGAGCTTGGGTTAATATTGAGTTGAGTCAAGTCTTAGATAGAGGTTTGATGGTCTTATGTCACACGTGAGCTGACCTCTAACCAAACCCAACACATCTGATTTCCACCTCTATGGAACAGATGGTGGATAATGTTGGCAGTGGTATTGTACCTATATGGATAGGTCATTAAGTTCATATCAGTCAAGTGAATGCTTTGATTGTTTCTTGAATCTTACTTGACAGTTGCTCATAATGGTTTATTTTCATTGAATGCTTCACTACGGCATTATGAAAGGCACTAGAGTTGCTAGGAATTACCACAATCAGTCACCTATCGTAGCTTTTATATTCTTAAGGGTCATTGTCAATTTATATGAAATCATGTTTTATTGCTCTTGAAGCAACACTTTTTGCTTCGACGACATCCCTCCCCTTCTGAAATATGCTTATTTCCTAAATATTAAGTGGTGAGGTTTTAACAAGCATAGCCTTTGTAAGGATCCTTGGAGGCATGTGTTTAGTCCCACATCGTGTTTAGGCATGTGTTTAGCCTTTTTGGGTGCCTAGGTTGTTTTAAGTGGTATCAGAGTGGATCCAGCCCTTGCAACATGGGTCTAGATTGGATTTGTGGAACTTGTGATTGGATTTGAATGAATTTGGACCAAGGTCCGCCAAATCGGTATCAGGGCCTGTACCTATCGGTGACCAGTATGGTATGGTACTGGTCCATGCCATTCTATTCCAAGACATACCAAAAGAGGAAGAGGGAGGGAGAGAGAGAACCTTCCATTTGAGTTCCAAGCACCTCCGTAGCCTCGGCAATGCCCTCCTAGCCAAGGAATGAAGGACGGGGGGCTTGGGATCTCGATTTCCCCATTCATGGAATCTGCCATACCGGTGGCAGTAGCCAAGCAACGAAGAAAAGGGGGCTCGGGATTGTGTAGGGCTGCAGGGAGAGAGAGAGAGGGAGAGCCAGAAGGGAGAGAGGACCTTCTAGGGTTTCAATGGGAGGGTTGGGAGCACTTGGGATACGCAATGGAGCTCAGAACGGGTCTTGAGAGCATTTAAAAGACCAAACAAGGGGTCTCAAGGGTTTTGAAAAGACTGAACAAGGCTGAACCGGCCCGACCGCCCGAGCCGTTTCGATTCTTGGCTAGTTTAGCTTAGTACAACCTAAATTGCTCGGTTCAGTTCAATTTAGCCTTTCTTGATTCAAACCAAGTTATACCGAATCAGTGCCAGTAAGCGTATCGGTCGCCTACCAGACCGATTCGATACCGGTAGGCATATCGGTTGCCTACTGGACTGATTCGGTACCAGTCGAACCGGTACTGAACCGGCAACAACGCGCTGCAGCATACTGTGGACAACATTAAATGCCATTCTATGGCATGCTCGAAGGCGTAACGGTGGAACTGGTCTAGTTCGCACCGATACAAGGTGGTACCGAGCTTGTAGCAGTGAGAACCGGTCCGGTTCGCACTGGTACGCCCTCCGTATCTCTTGATTCTGGCCCATAGGGGCTAGAACCATTTTCCACCACTGTATCGAACCGATCAGAAACCGGACCGGTCCGGTATGGATACCATGATTCAAACCATTAGCCTAACGAGTATGTCAGGGCTTCAATGGGGAGAGTATGTAAGGACCCATGTATGTGTGTGTTTAGTTTCACATCAGCTATGCAATCGGTTTATCTTGGGTACTTATATATCTCGGGTACCTTCTAGTTAGCATTTTTGGGTGAGGTCCTTGGATATGTTACAACCTCATGGGAACCCGGTTCTCTATATACGGTGTTTTGAGCAAAGTAAAAAGAAAGAAGAGAATAGTGGTAAAGGAAGGATATTCAATCACTTCCAAGGGATCAAGCCCTCCAAAAGCCTATAAGCCAATTTTGCTAATCTGAGTTTAGATGGCCCTAGATCTCAATATATTTAGAGATTCATATTGCTTCTCATTCAACAACATGGAGAAGCAAAATAGGATACTTGAGGCATCTAATCCCTAACAAACTTGGACTCCTAAGTAAAACTTCTACCCCAAATCAATTGAAATTTGGGTAGCAAAATAAGAAACCTATAATGCCCTATTCGATATTTATAGCTGATCTAGATCTTCATTTTCTTTTCATTTATAAAAATATTCAATTTACTATAACTTTACGAAAGATATACAATTTAAAACAAAAATTTAATCAAGCTTATCTCATTTCTAGCAGTTACAAACCCTCATTGTGAGGACCTATGCTAGCAAGATCATTGTGTGTTTGTTTCTATATTGGGCATGTGTTAGGGAGGTGTCAGGCACTTAAGCAAGATCAATGACCCCAATTAATAACTTCCAGCTAGGCTTTTTCTGGATGAGGTCCTGGCCTGTTGCACTCATATCATCATCAACATTATATTAGAAGATCGTGTCAAACTTCACATGCACTTGACCTTAGTAAAAAATCTGGTTTCATGATTATTTTCTATTGACAAAAATTCATAATATGGAAAGAATTAAGAAGAAATCCAGGAAGTGGTGTAGATTTAACTATAGAAGAATAGATAATCAGATCAGAAAGAAAGTAAAACATACAGATGAATGGGCAAAATTTGGAGATGTTTGAGAATAGTCCTTTCATAAATTGCATAAGTAAGAAAAATTAATTATTTGAAACATTCACTAGTGTCCATAGAGCATGATTTCTTTATTAATCCATATGAACTGAGAACAAATGTTTTGTTTGTGGAATTGAGAATGATTAGAGATTTTTTTGATAAGTTGGAGAATTTTATGCATAAGGCACTAACAAGCTTTCCTATTGTAATAGGTGCTGTGTTTCTTGTTTGTCTGGTCATCACCTGCAGGTCTGCGGCACTCATACCAAAAATCTAAGATTGTCCCATGAATTTTATTTTTTAAGTGCTGTTGCTGACTTTTGAGTTCTCATTTCTCGATGCATACATTATTGGTTGCAGCTTATGGACTTCTACAATCATTTTAATAGTGTTGGCAATGATTGTTGTTGATATGATGGTAACTTCCAACTAGCAACTCCAAATATTATTTTTAAGTTCTTTCTACTCATCTATAAATGGATGACCAACCAAATGTTTTGCCGAAATTATAATTGTTACTTTTGCAATCATTGATATTTGTAACTAAAGCTACCAGACCTTTGGTATGTATTCTCATGAAAATAATGTTTACCCCAATCAAGACCTATTTATGCAAGTATTTGTGAGGCTTGTGTAACCTAGTTTTTCTATACTAGATTATTTTGAACAAGGTTTGCTGTGCCGGAACCAGGGCCCGGACTGGTTGTCCGGCAGCACGGGTTGGTACACCCCCGTACTATTCTGTGCTGGGCCCGTACCGACATAGTAGAGGAGGCGGGGGAGAGGGAGAACAGGAGAGAGAAAAGAGAGGAGCGCAATCATTGCTGATGATGAATAGTCAATACGACTACTTCTTTTCTATGTCCAAATACTCCCCCATCCCCCCTCAGTTTGGGCTGGACAGGAGGAATCACCTCAAGTCTTGGAAATAGTTTCCATCAGGAGCATAGTTTTGTTCCCAATAGCAGCTCTTCTGTATAGAAAATCTGAAGTAACTTTAGGATTCATTTAAACTTTCAAATATGAAATTTCAAATATAAACTCTCTTATTGTATATTCAGTCTCCTAGATCAGATCTACATCAGTTCTGCTCATGTCCATTGCTCCATAGGGAAATGAGAATAAGAGCTCAATTTAGGTTATTTATTGGGCAAATAAGAACCTTTTCAGGTGCTTTTTGTTAGGATCTCTAATGTGGCTCACTTCATTCCCTACATGAAGACTTTATATGTAACATGTTGGTAGTTTTCACTTAAGATGCGCTAACTTAGCAAATTTCAGGGACCTTTTCACAATGAAAAGATGACTGTTTGTCTCAATTATACCTGATAATTCTAAGTGGGCAGGGAACCAGAAGTTAATGAATTGCACTTGGTGAAATCTAATATATTATGAGAACGTAGTCCTGTGACAGGCTGTCTGTACACAATGGAACTTTCCATAGTAGGGCAACAAATGTAGGTATCTTTATACTTATCTTGCATGAATTTTGAATAACCTATGGATCTGATTAACTTACCTGGTCAAGTAATATTGCAATTATATTAGAAGAATGCAAGAGTGTGTTTGGGTAGACAAAAAGAAATGGATCTTAGCATATAGTAGTTAAGCTTTAAAAATTTAAAAAGTCCAAGGAGTCTGAAGGCAATGGTCCTTGTGATGATATACAATTGAGAGAAGAGTTGAATTACAATCATTGTTGTCAAATCAATATATCATCGGAAACAACTGGTCTACTTGCCATGTGATGTCTCATGTACCATTAACTTTAAGTTGAAATTATGAATATCAAAGGAATAGGCTAGGGATGCAGATGTAGTAAACATGTCTACAACCAATCTATAGTTAACGTCTAATGCATCAAATTACTTTCATAATGGACTTATAAGTGGTTACAATTGTGGGGCTTATTCAGATAAACAAAGTGATATATAAATGTATTGTTTCTAGGTATGGTTTTTCACTTTTTTGAAGCTAAAGATTGTATAGGTATTTCTTCTGTAAAAAGCCTAGTACAACTTGTTCTTTTTAAAAAGTATCGAATTCATGTTTGTGAGGCATTCAGATAGTGGTTAGATGACTGAAAAATCTCAACCAAACTTGTTCATCTGGGTTATTGAAATGTGATCTTTGTTCAATTGTTCAGGATTTCTTTTTTGATATTTTTTGCCAGTGATCCATTGCTACTCAAGGAAAATGTCGAGTCGACATATTTGTATTCTTAAATTTTATCCTATCGAAATGTTTTCCACCTTTTCTTTGCATTATGTCTGTCATACTCATAATACTTATAGAGTTTCACTTATTAAAATGATACTAATCATCTGTAGTGCCGAGTGTTTAACTTCAATTTATGAACGAAATATGCCTGATTTCCTGTGAAGAGCTCCATCTCAACATATTATGGATTAGCCTTTTTGTTATGGAAGTTTATTTCTACTTCACTTATGGATTATGTTCAGATGGTGCCTACCGGTTCTATTTCATATCTGTAGCATATCACAAAATACAATATATCACTTACAGACATCTAAAATATCTATATTCACATGTATCTTATGACTCCTTGTAACATTTATTGTAATTGGCTCTTGATTTTGAATTCTTTGCTTGTTTTTTATGATGATATCTACTGCAAAAGTTAGTTTTTCCATATGCTAACATTACATATCCTGGCAGGGAGTGATGGCTATCCTGGAGATCCAACTGAATGCAGTTTCTGTTGTAAACCTTGTCATGTCAATAGGAATTGCTGTTGAGTTTTGTGTGCATATCACACATGCATTCTCGGTTAGTCTCTCTCTCATTTATCACACAGTGATGCTAATAGTTTACATTCATAATATAGGTTGTGTTATTCTTTATCACAACTTCAGTTCTGTTGTTTTGGTCTACACAATCCAGCAATGACGATGTCTTTATACTAATATGACCGTTTTCAATAAATCATTTTTGGAGTACGAATATAGACTTGCATATATTTGATGTGTGTGTGTGTGTGTGTGTGTATATATATATTTACAGAGATTGTAGGCTGTTCCTTGCACTACTTGGGCATGCAACTGTAAGAATTACCTGTATTTCATAATTCAGACATATGAAATTAGTAGTTTCTAACCAGGTATGTGATTTGTATGAAAAAGTTTTTGCATCCTACCTAAGCCCGTGGACAAGTAATTTCAATTTTTTATTCATAACATATTCTATTATGGTTTCATCTAGATCCTCTGAAAACTCAGAACTTAAGTTTGGTGTAGAGAAAATGCTTTCCTCATTTGGCCTTAGAAACTAGTTATGACCAAAACTCTGAAACTAGATCTAGTTTTCTGTTTCCTTCAAATGAAACTGAAGCATTTTGGTTTTGGTTTTAGATATATGAGTGAAACTTAAATGATATAGGCGAGTATATGAAGTCCTGTAGCCCATAACATATAGAGTATCTGCAAGAAAATTATATACAAATGTCAGGAAAGTGAATTAAATTAAAAAATTGCAAAAGCCAAAAAATTGACTGTTGAAAAGAAAGGTGATATTCTTTATGATGAGATATCCAATAGGCATTGTACCTCTTATTTCTCTCAGTGTTGTCTGGATATGGGTATGACGTTCATAGACATATTCAAGCATCTCAGGAAGATGATAAAAAGGGGATATAGGAACATTCACGGAACATAAATAAACTATACTTTCAATATTATGAAAACAACATTCAAATATGGCTTTCGACAAACATGCCTCTTATTCAAACTCCTAAATTATTTTTAGAATATAAGAAACATGACTTTCTGCAACGTTATTTTTATGCGTACATATTTGACAAATTCCCCAAAGGAATAAGAGCTTAATTCTGATGTCATTATCGAGGATCAGAATTATCAATGAAAGCATCTGAGTATGTACCAATTTGTGAAAGATACCATCAAAGAGTTTTGTTGAGTATTTAGGCGTCTAATACATGTCTGACTTGTCGATAAGATCTGACACAGATTCTTCGAGATGGTCATGAGGGTCCAAGTAGCATAATTTCCGAAACTTTAGCTTTGCACCTTTGGCTTCAAAAGGCTTTGATACAAGGATCCCAGCCTCACACCAATACCTTAATCTGAATTTGATTGAAGGAGCATAGCCTCTCATCAAGTACTTGTCTCAGATTAATCACGAATGGCCTGATGCTGCACAATAATAATTAAGAAAGAAATTCTACATTCTTCTTTAACTCAAATTTATGCTCACAATGGAGGAATAGATGTGTAGGACTAAGAACCTGAGTAGGACTAAGATTACTAACAACGGAAACCAAAATATTGATTATCCATGCCAATTGACAATTACGTGATTTCCTAGGCATCTTGAGGTAGAAATTAAGTGTCAATTGATATTTGATATCACTACCACTGAATTCACTACAGCGGCACCTTATCAATTTTTTGGTGATATCTTCCTTACCTAGACTTCGTTTGACAATATGGAAAGCTAACTCAATCTGATAGAAAAGAAGTGATTTTATTCTTTGACTTCACTGAGCTCTTCTTTTTCTTTTGACTGCTATCTGGGATGTTGGTCTTCAATAGTCTGACTGTCTTCAATGTATTAGTTGGGTCTAGCATCCTCGAAGTTATGCTGGATTACCCTAGTACATTGGTCATTTAATGAGATGGTATGCTGCCTGGCATGCATCATTTAACTCATGGATTAAGGAGGGTTTGGTAATTTGGGGGGGGCGGGGGGTGTGCGTGGGGCCCGAGAGAGAGGTTTCATTGGGAGGAAGGGAGTTGCAAGGTTTGTGGAGGTGTAAAGAGGGTTAAGGGTGAGGAAAGTGAAGGGACATTGGGCTTTGAGGATGATAGAGAGGAGTTAAGGAAAAGAAAGGTGGAGAAGGTGGTGGATGATAACAAAGGGGGGCACCAGTAGAGGATAAGAGGGAGCATAGGTAATGGCATATTGATGTTGAGGATGACTGGGTGGATGAGAGTAGAGGTGGGAACTTCTAGAAGGGAAAGGAGGGGTCAATAAAATATTTATTGATGAGAGAGAAACAGCGCTTGGTGGTAGGGTAGGTGCAGTATCATCATATCCGTTTGCTCTCAATATAAATCTCATTTGTTGGTTAATGAATCAATTATGTTTAGATCCATCAGGTTACCAGACTGAAAACTACAGCCAACTTGAGTTATCAAATTGGATTAATAATGCTTGGATCATTATTAGGCTATAAAACTGGAAACTGATTGCATGATTTGAGTTATTGATTGGGTTTGAGTCATGACATGACCATTAACTGCGATTGAGCATGGATGGTAAGATTACTGAGCCATAGATTCAACAACCTAATGACACTACAGATGATACTGCTATTCAGTTCTGATGGTATAATTTATACAAGGCTAGGGCTTTACTGGCAATTAAGAAGTCCATAGTAGATAGAAATTTCTTCTATATAGGATGTTGCACCCACTTCAGAATTTCTCTAGAAACTCATTCCCATACCTGCTTCCTAAGCATTTATCTTTAGATACCTTCTTCCTTTCGAGTTAATATTCTGCTGGTCACAGGTCAGCAATGGGGATAGGCAGACGAGGGTCAAAGAGGCTCTGAGTACCATGGGTGCTTCTGTATTCAGGTAAGATGTTATTTGCTTCTTTGTTTTGTAGCTGCCATCCAGTAAAACAGCATACTAGTAAACCAAATAATTATGATACTCGAGAAGGAAACTGCTGATGGTAGTTCCTTCGTTGAAATCTTTATTTATCTCCAACAGTTCCTGCTCCAGGAATAGATTCACTGTTGTCTGACTCAACTAGTTTAATATATTTAATTATCAAGAGAAGTTATAATTGTAGCTCCTGTAATCCCATGTCAGAAAGAAAGTAGCATCATTTCCATACAATGCCCTCCGTTATGATCTTACCAAGAGATGCACTTTGATTAGAGAAGTTTCAAATTGATTGGCTACAAAAAGTATTAGCTATCAAATTGATGCACTTTGATCTTACCCAGTTAATTCTTTGTTTTTGTTCTCCAAAAAATTCCCCAGACAAAACATAGTTTTTCTCCTGCTCTGTTTCTTTTCCTTTTTCCTTTTTTTTCCCTTTCATGAGAGGTATTCCAAATTTGTGCTGAAGTCTGCACACCTTAGCTTGATTCAAACCCATGAATCCAAACATCCATCATCGGAGAATTTGACAATTGCATTCAAATGACGCATTCGCTTTTCCAAGCTGCCCATTCTGCAGTACTGTCAGAAGCATCAGAACCATAATCAGAAACATAGAACTTTGGTAGCATTTCAGAGATATTGAAGATTGCCAAGGAATGTATGAGATGATTCATTTACTGAAATATAATGTATTTTGAGTTTATTTTTTGTCCTTCATGTATTCAATTGAGTCCTTTATTATCTACAATCTTGAAGCCATTCTAATACTTGTTTTCTCTTTTCTTGCAGTGGAATTACACTGACAAAGCTAGTTGGAGTGATTGTCTTACGTTTCTCAAGATCAGAAGTCTTTGTGGTTTCTATTGAACTCTGGATTTCTAATTTTATATTTGACCTAGAAACCACCAGTTTTAAATCTCAGCTGTTTGACGGCGATCTTGCAGGTTTATTACTTTCAAATGTATCTGGCACTGGTGCTTATTGGTTTTCTGCATGGACTCGTCTTCCTACCAGTAAGTTATTGAAATAAACCCTTTCTATAATATGGTCATCCCGGAGATTAGTGAAGCTTGTATTAATTATTGCTTGGTTGTGTGCAGGTGGTGTTGAGCATTTGTGGCCCTCCTTCAAGGTTCATACAAGTCAACAGACAAGAAATTCAGCCAACAACGTCAACTCAGCAAAGCTAATCAATTTCTAACTTGGCCAATCTCATTATGCGGACCCGTGTTACATTTATTGACCTTTTTTTTTTGGCTCGCAATAATGCTTATGTAGCTTGTTTCATCATGTAAAACTAGAAACCAGATCATAATGTACAAGAAAAGAGAAAAAGATTGAGCTTGAAACATCAAGAATCCATCAATGGTGCTCCGCTGCTCCATGTCTTCCAGAAAAGTCGCACTTTCGGGTCGCGAAAATTGATGACAGCATTGTTCTATTAGAAAATGGGGAGAAATCGATCCAATATCAATTCAACAAGCAGTGAGATAGTTATCTTGCTCTAGAGAAAGGAGTAATTTTAAGTGTCACCAGGAAGAAAAAGTGCTAAACTTGTATGGTTATGGTTTCTGATTTTGATCGCGGTATGGGTTCTGGACTGGGATTTTCTGAAGGATGCAATAAGAATTTCTAATATTCTGTCGAGACCTCTCCAAAATGCAATGTGTATGAAACAGCAAGCAAAAATAAACAAATAATTAGTTATCAAACTGCACGCCCAACTTAATGCAATCAAGCAGTACAACACAACTTTGTGATGTTATATTCTTGGTAGCTTCATCAAAAATTAATTTAGACTGCATATTGTGCAAGATTTTGGTTGCTCAGGCTGCCCTCACCAGGGGCGGCTCAATGCATTTGGAGGCCTAAGGCGAACTTGCTGAAAAAAGCCTTTTTTTATTTTTTATTTTAAATAATAAAAAAAAAATAAGTGCAATATACTTTAGGAATCGTCTATTTACCAACCATTTGGAGTTACTAAGAAGGGTAGAAACTTATTTTTCTAATAAAAGCTTATGCTGTCACTAGTGTTGGCGCCATCCTCACTTCACACCTCAACTCCCACATACAGGCACAGAACAAAAAAATAACAGCAGCAGCAAGGACAATAATCTTCAATTAATAAGCTATCAGAGAAAATACATACCTTATCCTGTGCAAGCAGAGGAAGATGTAGAAGAATTTCAAGTGGCTCTGAATGCAATAAGCCAATAACAACAATATGGCATATGAAAGAAACCCTATTTATATATAATTGTTCGGTAATCACAGATTCACAGAACTATTAGAAAATAAAAACAACAATCAACAAATACTTTCATGAAATAATTAGTGAATAGTGAATAGTGAATAGTGATTAGTCAATATAAAATATTAAAACTTACCCTTAGCCTAAGCCTGGGATTTGATTTTGGCTGCCGTTGCCCTTTGGGATTTGGGATTTGGGAATAGCCGAGCTGCCGAATGATGCTCCACTCCGAGTGGAGGACGGGAGTCGGGAGGAGCCGACAAGGCGACGAGGCCGGAGCGGCGGAGCCCGGAGGGGCGGAGGTCGAAGGAGCCGGAGGCCGGAGCCCGGAGGCCGAAGCCGGAGGCCCGGAGCCGAGGACGGAGCCGAGGAGCCGGAGCCCGGAGCCCGGAGGAGCCGAGGACGGCGAGCAGAGCTGGAGAGGAGATCCGGACTCCGGAGTCCGAAGCAGGGGCGGTCGAGGCGTCGAGCCTCAAGCCGTCGACGGTCGAGCCTCCCGGCTGCCGGTAGAGAAGGTAACTAGGGATTAGGGAAGGGCCGAACTGCCGAAGAACTGAAGTGAAGAAGCACTAAGGCCTGAGGGGAGATCGGGAGAGCCGGAGAGGAGAACGGAAGTCGGAAGGTACGCTCTGTTTTTTTTTTTTTTGTGCTTTGAAGGGTTCTGCGGCTTCTGGCTTCTGCCGACTACTTTGAGAGGAGAACGGAAGGTACGCCGTACGCCCCGGCGCCCCGCCCCGCTCTGCCTGTCTCAGGCCCCTAACGGATCATAGGCTCGTAGCCTGTCTCAGGCTCTCAAGAGGCAGCAGCATAGGCATAGCCGTCGGCCCGCGCCCGTCGCCTCGTCGGGAAGATGGGGACTGTAGCAGGCCGCCGTCGCCCGTCAACCCTGCAGCCAGCTTTCGGATGTGACTCAAAAAAAAAAAAAAAGACTCTTCACGAGTCGGGCGGGGGGCCTTCCATGAGCCGGGGGCCTTAGGCGACCGCCTCGGTCGCCTAAGGCTCGAGCCGGCACTGGCCCTCACCATATGCTTAGGCTGCCCCCACCATATGCAGTTGGGGAGATCTTCAAACTTGGAACTGCTTAATCCTAGAAATGTAAAAAGTACCTTACATACTATACTTTTTTATATATATTTTAAACTTGCTATGCATTTTTCTAATTTTATTAACTCAGGATTGCTGTTTGCTTCTTCTAATTATATCAACACTTTACTTCTACAATTATTTATTTGTTGAGAGAGCTTAAGCTAAACCTAATTACAATTCTTCAAGCTCAATTTGTTTCTTAATTAAACAAGAGCCAGGCATTTGGTTCTATCTAGGTTTGCAGGCCTAAAACTTTTGTGTTTGGCTTGTTTACTAATTTAGACTTTGACAAGCTTAAGCTTGGCTTGCTTCCTCATCACAAGAGTTCTATGAAGCCTATCACCAAGCTGAACCCAAGTGCTGGAGTAGCCTATCACCAAGCTGAACTTGTTGCTAGTCTGTATTTCTCAAAAAAGAAAAAAGAAAAAAGAAATGTGTATTCTATAGGTTGATGTTAAGCTGTAGCTCGTGGCTTAACAACAACTTGGATCTGGGTTATGCAGTGATATGCCTCGAAATCAACTGATAATTAAACAGCTCTTTTATTAGCACGAATAATAATATTTTTACTAGCTCATCCACCCCCCTCCCCCCCCACTAATGAATATGTTGAAGTCGATGTGTCCTCCACTTTCCCCGAGTATTGACGCTACCAAGATTCCATAAAATATCGAACTTATGCCAATGAACATCAAGTTGCTATTTGCAATCGCTGCTCGCCAGAGCATATGGGCTTACCTACAAATAAGTAAAATCGACAACAAAACTTTGGTCACATTCACATGCCTCCAATTGAGTAGCTCTATATGTATGTATGCAGTTGGCTCCTACATATAGTATCAAATTCTCATACGTAAAGTCTTCTAACTGTTCAAACTCTAGAGTAGCTTTAGAATTAACTGGTGCACCAAAAATCTTGCGGAATACTAAGGCACAATATGACTCATCCATACGAAGCATATCTTCTTAATACTTGATCTCTAAAACTACTTTAAAATTAGTCAACTCTTCATCCTCAAAGCTAACTAAATCTTCAAAAAAAATATCCATATCTTGTATAGCTTTAGCATGATTAGAATCTCTATAACCGGATCATCTATAACATCTTTTGGCTCATTCTAAGCAAGTTCAAAATCAACTTCTTCTTCCATCACCTCTTCTAAACTTGATACAGTATCCATTTGATCAAGTTCCTTTTGCTCCTAATTTTCTTCTGAACTTGATTGATCCTTGAGCCGATCAACCTTGCCCTACTCCAAGTTTTCAAAACTAGATCCAGTCTCTAGCTGATGATTCTTCCTTTGCTTCAATTCTTCATCTTTAAATTGATTCTGCTCTTCATTTGGATTTTTGAGAAAGCCTGGAACTAGAACCCACTCTTCAAGTAACATTTCTTTGAGAACATCTTGATGTCTTACCTTATCAGATCTTGAGTGGATGACCACAATAATATCCTATACTTTCTTTGGCTCCTCTTTATCTTAGATATGGAGATAATTCTCTCTATCAACTATAGCTTAGTTAATCCACATCACCTCCTTAGATTTCATATTCCACTTTTTTCTTGCAACCTTATTATCAAGAGTATTCGTTGGCATCATTTTTAATTCTTCCGAGATATCCCATAAATTTTGTCCCATCAAATATGATTTGACCATGGACATCCAAATTGAGTAACATGTGCTTTTCAATTTATGAAGACAAGAGGTAGCAAAAGCAACCATGTTGATGTTGGTGAAGTCAACCATTATGATATGAATATTGAATTATAATAGAGTCCATATGTTTACCTACACACACAATAAATTACTAGAAGCTCTAGTATCACATTAAACAATTACCTTCAAAACCACCAACATTCAAGTTGTCACTCCGAAAATTTAACTCAAGATAAATCTAATCGAAGCCACACCACTTGGCCACACTCAAACCTTGCTCTTATTCCATGAAGAACAACATAATCTTTGTGCAGATCAAATGCGTCGGCCTAGGATTCAAAATAAATACTATTAAATCAAGCAATGGTAGTGGAAGAAAAAAAAATTGGGAGTAAAAAATAAATTTTTTCAAAAAAATAAAGGTTGAAGTAATAAGTTCGTCTCCTCACAAAAATGCCTTATAAAAGACTCTCTCTATCACTTTTCACATAACTCTCTCCCTATCATAAAACCACACTCTCTTCCACAACAAGATAAAAATGTCGCCATCTCCCACTAAAACACAAAATATCACTATCTTCAACTAAAAGACAAGCTCGGGAATATTGAGACTAAGGCTCAACCTAGCTAACATAGACCAACACTTAAAAATAAAATTCCTAATAGACTAGGACTTGGAGATGAATCTCAATAGGATAACTGGAGGTGTGCATGGGTCGGGTCGGGTCATTGTGAACATGTACTCGAAACTGAACTGATTTAACCTAGTTTCCAAAAACTAAAACCGAAACCTATGATTATATAATAGGTCAGGATAAATGGGCCAGGCTAAGTCAAAATCTAAGAATTCCATTTTATAGATAAAAATAAAATATAGAAAAAAAATTAAAAATTTGAAATATATGCACACAAATACATATGGGTCGGGTAGATTTAGGTCGGGTTAGTTTGAATATATTTATTTATATATATACATATGGGTCGGGTCAGGTCCGGTTAGGTCAATTTTCTAAAAATTCAAACCAAAATCGAACCAAATTTTTTCATTGAAGACTTTCTTAAACCAACACAAAATCGAATTTTAAAATACCAATATAAACCAAATCAAAGAGACTAGTTTAGATCAGGTTCATAGTTTGGTTGGTTTTTTGTACAACCCTAAGAATAATGGGTTCCATCACTCCACCACCTTTTTTGCAGCTATCTATAACTATCTAAGCATCAATCTCAACCCTTGAAACTATAACTCATGAAATTGTCTGCTAGATCATTGGAAGACTATTTATTGTCTTGCAGCAAATTCAACATGTAAGATCAATTAAAGACTGTGGATCCTTTTTCTATTATATAGAAAGAGTTGTTGCACAAAATGTACTTGTAAGTAATTGCTCCATAGATTCTATATCAGTAATCTCCAGGCCATTTAAAGCCTGATACCGAGCTGAGCCAGGTTTATTTGACCGGCCTAGAAGCATGCTTTGGCCCAAAAAAAACAAACAAAAAAAATAAGGGGTCGTACGTGCTAAGCATATGCGACGAAGGAAGAAGACTCCCAATGGGAGTCTCCTTCCTCCGACTTCGCCGAAGGAATCCAATGCCAAGACGAACTCCAGCCTCCTCCATCTCTATTTAGAGCTCCTCTAAGGTTCTCTTCAATCCCACCAGAAAATCTAAGCCTTTGATCGAAGTCTGTCGCCGGATTTCTTTGAATCCCTCTAAGATTGTCGGTAGCCGATTGCGCTGCCGCCACTGCCATTTGTCGCCAGAAAGCTACGTAAGAACCTAGAAATTCTTGGATAACCCTTCTCTCCCTCTTTCGCAATCTTTGGAGCTTTGTTTCCGGCTAGTGATCACCAGAATTTGGCCGAGAAGAACGAGTGCTCTATTTTTCCTTATTTTCTTTGGATTTCTCGATTTTGTTCGTTCTTTCCGACCTGTAAAACCGTCAGATCTTGTTGCCGAGGTCTCCGCCGATGCCTCATGATGGTTTGTAGTCGGGGTCGGGGCTCCCATTGCCGAGATGTCTCAGTTTCATAGGTTTGGGGGGTGAACCTCTATTTTAGGATCATTTTTTTCTCGCCGTCGGCCACAGTTTGTAGTCGGCCGCCGTCCAGATTGGATGCCCGTGGATCCCTAACCTTGGGCACCACCCGCAACCACCCCCTTCCCTTCCTCTTCCTTGGTTAGAGAGAGAGAGAGGAACTTGTTCCCTCTTTCTTCTCCATCTTTTCTCTCTGTTGATTCTCTCTCTACTGGATTTTCTCTCTCTACTGGACTTTTTCTCTCTACTCTCTCTAGGATAGTTGGATCCAATAAGGACTCTTTACAATGATTTTGAATTGACCCTCGTGAAGAGTCTTGATCTAAGATCGTCGAGCGGTGTGTCAGCCCCCACCCTAGCCCCTGCCAAACACTATTAAATTTGATCGTCCCGATCTTTGTTGAACCATCTATGCCCTAATCCAAGCAAGATTCGATGAATTTCTTTTTGATCGGACCAACCGAGGTGTCGGGCACTCGCACTTGGTTAGGCTCTAAGAAGGATTTTTGGGATTAAATGGATCTATTAGTTGGACTGCATTCGTAAGGTAAGTAATGTATCACTTTTTCTAAGTTTATAAGCAATCATTTAATTATTATATCCACGACATTTCAATGTTATTATTCATGATACATGAATTTGATGCATAGTATATTATTATGCAATATATTATTTTAGAAGGTTATGATGATATATGATCTTATTATGGATTTGATCGATCAATTTTGACACCTCAGGATTTTAGAACTAGAATATGAAATCTAGAACTATATGAATTTTGATCTGGCTATGTTAAGGACTCTGCCAATGAGGACTACTATATTGGCACATTATTTGTCTTGAAGGTTGTGTCCAAAATAATTAGTGGCATATCACCAGCAGACCAGCAGTCCTGAAGAACATTATTGTAAGATGATGTGTAGCTCACCATAAGAAGATTAGTTAGTGTTATGACCCTGCCACAGGAAACATGTGGTCATAGCTCAGGATCGATATGATGAATTGAGTATTTGAAAGAATATAAATTCATGAACGAAATTTAATATTTTAAAAAAATTGATTCGCGTATATGCTTATTTTCTACAAATTATTATCTATCTGATTACTTGATTTATTTAGCTAAAGTGATCATTGCTTACTAAGTTGTTTAGATTATTATACAATTTTTTATTTTTTTTAGATTTAGAGAGCTAGTCTACCGTGATTTTCAATATGGAAGAGGGACTAGAAAAACTGTGGCACAACTTATCTAAATTAGAGGCTATTAATTTGATGTTTTACCTTAGATCAATGTTAGAATTGTGAGACCTTGTAAATTGAGTTGGTTAATAAAATAAACTTTGCATATTATTTGTCAAATTGTTCCGCTGTATATTTATGATATCTTGTTGAGATGTCTTGCATGCTTGTAAAAAGAGTTTTCTATAAGTACGGGGCAGTTGTTGATATCCCCAGCTCGCGATCTCGGATTGGGGGGCGTGATAATTAAAATGGTATTAGAGCATAAATAGATAATCTAAGACAAGAAAATTTGATATAGGATAAGTTTAGGCAGGTAGACGCTAGGGATATTGTACATCTATATCAATTGCATTGTAAGCTACTTTAAAAACTGTTAAGCCTAGTGATTATGTATGAAAAAGTTACCAGGGAATTATGATATAATTTATTTATGAGGTTTGATATATGATGGAAGGTTGGGCAACCTAGAAATCAAGTTATAATTAGTTAGATTTGGATCTAAATTAAGTTCAAGAGGATTAACCATGGAATATTATCATGCATTGTGATTATTTGTTATTTAAGTGAACTTGAAAACTCAAAAATTGATATGGAGGTATACTGTGATATTGCTTAATTTTGAAGATAATTTTTAAAGGCAAATTAAGATCCATTTATATGAAGTTGTTTAATGAAAAATTTTTATGGTACTTGATTGGAATATTCTTTGAGGTTTAAATCTATATGTGGATTATCAATGAAACTAGCATATAGAAGGAAAATATGTTGGGTGATACTGTAAAAGGTTATTATCTTATTTAAGAATTAATTTTATGTTGAAATCATAAAATATTCATCTTGGTGAAATTATTAATAATTTTTATCACTATCTTTGGATCCAAATAAAATATCTAATTTATGTCTATCGGAGATTATGTGGTGTGTAATAAACTTCAATTCAAAGTTTGGGCTTATAGGTTGATTTAGGGATCTTTTGTCAATGTTGTTGAAGTTGCTAATGAAATCTAATTTTGCATAAAGAATTTGAATTTTTGAGGCTTGCATAATTATCATAGAAGATTTTTGATAAATGCTAAAGATTTTGATGAAGAAAACTCTAGGAGAGATGATTGAGTTGATTTTACTCATATTTATTGATTTAACGTTTTCTAACTTGGTGGAGTATTGAGAAAATTCTTCTGGTTGTTTTTGTTTGCAAGAGTTTGACTTGGAATTGTCTAGTTGAGTTGATAAGAGGATTAAGATTCAGTTCATTTTAAATTATAGTAATATATGATGGTTTTGAATGTATCAATTGACTTGAAAGTTAATCTAGATGGATATGTTCGAGGTAAAGCAGGGGACGAGAATCAAAGGTTCTCTTTTGGGCTTTACTTGTAAATTGAAATTTTGGATCTCTTTAGTTCATAATACAAGGTAGTATTTTGATCAAAAATTATTAGTGAATCCAAAGAATTTTGGTGGTTTGAATCAAAATGCGTAGTAAAAGTGTAGTTGTCTGAATTATTTTTCTAAGTTGGCCAAAAGTATTATTTTTTTGATTTGGCAAATTTTAATAATAAGAGAATTTGATTTGTTTCCTTGCATGGTAGGATTTCCTTGATAAATGAAAGGATAATGTTTTGATTTTTTTTGGATGTCGCCCTACTATCTTAGGTTCTCCAATTTTATCTTGTGGTAAGAAAATTCTTAGCACCTTGAGACTAGAATTAATGGATCATCGATTTTTGATCTTGGATCTAGAATATTTTGGTTTATACCTCTTTCCTCCAAAATCTAAAGCTTAAACTTCTTCAATTAATATCAAACTCTATATGATTGAAAGAAAATGAGGTTATCAATCGACTTTAATGAATATTCTACTAGAGGTGGATTAGAGTTGTTTATGATCTAATCTTGTGATAGACCGGTTAATCAAGAGCAGTTGATATTTTGACAAAAAAACTTAATATTTTTATTCAGAATTAAGATGTTGATTTCTATTTATAAGAGAGAAGTTTGATTTACATCATCTACAAAAATAATTAAGTCCGTAGGTATTGGACCTTATTCCTATGATAAGAATTAAAGATAAAGTTATATTGATAAGTAGAATTATTAGAAACTTGAGGATAAGATTAGAACTATGTATCTCTAACTTTTTGAAAGTGCAAAAAAAAAATTCGTGGACAAACTTTTTTAGGAGGGGAGAATGTAATATCCAGGCCTTCTCATACCGAGCTGGGCCAGGTCCATTTGACCGGCCTAGAAGCATGCTTTGGCCCAAAAAAAAATAAAAAAATAGGGGGTTGCACGTGCTCAGCACATGCGACAAAGGTTCCTTCCGACTTCGCCCAAGGAATCCGATGCCGAGGCAGATTCTAGCCTCCTCCATCTCTATTTAGATCTCCTCTAAGATTCTCTTCGATCCCACTGGAAAATCTAACGCTCTGATCGAAGCTTGTCGCTGGATTTCTTCGAATCCCACTCCGATTGCTGGAAGTCGTTCGCGCTGCTGCCGCTACCATTCGCCATTGGAATTTGGAAAGCTAGGTAAAATCCTTGAATAACCCTTCTCTCCCTCTTTCGCGACCTTTGGAGGTTTGTTTCCAACCGGTGATTGCTGGAATTTGGCCGAGAAGAACGAGTGCTCTGTTTTCCTCTATTTTCTTTGGATTTCCCAATTTTATTCATCCTTTCCAACCAGTAACACTGTTGGATCTTGTTGCCAAGGTCTCCGCCGGTGCCTTACAATGTTTTACAGCTATGGCCGGGGCTCCCATCGTCGGGTGTCTTAATTTCATGGGTTTTGGGGGGCTGAACCCCTATTTTAGGAGAGTTTTTCCCTTGCCACTGGCCACCGGTTCTCAGGGGCCGCCGTTCACATTGGGCAGCCATGGATCCCTAACCCCAGGCACCATCTGTAGCCACCCCGTTCCCTTCCTCTTCCTTGGTTAGAGAGAGAGAGGAGCTTGTTCTCTCTCTCTTCTCCATCTTTTCTCTCTCTTGATTCTATCTACTAGACTTTCTCTCTCTATTGGACTTTCTCTCTCTACTCTCTTTAGGATAGTTGGGAACCAGTAGGGACTTTTTATAGTGATTTTGAATTGACTTTGGTGAAGGGTCCTGATCTAGAATCGTCGGGCGGTGTGTGAGCCCCCACCCTAGCTCTTGCCAAATAATGTTAGATTTGATCGCCTTAATCTTTGTTGAACCATCGTATCCTAGTCCGAGCATGATTTGATGATTTTTTCTTTAATCGGACCAACCAGGGTGTTGGGCACTCCCGCTTGGTTAGTCTTGTAAGGGTGTTGGAATTTAAGATTTTTATAATTATGATAAATTTTTTATGGAATGTATAATTTTTGGATATTAGTCTCTATGAAGGATCTTCAGAATTAATTAGATCTTTCAGTTGGATTACGTTCGCAAGGTAAATAATGTGTCACTTTTTCTAAGTTTATCAGCAATTATTAAATTATTATATTCATAAAATTTAAGTGGTATAATTCATGATGCATGAATTTGATGCATAGTATATTATTATGCAATATATTATTTTAGAAGGTTATGACAATATATGATCTTATTATGGATTTGATCGATTGATTTTGACACCTCATGATTTTAGAGCTAGAATATGAAATCTAGAACTATATGTGTAACAACCTAGAATCTCACCCAAAAAGCTACCCAAAAGATATTTTTGGATTCCTTAGTCATGTATAAGTACCCAAGATCCATCCAACAAATAACCAATTTGGGACTAAACACACGCCCATACGGATTCTCACATATTTTTTTCGTTCAAACCCTGACGCCCTCATCAGGCTAAGAGTTTAATTTCTTTCAAATCTAATTACAAATACCATGATCAGCCCACGGTCAGCCCCAATGGATCCGTGCTGCAGTGTCCCCTAGTTCACATAGGTTATAAGTCGGGTTCGCTCTGATACCATTTATAACAATCCAGGATCTCATCCAAAAAAGTTAACTGAAAGATATTTTTTTGGTTTCTTAGTCCTGTATAAGTACCTAAGATCTACCCAGCGAATAACTAATGTGGGACTAAACACATGCTCGCATGGGTCCTTATAATATGAATTTCGACCTGGCTATGTTGAGGACCCCGCTAATTGGGACTAATACGTTGACACATGATTTGTCCTGAAGGTCGTGTCCAAGATGATTAGTAACATACCGTCAGCAGACCGGCAGTTCTGAAGGACTTTGCTGCAATATGATGCGTAGTTCACCGCAAGAAGATTAGTCGGTGTTATGACCCAGCCACAGAGAACATGCAGTCATAACTCAGGATCAATAAGATAAATTGAGTATTTGAAAGAATTTGAATTCATAAACAGAATTTAATATTTTAAGAAAGATTTGATTCGCATATATACTTATTTTCTATAAATTATTATCTGTCTAATTGCCTGATTTATTTAGCTAAAGTGATCATTGCTTACTGCGCTATTTAGCCCATTATACGCTTTCTTATTTTTGAAACAGATTTAGAGAACTAGCCTATTGGGATTTTCAATATGGAAGAGCAACTAGAAGAACTGTGGCACAACTTATCTTAGATTAGAGGTTATTAAATTGATGCTTTATCTTAGATTAATGTTAAAATTGTAAGACATTGTAAGTTGAGTTAATTCATGAAATAAAGTTTGTATATTATTAGTCAAATTGTTCTGCTGCATATTTATGATATTATGTTGAGATACCTTGCATGCTTGTGAGGAGAATTCCTTATGAGTATGCAGTAGTTGATGTGACCCACATCTCGCAATTTCAGGTCGGAGGCGTGACAATATCTATTTATTTATATGAAGAAGAAATCATGTAAGTGGTTTCTTATTTGTACACATGATGGAAGGAGCATGAAGAAATTAACAATAATTCTTTATTTTTTGAGTTGTTTTGTCGAATCGATCATTCGAGATCTTTTGTCTTCACTTAGACGCGATGATAAAAAAATTATCCGGATTCGTTAAGAATGATTTTGATCTAATACATGCCCTATTAGACGTAGAAAGTGCTTAACAACCTTCAACAACTGGCTGTTGATGGAACACTAAGAAAAGTTATATAAAACAAAGAGAATGCTGTTTGCTAAAATATTAGTATTTAGAAGAAAACTAATTTTTGTAGAAAATTTATATTCCTTTTGTAGAATCTTAACTTTGATGGATAATATCTTAAAGTTATTCAGGTTGTCATTCAGTAACAAAATAATGGTGGTCCTCCCACAAATACCCTTATCCTTCAAATCCTGGTTAAGATCGGGTTTTAACCATCACTTCTGGTATGACCATCAAAGACTTTTACCAACTTGACTAGCTAGAACTTTCCATTGAATTGATTTTAATTTCTAGAGAAAAAGAAGCGTGGTATCTTTTACAAAGAATCAACAAGGTTCTATTAATATATTGTTGATCTTTTAACTATTTTTGCACTCATTTTTTTTAATGTACCTTAATTTAAGTTAATAATTTCATCTTACATTTTTCTCAAAAAAAAAAGATCGTCTTTTACATGACAATGAAAGCAATTATTTTTTTATTGGTCAAGTCTTCCAAGTGTTGTTCTTGTTAGGTTTGGACTTTTAGGTTTATAACTCATCATAAAACACAACACAACCAAAAAATAGTATCACGAAAATCTCCAACTCTTAAGAAATGTCCTCATAAATGAGAAGAATGTATTAGGGCATCTGTGACTCGTTCAAATCATGAGTTTGAATCAATGAGACAATTTTTTATTTTTTTCTTTGTTAGGATAATTCAGTTTAAATCATCAATTCAAAAGGTTGACCTATTTGAAAATCTTTGAATCTATGATTATTTTCTACTTCCCAGAGCATTTCGTTGCTTACTGCCCTTTCCCAGCTCAAGGTGCCAAGGTGTTTGCTTTATGCCTTTTCTCATTTTTGAACCTCATGATCATTAATGTTAAGGCCTTGGTACCATGAAAAGTTGATAAATGAAAGGGTCATAACAATGTCCATAAAAAATAATCATAAATCAAGCTTCCAAATTCAAAACATTAAGTCCCATATAATTTGCTCATAAATGAATAAATTTTAAATGAGAAAAACATCAACAAGATATACATGAATTCTTTATGATTATCTCCCAATAGGATGCTCTATTAAATGAAAATTTTGTTGGTTTCCTATTTAGGTATGGCTATCCCTCAACCAAACTAGGGCATAAAGAGAGTTTCCACAAAGCTCAAGCTTGCAAGAGGTTGTGGACCATGCTCACAAGATGTCTTAATATTTGCAAGGATCAAAGTATGGAGCATCATCAAAACTATAGTAAATATTTATTTTTTTATTATAAAAAATTGGTGGTGATCCATGTATTAAACCTTTACATTATTTTTGATGATTCAAATTTATTTAAAAAGTAACCTACTCAGTTCAAAGCATTTTTGAACATTTGAAAATTTTGAATCTATGTTTCGGAAAGCATATGTTATGTATCCTATGATTAGTTTACTACTTGCTGAAATTTATGTAAATTTGTTGTTACATAAATTTATACTTTCATGTTCATAAACTTTATTTACTATAATTTTCTTGCAACAAGCAAAATAAGATATAAATCAATAATTTATTGTGTCAAGCATATGCTTTAACTTGTATTTAGAAGATAAAATCACACTCCTACCACGTAGAGTTTGTAAAGCAAGCACATTTTAAGCATGACCTATATAGCACATCTTGTAGACTGTCTGGCAAGATTTTATCTCAAGCTAAACTGGGTTTTATATTAGTACCAGACCTCCAACATAACATACAAAATCTCCTACACTATTATCTCAACTAATCTAAACAAATAAATCCTGAGATATCAACCAATATGACAGAAACATGTTTGCCTATATTTTTCAAAGCCTTTCTACTTCATTAAATAGGTTTTGTTTTGAATGATATATCTCACAAACAATGTTTAAAAGTAGTTTCTAATATCAAATTTATCATCTGGATCTTGAGTTTGACATCTCAACTCTAAATACCAGCTGATATCTCATAAAAATCTTGAATCTTTCAAATAATTCCACCTTTCATTTTGACCAAGAGAAACTGAAATTTCCGCTCACCTTGGTCTCAATCTTCCACTGGGATGATCAACAATAGAGATGTAAAAGCCTTGACTCCAGGGAATTTAGCTCGACTGCCACTCGTAGGTCAGTTGCATTATAACTTGCTTATTGAATAGGCCGCGTGGTCAATTCCCATTGTTTACAACGTTTTTCTTAGAAGAAGGTCCTTCAAGACGTAGGATTGTAGTTTAAATATGTTGACTCAAAACGAAGGTCTCCCTGGAGGCCTGCCTTACCATACAAGTAGGGTGGAAACAAGTCGAGCTAGGCGTAGGTCCAGCACTAGCTTAGCTTGTCTTGCATTCGAGCCAAGCTCAAGCTAGCTTATTTAATTTCAAATCTTGCTCGAGCTATCTACAAACAGGTTTTAAGAATTTAAGGTTATTTGATGCTTTCTTCCTCAGTGCATTATTTTGACAAAATTAGAGCTTATCATTATGATATATTAAAAATCAGGTAGCTAAAACAAGTAATCACATTCTAATAACAGGATATGTTCTAGTTACAATCATGATATCTTGCTGTAAACACTTCATCATACATAATCTCTTTTAGGCTCTTTTTTATTATACTAATACAATAAGTGCTCCTGTGTAATTATTAATCTTCTCCAATCTTCCTTTTCTTCCTATATCTGAAATATATATATATATATATATATATATATATATATATATATATATATATATATATTCCCTCTTTTCCATTTAGTCTCTCATTCCAATGTCTTATGCTAAAAGCCAAAATGTTTTGAAGACCCATTTAATCTTTGACTGTTATCTTGTATGAAGTTAAAAAAATCTTATAATACTTGGAAATAACCATGCTAAAATTCTGAACTTTCAAATAATTTTTTTTTTGTTATTTTTAAAAATTATGTAGTATAATAAGAAGATTAAATGAATCAGATCAGTTCCATATCTACTTTATTTGAATCTAGTAGACATGCCAAAATAATAGTGGCAGGTGTTCATCACGACATTGATCAGAACTTCAACAAAAAGAGAAATGTATTGTTACATGTGAAGAGAGGAATTATAGATGTGAATTAAAATTACAATTGATTACCAAGGACAAACATATAGATCAAATAAAAAAAAAGGGAAAAAAATCACGATAATACACTAGCTTATAAACATGTATGGTACTTCACATGCAGGCCATTTACATTACATTCTTGATATGAGGAACAAGATACAAGCTAAGAGGGGAGAAAGAGTAAAGAGTTATTTGATTTGCTCTTAACTCTGTCAAGGTTCAAGTTCAAAAGTTGAAAATGATTAAACCCTAAAATTCTATGTTTCGAGAAAGCATGTGTAATAATTGCATACAGGCCAGCTCCAAGTCATTCTTACTCTTGAACCATAAGATACAAATCACGAGAAAAAACAGTACTTGGACTTGCCTAAAAAAATATGGCAAAGGCCAAATAAAAAAGTTGCTAAATACCAGCTTTCCTTATAGTAGTGTACAAGATTAGAAACTACGTCCAACCTTCAATGGAAGTGCTAATATACAGAACTGATAGCCAAACTGAAGTAGATGCCAAGCCTTCATGCTCATCAACAATTAACAACAACTGAGATTCATTTCTTCAATTGTACCATGCCTGCCACAGAACTGCTAGTACTGAATCCGTCTGAAGATACAGATAAACAGAAGTCTAGTTAGTACTTACAGTTCAGTCCCTAGCATTTCTCACACCACAAGAAATACTGCAATAGCATAATCTATTGTCCAGAAACACCTCTGTCAGAGTAGTCATCAGTTCATAATCACCAGAAAGTTTCAGCAAATGTTAAATTAAGCACTAATTTACAGGGAGCTCTATAGGTCTAACTAGTTAAGATGATCATATTCTTGCACCAAGTGGTAGTATATACTCCTAATAGTTACAATCATGCAATGCCTGAAGAGCTTAAACACCCATCTTCCTGATATAAATACAATAGATACTCGTGCTGTAGGAAACAATCATTTCCAGACAGATTGAGGGAATTTACACCATATATTAAGTACAATGCAGCTAGAAAGCTATTGATTTCCCTAAATGGACTATCTGGATCATCATTCCCTTAGCTGCAGATGAATCGTGTTCAAGCGACAGCCTTCCCAATTTCCGATGATAAAGACCTATATAATCCTTTTAGATGTACTTTCTGGCAGATTTGTGTTAAAAACATTTGGATGCAATACTAGTCTGTGGCTTCGTTTCTGCAACATGGACATCCAATGAAATGAAGATAGCCTTCTTTTAGTTGTCAGGGCAACCCTGTATGGCCCAAAGAAGACCTGGTGATCTTTTGAGGGACATGGTGAACAGAAATTTTAATCGTACGAGCACTAGATGACTTATATACATCAATACACTCCTGCAGGTCTGCATCACATGTTAATAGGACCCACTCAGAATCATCATCCAAATACTTAAGAGCCACCAAATTTATATTGCCTATATTAAACCGCTTCCCAATCTCTTGCTTCAGATCTTGGAAGCCCCATGTAGGCTGCAATCCGAGTATAACTTTGTCTTCCCCATATATGGCTTTTACTTTAAGAGAATCATGTCTACTCTTATGCAAAGCAGCGTGAGTTCCTGAAAAAGGATGCTCACTAAGGAGCTTGTGATTTTGGGATCTACCAAGAGATATCGGTGCATCTTCAGTTGAGAGCTGTAATTCTATAGGGATCTGAATTTTATTAAGCATGCCGCTCTGGTTCTCCTCTACTGAAATTTCTTGTTGGATAGCAAGTTGAGCATTGCTGCACTGTTTAGTCCCACTGGAACAGCCGAGACTTGAACCAGAGCTGTGACTGGAGGAGGAAGATGAAGGAGAATTTGATCCAGAAGTGTGAGAGCTCAATTTAGCCTCTTGCTGTTGATTTGTATTTGAGGATTCTGGATTGTCCTTTTGCTTCAATGTGGAAAATGTGGTACTTCCTAGTAAACTTTCATTTGACCATGTGGCTTTTGTAAAATTCTCATAGAGAGAACTGAACTGAAAGGCTCCATCAGGGCCATGGACTGAGTCAATAACCACTTGCAGTTTTCTTAAAGAGTGGCCAACTTTCTTGATTTTTCGTGAAGGCCAACGACTAATTCCATGATGCCTGCATATCCTTTTCAGAGTAGTAGGGCACACTGAAACAAAGCAAAGGGCACAGAGAGCAGCATGATCAAGTCTCGCTATGTATACATGACAATGACTTGCAAACCATAAACAATTAGAAATACTCGACTTTTCTTTTTCAAAGTCACTAAGCAAAATAATTCAATGCACAATATGTATTCAGGTGCAATAAAACTGAAACAGTACTAAGATCAGTTGACTTGTGCATATGAGGGGAAAAAGCAAAGCCCCTGACAAATGTTAAAAAACTAGCATTGCATAATCAACATTGTATGGGCAAAGACATGTCTGATTCGAGTGCGTATACATGCTCTTGATTTGGCTAAGAGTGAAAAAAAGGAAATACTGTGCATCTAAGGGAAAAGACTTAACTGACAAATATGCTTGTAAATATCTAAATTTTGTATATATCGTAGGATAGAAAATATCAAAAGACTCTTTATTATGCTGTTTCATCTTCCATATGAAATCACCAAAAAATTTGTTCTTAAAAGTTCCACCTCTAACTCATCAATGTTTGATTAATTCGTGATGTCATTCTTAATCCCAAACATGCCAATGATTATGAGTCATGTCAGCAAACTAGTGATGCTTTCATGAATTTTAGAAAGTGGTCACAATTATGAGTCATGCAATGGATGATTATTCATTTATAAATAAGTAGAACTACAATTGAAGCATAGTATCTCAGGAATGACAAAAAGGGGAAAAAATTCTTGCCACGTAAGTAGCATGTTATCTTCTAAATACTTTAAGAAAAGAACCAAAATGTTAGAGTTATTTGTCTTACCAATAGTTTTGTTATCAAATTACATGTTACTCATCCAAAAACCAAAATTACTCAATGATACAAGATATAAAATATTTAGTTTCTTTTTTTCTTTTAATGTCTACATCTTTATCCAAGATCAAAAAACAACCAGAACCAACTATGGCATCATAGTAATGGATTAAATTCATTATTGAAAGAATCTAACTCATAGTATGACATACCAGTTGATACTGGTGTGTACCGTAACGTACCAATACATGGTATAGGGGGTGTATCGAGTGTTGGTACGTTGAACCGATCCCCATACTAGGTGTACCAACACTATACCAAGATGGTATCAGTACAAGGTCCACTACCGAGTCAACGAATCTTGATCTAACTCTTTCTACTTGGTACTCTTTTCCTTTTATAGGCCATCTATGTATTTAAGCTACTAAAGGTACTAGTCTAGTATAAATTCATGGAAAAATTAAGGATTTTGATGCATCTTTCTCCATGTGCACAAGCAAAAAGGACAGTCATCATGTGACACTATGGGCCATGACTTGAGTTTCTAATAAACATCTTTCTAACAAATCAAATCCGTACTATCTGTTTGACCTCCATGGGCTGACATATGCATATCCTCCTTACCCAATATTAGCCTTCAATAAAGAGGCAATCTTCATGGGCCCTATGCCATTTATAGGTTCTCTTAATGCTTCTTCATCCACCACTTTTTTCCATACAGACCAACACTAACCTATTAAACCCAACCTCCCTATATTTGGGGAAAATTGCAATGCCTACATAGCCTGGTTTTGGGCAAGGTTGAGTAGAGGCTTCTAGCCTATTAGACAAGGCTAAGCCTAGCATTTAAGGTCCAATTAAATTTTAGGCTAGGCCTAAGTTGGCAAGAAGTTAAAGAAGCACAACTTGACCCAACCAAAGATTGTAAGCATACGTGTATTATTATATCTCATCATTTCTTTCTTGTGAAGAGAAAAGTGAGGTCTTCAACTCTTCTCTAAATATCAAAAACTAATGTGAGGACCCATGTGGACATGTGTTTAGTCCTGCATTAGTTGTGCATTGGGTAAATCTTGGGTACTTAAGTAAGCCAAGAACCCTAACAACTTCAAACTAGCCATTTTGGGTATGGTCCTGGTTCATCACAAATACTATCAGATTTGACCTAACTTATGGTCCAAGTGGACAAGAGGACATTGCAACATGGGTCCTTTTGGGGAGAATTCTAAGGCTTGAACAAGAGGAGTGTGTGAGGGCACATGCAATGGTGGGTTTAGTCCAACATCCGTTTATGCTAGGGTGGCCTTGGATAGTTAAGTAGGGCCAAGGATCTCAATTAATAACCACTCCTAGCTAGCCATTTTGGGTGAGGTCCTTGCATTTTGAAAATAGTATCAGAGCTTGCAGCATGTGCTGCAAGTTGGCAACTAAGATGGATGTTAGGCTGGTGGCTATATATCGGGCCTCAAGCAACCAACATGCAACCTATAGTGAATCATACACTTAGATAAGACAAAAACTATCCTCAATGGCCTCTATTACCCTCTCAACCCAAGCGCCACCTCTTGAAAGTGTGTGAGGACCTATGCAAGTGTGGTGACTGGCTCCCCTATGGCTGTGGCTATGGATGTGGCTGATCAGCTACAGGAATGCGTGAAATATTGCGCTCAACCCATTGCCCTGCATCAATCCTAGCCTCGCTGACTACGAAAATGATTGGTCGTGGAGGTGATCCTAACTCGTCAAGCTCCGGCTCCTGCTGGATCGGATTTGTATACTTGAGCTCCACTTCCTCCTGAATGCACTTTAGCCTCAACCTTAGATTGTAGTTGATATATACAAGGTCGTTGAGGTGTTTCTGTGTCCAATGGTTCCTCTACTTACTGTGGATGAGGAAGGAGGTGGACCAGTTGCACTTACAGCCACTCGAGAAGATCGTCTCGGAAAGGATCGGGATAGCTACCCGCTTAAAATTTTTCATGGACAATCCAAATGAATACACCATTCAGCTGCAAAAATATTAAAAACAAATAGATATAAGATAGTACTATATTAGTAACTATCTAACGCCAGATAAATGTCCTCCTAACGTGTAACATACCTAGATTCATACTTGTCTTACTCACGACAGTTGCTTGTTGTCCAAAGCTATCGCTGCCCTCTCTAAATAATTTAGTCTATGAGAAAGAACCGTATACTATGTTAATAATAGAAGATACTGGTTAACTTACATATGCCACTTAAGTTAAGTTACCTCTTCTAAACATAGGACTGAAACTTCTGGATCAGACTCCATCTTGTAAATGGCATTACGCAGAGCTACTATAAGTTCGTCTTGCAATAATGCCACAGCACAATGGAATTGCACTATGGTAATAATGCCACAGTGTTACTTGACTCGATGCGAACCGACCGAGTCGCACCGAGTCGGCATCGAGTCGGTCGGTTCCAGCCGGTTCTGACACTAAAAGGACCGATTTTGGCCAGTCCTATTGCGATTCCAGCCCATATGGGCCGGAACCGTTTTCTATTAGCGAACCGACCTAGTTTTCAATCGGGTTGGCTCAGTACTGCCTGAACCGGATGGTTCGGCCTGGTTCGGCAGACATTAATGGAGATACATCCACACTTTAAGTGCCTAGGCACATCCACACTTTTAAGTGCCCAGGCCAAATACTTGGGGATGCACCACCTAAGATTCAATCCAGAATCTCTAGTTGCTATAGGGTGTGTCCACTAGGATAATTCCAATTCAGCATACTTAATCAACTATGTTAAAGTAAGAAGAATTCAGAAAACATAGATAAAGTTTTGGAGCACATCGAGAAGAGCTATAGTTGGAGCTAGATAGTTTCCATCCATTTTCTTACTAATATCTATTTTCACTAATAGTTATAAGTTATATATTCACACGAAATTTATGCACAAGAATGGATGTATATGTCTCATCCTCATTTAATTTGTAATTGAAATTTAGAAAAAAAAAAACAAGTAAAAATGTGCAAGTCCATATACATATAGAGATGCCAACCACCCCTAGCTCTGTGGATTGGTACCCCTGTCCAGATGGGAGAGGTTCAGGTTTGAACTATCGTGGAGGCATCTCCACCACATTTCTTCAAACAAAAATGACACACATTGAGATAGGTTCACCAACCTATTTGGAGAACAAATATTATTGTGCATCACAATTTGTCCAGAAATCTTTTTTCGTGTCCCTTTTCTTAAAGCCCATATCAAATTCATCAACAGATGTTCATATCATCTACATATATAGCTCGTTCAATATTTAGTTGATGTCAATATTAATATCCTATTTGCCAGCTGAAAATAGGTGTATATTGGTTTACCAAAACAACTGTTTTTTTTATTATTCAATATCCTGTCGATGCTCTATTGAATGAATCTGAGATGAGCCTCTAGGATGAATTATGTTTCTTCCTATTTTTAATATTTGAAAAGGAAACTCTTACAACTTATAAGCTTAATCAACATGCCAGAGGTGCTCTAATGGGCATCAAGAAAGAAAAGTGTACTAAAAGCAAGGTTCGTCGAACCGATACCGAGACCCGTACCAGTAGGCGACCGGTGCGATTCGGTACCGGTTTGAACCGGATGGAACCATCCAGTTCCATCAATTTCCGGCCAGTTTCGGTCGGTCCCGGCCACATCCAATCAGGTTCCGGCTCCCCAGGGGCCGGAACCATTTTCCATTAGAGAACCGACCCGGCTGGAGACTAGGTCAGCTCGGTTCGGGCGGAACCGGGCGGTTTGGCTCGGTTCAACAAACATTGACTAAAAGGGTATTCCAAAATTGTAAAAGGCCTGAATATAATGCAATAAAAGTCTCAAGAGTAAGCAGGGAAAAGACAGAAGTGTATCTGTAGTTGGACTATACCAATGTGAGCTATAAGCACATACTTTTGTACAGTTTAATAGATGAACTTCTACCAACACACAAGAAATTGGTGATTTACATTATGCGTGGATGATACTATGTTAGTTAATAAAATAAAGTTGAACACAAAAATTGAAGGATGAGGAACTAAAAATTAGTAATAGTATGTCACAAATAATCCTAGTGGAAATTTAAATGAAAATGAGTTCCCAGCAAACTGATGGCCCAGTGATGCATATCATTTTCCATACATTGGATCTGGTATACAAAAGAACAGATAAATGAAGTCATCAATGTATATCTATTTTAATTAGAGAAGGGCTTATGAATGAGAGCGGTTCCTCTAAGGTATTCTATAATCAGTGTGTGCCTACAAATCATAAGGAAAAAAGCTTATAGAAATAGAGACAGGACCCCTAATATTGTACAACTAATACCTTTAGCAGTACGGACATCTAAGATAATAATTTGAATGTAGTGAAGAACAGAATTTTTGAGGTGAATGTGTAGCTTAGAGCTGATACTAATTTAAGGGTGAAGTAATAGAAAACCAACTAAGATAGCATAGGAAAACTTCGTCTAAATTCTTAAACTTTTGACAAGATTCTGAATGTAACTGAACTCCTTGTAACCATTACACCAATTCTCCTTGAATTACAATCAGTAGGAAAAGTGTCACTATTTTGGCTCTGTTACCAAAATGCCAAAATTTTAATTAGATACTCCCGATGCTGCTTGGACATAATTTGCTTAACAAAAATTTTAAAAAAAAGTTATTAAAAGAAGATAAAATGATATATTAGGGAAAAAGCCTAAGACTCAAGAGTTCAGTTCAGCAATATATTCCATAAAATGGATGCATTGATTGACCTGGACATATACAACCTTGATATCCAATAGGCGATAGAGGAAAAATCCAAATATTTGTAGGTGACAAGTGATGATAAACAAGAAGATAATGCTTACCCCCAAGGCTCTTCGCAGCATCTTTTAGGCTACCAGCGAAGTATTTCCGAAGCTCTTGCAGACTGATAGTTTTTTCTGTTTTTGTGCGCCTCTTTTCCATTGCTTTCCCAGTATTTGAAAAGCCGGGTTCACCAGCAAAAGAATTTTTGGGATCAAAACTATCTCTAAGGAACTCTTCCTCATGCGGCTTGAACTCAGAGAATATCTTTCCAGCAGGTAATACTACTTCTGAGCGATCCCAGACACTTAATCCTTCAATCTCCTGCTTATAAAAGTCCGGCGGCACAGAGGCAGGAAGAACACTTTTTCCTCTCTTTTCTTGGGTCTCTCTGATACTTGCGATCCATGATGATACCTCCCCCGAAATTCCTATCGTAGGAGATTCTGTTAAAAGATCATCATCATCATCATCCAATCTTTGACTAGTCTCCGAAACAAATTTGTCAAGCAAAGCATTTGAAGAGTTGAGTTCAGAAACTGGTAACACAGCTTCATGCTCCAGCTCCTTGGATGTGACTACCCTCAAGCTCTGGCATACTTGTTGGATAGTGATGGACAAAGAATTAAGCATCAGCTTCTGTTCCTCACTTTCTATACATTTAAAAGGTAGGAAGAACTCCAATACAAAGTCTGCAGTTCCTGTATGATTACTTCGCAGTCGAATAGCCACTGCAGCCCTTAGATGGAACAATTTGGCATGGTGTGACAGAGGATATTCTGTCTTGCTGAAGGAAGTTATATCTGATGAGAAACATGGTTGATTTGTTGTGAAGGCTTTACCGGCAACACCTTGACCTTTAAGTAAGTGGTGCTCAGAGCATGCCTGGTGAAAACCCAATATGGTAGGATCTTGGACATAGCAAGCAACATCGACAGTGGAGACACAATCCTTATAATTTTCATCGGAATGGCGACTGCCACTTTTACCTTGTTGGATGCATGAAATCCAAGTTTGAGCCAGTGGCAAACTGTGGGTCTCGCAAACAGCTCTTAGGACCCTTTGGATCTCAGGTAAAACAACTCGGTAAGATTCGTTGAACACCTGACAAAGAAGAGACACTACATATTACTTAGAGGAGGATGTTTATATGGGATTTTATTTTTGCGAGTCTGTCATCTCACCATTACACGGGGAACCCCTGAAACTTCAGAACTCCTAAGATCAACTGCCTGCAAACAACAGTTCAGTTCGTTTTAGCTAAAACACATAGAAATTATAAAGAAATTTGAGTGGCTCTGCCTCCCTTTTCCCTAAAAAAACAAAAAGGAAAAGGAAAAAATAGCAAGCATTCTCTCTCTCTCTCTCTCTGGGCGAACCCTCTGGTCTCTTTCATAGTTGGCCTATCAATCAATAAAAAAAGATAATTGGCCTATCAACATTTTATTAGGAGCTAAAATTTATAGAACTCTTTCAATCATATTTGTTATAGATCACAATGACGTCGCTACCGACAAGCAACATAATTCAACTTTTGTCAGTCTTGCGGATTCAAAAATGCATAGGTTAAAGAGAAATTGTTAAACAGTTCACAGTTCAGTAGACTGTTTCAAAGCACTTCCACAAAGTCAGATATCAGAACTAAGGATCCATTCAGCCAAAAAAAAAAAAAGAACAAAACTGGGAAATTTCTAAGGCCGGAAAGAGAAAGTTAACTATAACAAGGAAAAATGCACAAAATAAATGCAAAAAAAATCAAAAAATCGTATGAATAAACCAAAACTTGTCTACGAAATTAAGAAAGATAAGATCCCTAAAACTTTTTTTTTTCCTCTAAAAACAGGCAGCAAAAAATTACTTGGATAAATTGAGCTTCTTAATGTAAACTTTCACAGTCGGTCATACTACATCGACACAGCACCAAGCAAACCAGGGAACAAGCACCTGAAGAGCATTGCAAACTCCTTCGAGATCAGAACTGTAATTGATTTTCTGAGTCGTCATCACCACCTCCAGAACTCCTACGCATGACCTGCTATTCCTTTCAAATACCGGCAGCGCAAGACTCCCACGAACATCGTACCGTTGAGCATCATTAACTCGAGGATATTCGTAGCTGCTGAAGTAGCGCACATCCGGCGTCCACTCAGGAACCCTCCCCAAAAAAACCCGGCCAGGCAAGCCCTGTGCCACATTTGAGTTCTCCTCAGCTGAGAACTGATACCGCGTCGAGACTGTCCTATAATTCACAAGCCTCTGACAACTTGAATCAAGGGTGAAAGGTTGGCCGCATGTCGTAAGAACATGCCGTTCTCCCATCCTCGTAGGCACCCATATCTGAACAAGGACATCCCCATCTCTCCGTGAATCCTTAACATAATTTATAGCACGAATTAATCTCTCCTCCATGGTACCCATGCGAGTGCTCGGCCGAATCCACCAGCTCGAGCCTAGCTCGGAGCTGGGATTCTTGGCGCGCAGTTCATTCAGCTGAGCTGAAAAATTGGGTTCGTCCCCAGCGTTTGGATCTTGAGATTGCATTCCATCAACCAGTTCTATTGGAATTTCGTCTGAAGGCAGATCCACGGAGAAAACCGACCATTCTGCATCATCTTGGTTGTCATTTTCTGGCAGGACCGGATTGGAACCGCCGCCATTGCCGACCTCGAAAAGAGGAGAAAACCCTGAAGAGTTGAAGGGGCTTGTAGAAGTAGAGGTACCCGGTTGCAAGAGATCCGAGCAATCGAGGCCCGCCACGGATAAAAACTCATCCATGAGATCCATCTCCACGGCGACACCCGGTGAGCTAGCCGTCGGAAGAACGTTATCCTCCATCGCTGAGAACTCCTTTACGCATCACAGAAATCCAAATCCACAACAGCAACCTTCACAGAACAACCCAAAAAGCACACAACAACCACAAGGGATTAGCAGAGAAGCACGAACTAGTGTGCTTGCGTGGTTTTGAATTGAAAATCAGTACTTTCAGAAGAATAGACAAGGAAAACCAAGAGGAACGTTATTTGTGGCGTACACTGAGAAGAAGCAATAAGGGCTACCATAAAAAAAAGAAACAGAAACAAAGTTGAGAGGAAAAGGTATTATTCACGGGCCCACAGATACATCAAGATCATTCGAAAATTAAGGACCCACTACTGCAAAACAAATCCAAGTTGCTGGGGAAAGAGAACAAAAGAAGCAGCCCACTTTCTGATAAGATTATTCCAGCATGGGTTTTACCTTCTACTCCAGAGATCGCTGCATCAGATGCCAGAACCCACAGCAAAAGCTTTTTTTCTGAGAGGGGTGCAAGAAAGCTGACAGGCAGAGAAAGAAGAGAAAAAAACCTCCATGCAGCAGTTGGGCACTCGTGTCCCTCTACCTTGGTCTTAGAGGCCTCTCTCTCCCTCTTCCTTTCTGTCCATCTCAGTCACCCCACCAAGAGGATCTCCGGCTATTCAAAAGGCCTTGCTGTTGCTGCCCACAAAACACCCCACTCCTCCAAAGGCATCTCAGGCCTCGTGCACTTCGCGGCAACGATGGAATCTTCACCCCTCCAAGGGGGCCCGGCACCTAAGATACCTCCAACTTTAGCCGAAGTCAACTAAATATGGTGTGGAATGAGAGAGATTCCATTGCCGTGAGGGTACTGAGGAAGGGGTAAAGAAGGAATACCAGGTGGGAGGTGGCGTCACCATGACGGTGACGGGTCGTTCGTGTCTGGGTCCCGGGTGGAGGGATTCGCATGTTCAGAATCTCGCTGGGGATCCTGGGAGAACCCAAAGGTGGCTTTATAGATACCGCGGTAAATTGGGTTAGGCGACCACGGCCATGTACATGGTGGTCCCCAGGTCTGAAGGTCTTGTTAGATTCTTGTGGAATCCAGAGCAGCAGCTCTTGTGGGAAAAGAAAGTAGGTTTGATGGGAAAGGTGCAACAAAAGGATGGTAAATTAAAAGCAACGCGAATAATTTAGCTATAAAAATATTCATAGATCATTGCTTGTGAATGTGAAGCAGTGGGCTGAGATATTAAAATAGAGATTAAAGTTGATGCTGGTAGCTGCAGTCTCTCTCCTTGCATCTGTACATGGTGCCCCCTTACTGTTGACTATCAATTGATTCTGGCCATTTTAATGACGAATTTTGTGGTGGTAGCTCATGAAGCCGGTAGAGGTCGGATATTGAACGATTTTTATTATTTGACCGATCAGATCTAACAAAATAACAATGATGTTTGTATTGTTATTAGTTAGAAATATTGCAAGGTCATTGATAGCCATGTCATGCTATTACAATCAATAAATTGAATCTTTCATGCCTAATATCAATAGAAGTGATGTTGCATCACTCTTGAACATATGGCTAAAAGTTGTGACATGTCAATCCCAAAAAAAAAAAGAGAGAGAGAGAGAGAGAGAGAGTAACTCTTCTTTCCAAAATGCTAATGTCTTTTATCTCCTTATGATCAAAAGAGTCGCTTATTTTAACGAAAAGAGTAACAGGATGAATATACAAAATACTACAGTGGTTAGGGAAAACCTTTTTTTTTTCCGAATACAAAACTTGGTTTTTGCAATGTTAAATATATAGAAATCATGTGTGAATCATTCATTATCAAGCTAACCGCCTTGTAAATATTTAGCTATAAGATATTTTACATTCAAGTGTCTAAAGTTGTCAGGATTTGGAATTGTTAAAAATGAGATACTCAGTAGCATTAAGTCACGAATATAAATTAAAAATCAGATTTTTTTAATATAAAATTTTGGTTTCGCAATGCATAATAAATTCACTTGTAGATCATTCTTTATCAAGCTCATTATAAAATTGTAGTTAATAGCCTTGTAAATATTTAGCCATAAAACGTTACACATTTAAATTCTTTAGAGCTAGTTGTTTTGTCGTGAAGAATTGGATGTCTAAAGGTCTTCTATCATTTAATGCATGATCTATCCCTATCATATATCACTTTCTTAAGTTAAAAATGGATGAAATGTTCAAACTGAGATGAATGGCACAAGAGAGCCTCCATGTCTTACCAAAACTTCAAAGGACCATACTAACCACTACACTTGATTTTTTTGTATAGCGATTCGGTACAAACGAAGAAATTTCGAACGAAAGGATCAGAAGTAACAATCCTACTACCATCCGGCATCACTATTATTCTTTCATGGTCAGTCCATCGCTGGCACCAATTCTTACCACTTCTACATCCTTTTCCCAATAATTTACAAAATTTAATTAAAGAGACTTACATTACAGAATTTTCTATAATGAATGATATTTAGAAAAAATATCTTCAACATGAATGATAAAAATGATGGAGTAAAACCTAGCAACCATAAGTTGATGGAACTTGAAAAAAAGCTATTTTTTATGTCAATATTAGTATAAAAAAAAACATGTTAAGTGAAACATATTGCTTTCAACTAAGCATTATTACCCAATTTCACTCTTTTATTTTGTCATAAATTACTTTCTTTTACAAAGTAGAATCTTTTGAACTTATGCATTTGGATTGTATTGAAAATAGAAGCATGTTAAATGGCATATAACCATGTACGTAGCTAGAAGACTTAGCTAAAACTAATTAGAATTGATTCTCTCAAAAATTTACTAGATTTGATAAATCTATTAGCTTGTTCAAGGTTTGTAGATAAGGAACAACCCTCTTTCTTAAAAGTCTTTTCATTACTTCCATTTCTAAATTTCTATTATGTTGATGACTAGTGAAAGAGAAAATTGTATTGATGCAAGTTAAATTATCTTGGATCAAAAGTGATCATACCAACATTGAACATCCTGCTAAGGAAAGTTGAGGGTAACATACATTTAGATCAACACTTTATTAACACTTGCATTTCTTTCCTTAGTTATTAAAGATCATATTTAAAAACTTGGAGAAGCCATATGCTTGATGCTTGAAACGCTCTGAGATACCTGAAACGGAAAAGAAAGTACAAAGCATAAATATGGTGCTTCATATAATTAAAGGATAATTAGAGGATCACCTCAAACTTAATTAGATTTATTGATATAAAAACAAAATTAGTAATTTAAATTTCTAAATTTCTGTAATTTAATTATGAAGTTGGCATACATACAAAGGGAAAATTGGTAGATGTGCTTAAAGATCCTCTGAAGCCCTTAGAAATCTACTTACACAAGATATGTCTGTATATGTATATGCACATATATACATATATACATATATATTTACATATACATATGCACATATATATATATATATATACATATACATATATATATATATATATATATGTATATATACATATATATATATATGTATATATACATATATATATATATATATATGTATATATGTATATATATGTGTGTGTGTATATATATATATATATGTAAATATATGTATATATATACACACACACATATATATACATATATATATATATATATATATATATATATATATATATACATATGTACATATGTACATGATGTACATATGTATATGTACATGTACATATGCATATATATATGTTGGGGGAATAAGACTTTTTCCCCCAATGACACGAATGCCCCCGAGAAGCCGCACAATCGCCGACCTTGGACAGCCGAAGTCGGCGTCCGACCTCGGAACGCCCGACCTCAAGACATCCGGCCTCGAGACCTCCGACCTAGGAAAACCCTGATGTTCAAAGTCTACCTTTATCAGCCACCTACTACGGCCATGCCCCTCTGAGGTCCGGCCGAGGACCATACTCTGACGCCCCCCCCCGGCATTTATTGCGCATGGCTACTGTAAACCTCCAGTTCACTCAACAATTAATGCGGATCTCCGGCTTACTCCACAATTAATGCGGATCTCCGGCTTACTCCACAATTAATGCGGATCTCCGGCTTACTCCACATTTAATGCGCATGGCTCCTGTCATCTACGGACTCTCAGCTCTCCACGGCAAGTTAGCCCAGCAGAGTCTAGTCAACCATGATAAGTCTCTGATCTCGGCCATACCTCCGACACCAATGCAATAATTCGTCAGGTAGCGTGCAAGCCCAGGTCGTACGACGACCTCACCGCCGACATCAACGCAATGATTCACCTGATCGTGCGCCGACCTGAACAACATGCTGAGCCGTACTACGGCCTCGCCCCGTTACATCACAGGTAAACCGACCCCCGCCTATAAAAGGGAACCTTGGCCCCTCAGGTGGGGGGGTTGGAAAAATTACGCACCCTACAAACACTATTCTTCTCCTCTCTACACTATTTGCCTCCTCCTTGACTTGAGCGTCGGAGGGCCGGCGCCGGAAAACCCGGCCACCGGCTTGTCTGCAGGCACCCCAGACGGAGGACGCCGCCTGCCGACGGATCGCTGCCCCGCCGTGAGGACCTGCTGCTCCCTCTCTCCGACCACCCCAGACGGAGGACGCCGCCCGCCGACTGGTCGCCGCCCCGCCGTGGTGACCTCCCGCTGCTCCCTCTCCTCGACCGAAGATTGCCCCCGGGTCCAATTTCCAGCAACAGTTGGCACCAGAGGAAGGGCCCGAGTAACGATCATGAAGTTGAGAAGTAAGGGAGCCTCCAACATCTCCCGGCGTCCCCCACAAAGTCCTGGACGCTCCGTCCAGAATTCTCCAACTCCGGCTGACCCAGTTCCTCAGGTCCAGCCGAAACAGTTCAATGCCTTGGTACAGCAAGTCCAGGCCCTGGCCGGCGCCGTTCAGGGCCTACGACGCGAGGAAGCTTTACCAACGCTCCCCCCGCGGACTCAGGTCCCGCCGGAGTGTCCCCCCAACGGCCCGGTCTTCTCAAGCCAAAATCTGCGTGGCTCCTCCAGAGCCAACAACGAAGAACGGACTTCTCCCCGGAGGGAGCCACTGGGGGAAGATTTCGACAGGAGACCCCAACTTTCTGAGGCTGAGTCAGCCCCAGACCACCGCGAACCGGCGCGGATCACGGCAACAATACCGCGGGTGGGGGAGCTCGACCGAAAAATTGAGCATCTGGAGCGCCAGATTGCGGCGCTCCACAGCAAGAAGGCGAGGCAAGAGGGAGACTTTGAGTTCACTACCAAGTCCCCCTTCTCCTGTCAGATCGAGGACGAGCCGGTTCCCGCGAGGTTCAAAATGCCTCAGGTGGAGCCCTACAGCGGAATCACCGACCTCTCGACCACTTGGAGAGCTATCGGGCCCTCATGGCCCTACAAGGGTCCTCGGAGGCCATACTTTGCAAGGCCTTCCCAGCAACCCTCCGAGGGACCGCTCGGCTTTGGTTCTCTGGACTGAAGTCGAACACGGTATCCTCTTTTGAGCAACTCGACAGGCAGTTCGCCACTAATTTTACTGCCAGCCGACGCCAACGACGGACGTCAGATTCCCTCTTGGACATCAAACAGAAGGAGGGGGAATCCCTTAAGGAGTACCTGGACCGCTTTACCGCCGCCACCTGGGAAGTTCGCGAGCTAGACCAGTCAATAGCCATGTCGGCTTTGAAGACTGGGGTTCGCTCCTACCGATTCCTCTTCTCCATCGAGAAGAGCTTTCCGGCCGACTTCACCGAGATGCTGGCCCGAGCCCGGAAGTACGCCAAGGCCGAGGAGGCGGTCGCCTCCAGGCGGGGAGCAATTGAGCCCGCCTCAAAGAAGCAGAAGAAACGCCGCGAGGAACGCGGCCGACAAAGGAGTCGATCTTCCCGTCGAGAGAAGAATCTCCCCCGGCTGAGGAGCCCGCCCCGGCAGCAGGGACGACCTCAGCAGAGGACCCCTCCTCGACCGAGGTCTCCACCACGGCCTCGGACGTACACGGGGAGGTACGAGAACTACACGCCTGTCAATGCTCCCCGGGCCGAGATCCTGATGGAAATCGAGGGTCGGGACTTCTTCCGACCCCCGCCTCCTATGCGAGACACGGGAGTTCCCCGTAATCCCAGGAAGTACTGTCGCTTCCATCGGGACCGTGGGCACGACACGGAGGACTGCTTCCAGCTCCGGGACGAGATAGAAGCACTCATCCGTCGGGGAGTACTCAACCGGTTCGTGAGGAACCGACATGAGGAAAGGAGGCCGGCGGAGAATACCATACCGTCCGAGAATCCGGACGACAACAGGCCCATTGCCGGCACCATCAACATGATTGGAAGGGCCTCGGCAGGAACGGCCGCCCAGGGAGCACCCCCGAAGCGCCCACGCACTGATGAAGTCATCTCGTTCTCGGACGAGGACTTAGAAGGGGTCGAGACCCCTCATGATGACGCTGTGGTCATCTCTATGATTGTAAATAGGTTTGATGTAAAGCGTGTCCTAGTTGACAATGGAAGTTCAGCCAACGTTTTGTATTATCATGCCTACCAAAAAATGGGGTTGCCAGAAGGACATCTCCGGAGAATTAATGCCCCACTGGTTGGGTTCACTGGGGATTCAGTCCCAGTTGAAGGTGAGGCTAGTTTCCTTGTCACAGTTGGCCTCGCTCCCCGGGAGAGCACTGTGAGGACGAACTTCCTGGTGGTCCGTCTGCCCTCGGTCTACAACGCCATCCTTGGGCGCCAGGGCTAAACGCCCTCCGAGCCGTAGTTTCAACCCGCCATCTGCTCATACGGTTCCCCACCGTCCAAGGAGTAGGCGAGGTCCGTGGAGACCAGCTGGTTGCCAAGCAATGCTACATGGCGGCCCACGGAGTAAAGCAACCAACCGGGACAATGATTCAGCCAACGGGCCCCTCATTACCCATAGAAACCCTCGATGCGAGGGACACCCCTTGGAAGAAGCAAGTAGAGCCCGGTGAGCTTCTTGTTCAAGTTCCACTGCGAGAAAATTTTCCTGAGCTAACTGTGCAGGTCGGCTCCGGCCTTGGCGCCTGCGAGAGGGACCACCTCGTCAGCTTCCTGCGGGACAACGCTGACGTCTTTGCCTGGTCGCCCGCGGACGTGCCAGGAATTGACCCTGAGGTCATGGTCCATCGGCTCCAGGTGAAGCCAACTAGCAGACCTGTGAAGCAGAAGAAAAGGGGCTCCGCCCTAGAACGACAACGGGCTGCGGCCGAGGAGGTGGACAAACTCCTCGGAGCCGGCTTCATCCGGGAGGTCTCCTACCCGGACTGGCTCGCCAACGTAGTCCTCGTAAAGAAGGCCAATGGGAAATGGCGCATGTGCTTGGACTACACCGACCTGAACAAGGCCTGCCCGAAAGACAGCTTCCCCCTCCCGAGCATCGACCAGCTCGTCGACTCCACCTCAGGACACCAACTGCTAACTTTTATGGACGCCTTTTCAGGATATAATCAAATCCGAATGGCGCCGGAAGACGAGGAAAAGACGGCCTTCATCACCGACAAGGGCACCTACTGCTACAAGGTGATGCCCTTCGGCCTGAAGAATGCTGGAGCCACCTATCAGAGGCTGGTCAACCAAATTTTCAAAGATCAGATTGGCCGAAATATGGAAGTCTACGTGGACGACATGCTGGTGAAAAGCCGAGCGGTGGAGCACCATGTAGCTGACCTCAACGAGACATTCTCCAAGCTCAGGAGATACCGAATGGAGCTCAACCCGGCGAAGTGCGCGTTCGGAGTCACCTTGGGCAAATTCCTGGGTTTCATAGTCACCCAACATGGAATTGAAGCCAACCCCAAGAAAATCCAAGCGCTGCAAGAAATGGCGCCTCCGAAAACAGTTAAGGAGGTGCAGCGGCTTGCAGGGCGGGTTGCCGCCTTGGGAAGGTTCGTCTCCCGGTCAGCCGAGCGCTGCCTTCCTTTCTTCAAGAGCCTCAAGCGGCCGAAAGATTTCCGGTGGTCAGAAGAATGCCAGCGAGCCTTTGAAGAGCTCCGAAGCCTTCTGGCCTCTCCCCCGCTGCTCACCAAGCCCCAGAAGGGCGAGGTCCTTTATTTATACCTGGCCGTCTCCCCAGCTGCAGTGAGCTCAGTCATCATCCGGGAAGAGGACAAGCTCCAAAAGCCGGTCTATTACACCAGCCGGGTTCTCAGGGATGCTGAGACCCGATATTCTAAACTTGAGAAGACCATCTTCGCTCTGGTCGGATCATGCGGGGAGGATCGCCAAATGAGCGGTCGAGCTCGGGGAATTTGACCTCGAATATCGGCCCAGGCCGGCCATCAAAGCTCAGATACTCGCCGACTTCATCGTGGAATGTACCCTGCCGGACGACCCCGAGTTGCCTCCCGTATCCACGGAGGAAGCACCGAGGCCACCATGGGTCCTACACTCGGACGGGTCTTCAACCTCGGGGGGTAGCGGAGCCGGGCTCATCCTCACCAGTCCAGATGGAGTGGTGGCCGAGCAAGCCTTGCGCCTCGAATTTCCAGCCTCGAACAACGAGGCTGAATACGAGGCTCTCATCGCCGGGCTCAAGCTGGCGAAAGAACTGAAAGTGAAGGACCTAAAAGCCTTCAGCGACTTCCAGCTGGTAGTGAACCAGATCCAAGGAGACTTTGAAGCTAAAGAGCCATCCATGCAAAAGTATCTCCAAAAGGTGCGGGAACTCTCGTCTGCCCTGAACTCCTTCAGTATTCAGTACATTCCCAAAGCGAAAAACCTCAGGGCAGACCAGCTGTCCAAATTGGCAACCTCCCGCATGAGCGAGCTTCCCAAGGGAACTACGCTCGAATATCTTCAGGTCCCCAGCACGGAGGAACCAGAGCCCGCCATGTGCATCGACTCCGAGCCAAGCTGGATCGACGGGTTTGTTTGCTATCTCCAAGACGGGACCCTACCTCATGACGGGACAGAAGCTCGCCGAATCAAGCGCCAAGCCCCCCGGTATGTCTTGTACGAGAATAGACTTTATCGTCGATCATTTACTTCTCCCCTGCTCAGATGCCTCCGCCCCTCTGAGGCGGACTACGCTCTCCGAGAGGTCCATGAAGGAATCTGCGGAAATCACCTGGGGGGTCGGGCACTGGCCCATAAGATCTTGCGGCAAGGATATTACTGGCCCACACTCCAGAGGGATGCAACAGATTTCGTCCGCAAGTGCGACCGATGTCAACGGAACGCTAATATCCAGTGCTGACCTTCGGCCCTGCTGACCTCCATCATCGCCCCCTGACCGTTTGCCCAATGGGGGATCGACATCCTGGGGCCCTTTCCCCTGGCCACCGGACAGAGAAAGTTCCTGGTCGTCTCCATCGACTACTTTACCAAATGGGTTGAAGCCGAACCTGCAGCCCGGATCACCGAACAAAAGATGCGGGACTTCGTGTGGAAGTCCATAATTTGCAGATTCGGGCTACCTCGTATCCTTATATCCGACAATGGTCGGCAGTTTGACAATGTCCATTTTAGGGAATTTTGTTCTGAGCTCGGCATTGATCACCGTTTTACCTCGGTTGCCCATCCCCAGACAAACGGGGAAACTGAGGTAACTAACCGTACTATTTTGCAGGGACTCAAGGCTAGGCTCGATCGGTCCAAAAGACAGTGGGTCGAGGACTTGTATAACGTCCTCTGGGCGTATCAGACTACTTTCCGACTGCCGACGGGAGAGACCCCCTTCAACCTAGCATACGGCACTGAAGCCGTCATCCCGCTAGAGATCGGCCTTCCTTCCCCAAGGGTGGAGCATTACGACCCCGACACCAATTCCTCCCAGCTCAGGAGCAACTTGGACCTCGTCGAAGAGACACGAGAGGTCGCCCGGGTCCGTATGGCAAGATACCAGCAGAAAACGTTCCAATACTACAACTCCAGAGTCAAGCCCAAGCTCTTCAAAGTAGGGGACCTCGTCCTCAGGAGAGCCGAGGCTTCTCAACCGACCGAGCAAGGAAAGCTCGCCCCGAATTGGGAAGGGCCATATCAAATCGCCCGAGCACAACGACCCGGAGCATACAAATTGAAGTCCCTAGAGGGGACCCTGATCCCGCGAAGCTGGAACTCCGAGAATCTACGAATGTACTACCAGTGAAACCCCGAGGGGTTCAAAACAATCAGGGCAATAGACTCAGCCTCTTTTCTGCAAATAATTCTCCCATTTTGATAATCATAATTCTCTTCTAATGTTGGGTCGTCTGTGATCCCCAGATCACCCGACCAAAATCGGGATGCCTCGAGGTTCGATCGTAGAGTCCCAAACTCCCTCGACCTCGGGAAGTATCGCAGGACGATGGAACATCGACTTGGCGCAAGATTTCCTCGACTAAGGTCGGGATGCCCCGAGGGTCGACCGTAGAGCCCCAAACTCCTTCGACCTCGGGAAGTGTCGCAGGTCGATAGCGCGTGCCCAGACCCATCGACCTGACGAACGATCCCTCGACTAAGGTCGGGATGCCCCGAGGGTCGACCGTAGAGCCCCAAACTCCCTCGACCTCGGGAAGCGTCGCAGGTCGATAGCGCGTACCCAGACCCATCGACCTGACGAACGATCCCTCGACTAAGGTCGGGATGCCCCGAGGGTCGACCGTAGAGCCCCAAACTCCCTCGACCTCGGGAAGCGTCGCAGGTCGATAGCGCGTGCCCAGACCCATCGACCTGACGAACGATCCCTCGACTAAGGTCGGGATGCCCCGAGGGTCGACCGTAGAGTCTCAAACTCCCTCGACCTCGGGAAGCGTCGCAGGTCGATAGCGCGTGCCCAGACCCATCGACCTGACGAACGATCCCTCGACTAAGGTCGGGATGCCCCGAGGGTCGACCGTAGAGTCCCAAACTCCCTCGACCTCGGGAAGCGTCGCAGGTCGATAGCGCGTGCCCAGACCTATCGACCTGACGAACGATCCCTCGACTAAGGTCGGGATGCCCCGAGGGTCGACCGTAGAGCCCCAAACTCCCTCGACCTCGGAAAGCGTCGCAGGTCGATAGCGCGTGCCCAGACCCATCGACCTGACGAACGATCCCTCGACTAAGGTCGGGATGCCCCGAGGGTCGACCGTAGAGTCCCAAACTCCCTCGACCTCGGAAAGCGTCGCAGGTCGATAGCGCGTGCCCAGACCCATCGACCTGACGAACGATCCCTCGACTAAGGTCGGGATGCCCCGAGGGTCGACCGTAGAGTCCCAAACTCCCTCGACCTCGGAATGCACTGCAGGTCAGCAAAGCGTCCTCAGACCCGCCGACCTGACGTAAGATTCCTCGACCAAGGTTGGGGCGCCCCGAGGTCCGACCATAGGGTCTCAAGCTCCCTTGACCTCGAAAAGAGCTACAAATCAATAAAGCCTCCCCAGGTCCTCTCAACTTCGGCGGGTGTCGTCGGGTCCGTGAGAAGCCCGAGCCCTTACAAGTCAAAAATGACTCCGGAAGTCGACGAGGAAGGGAAGCAACCTACTCCGCCATGTGGAGCACAACTCTGAGAATGCGAGAGGTACATCTAACTCGATGCCCTCCTTGTCAAATTTTATCTACATATTGCTAAGCAGAGTCTCATCTAACATTGGGGACTTATTTCGCCCAAAGTCGGGCTACTCCAATGGGTCGGCTTAAGACCGATCTCCTGATGACATTATGCATGCTCCGCTCGTCAAATCTCCACAACTCGTACAAGTTTTCACAAATTAGGGCCCAACCCGGCCCCCATACCTAGACTCCGATGTCTAGCTGAGAAAGTGACTCCGGCCGCGAGTGTATCAGCCGAACACAGATACCAAGGCAATCTTTAAAGACCCTAGCCTTGCTCACCGAAACCTCGGCAAAGCCCGAGAACGATAACTATGAAAACCTTCGGCGATAATTCGACTATTAGCCCGCGCTCCCTACGAAAGACCCGGGAGTCGAGTTCGGAAACCCTACTAGACTCCCCGAATAGCGGCACGAACAGACCTAGCTCGGTCTTACTTGAAGGGCTAAGGCCCGACCCCGATGCCTTTAAGAACCTAAAGGCCAGGCATGGCAACTCCTGCGATTCTAAGATCCGAGTTATAGGACTTGGAAAAATTTTCTAAAAAACCTGGGCTCGGAGCTCCCTTTGGTCGGAATGACTGGGATCCGAGAAAGCCCAGATATAGCCCAGGAAAAAGGGCGACTTTGTTAAGCAACCCGAAAACTAAAAAACAAAGTTAGAAATCGGTGAGACGGTTAGCTAAGACTCTAGCCTCATTCACGACAAGAAAAGAAAAGACGAGCACAGGATGGCAGCATTTTTTCATTAATAAAGGGCGGAGAGGCCAATTACAAAATTGGAGGTCGGCCATCCAAAAGCCGACCTCGGATACAATGAAAAAGAAAAAAAATACGCCAAGTCTTAAGCGGCGGCAGCAACATCCGCGGGGTCGTCTGGCACGGTGATGACCTCGGGACCTTCAGCCGGCACAAGCTCGGGGTCGGGGACAGGGGCCTCGGGTGCCGCCTCCGGGACGCCGTCCGTCTCGGCCACCCTCGTCGAAGGCTCGGCGGGATCTTGTTCATACAATCCTGCCTCGGATGTCAAAATGGCAGGAAGGTCTTCCGTGTCGGACCCGTAGCCCAGGTTCATCCTCGGACGGACCGTCGAAAGGTCGAACTGGGGACAGAACCGGGCCATCTGCTGCCGGAAGTTCTCGAAACCCCGGAGAAACCCGTCGACCGTCTCCTCCTCTAACATGTCGCGGAACTCTTCCGACTCCTTGAAGAGTTCCACGGCATGTTCAGCTCGCTCGAGTGCCCTCCTCTCTCGGGCCTCAAGCTGCTCGATTCGGAGGCGGGAAACCCCGTCCTCATATTTGAAGCCCGCAACTTCTGATTGGACCTCCCCCAGGCGCGCCTCTGAGGCGCGCAGAGCCGACCTGGTCAAGCCGTGGGCGGCTCTTTCCTCCTCGAGCGCCTCCGCCATAGCAAGGCGCCCGGCCTCGGTGGCCTCTCGCCGAGTCTCGGCCTCGGCCAACGCCGCCTCCAGCTCGGCGATCCTTTTCTTAGCCGGCTCCAACTGCCGGCTGACCCGCCGGGTCTCTTCCTGACATCCCTGGGCGATGAACACCAGGGTGTCGAGCTCGTGAACATGCTGTAGAGAAAGAGACAAAATAATCGTGAGTTAAAAACATATGGATTCGCTAATAACTTTAAGGAAATCGAGAAAAGGACTTACCCGGGCGGTGTTGCAGTAGGTACTGTCAACGATCTCTTCCAGCGAAATGTTCCGGAACTCGGTCCGGTCCGCCGGAAGCATCGCACGCCGGAACACGGCGCGTGCGACCTCAGCATCATGAATAGCTGAACTCCCCTCGGGGATAGGGGAGTCCAGCTCATCCGACTCCTCTTGAAAGTACCTTGAGGAGCTCGGCACGTCCGGCCTCGGGATCTCGGGGCCGCTTGCTTCAGGGCCCCTGGTCGGCTCGGGCCCCGAGCGCTGTGAGGAACCCGAAGCCGGGCCCTCCCGCTGGGCAATGGGGGCAAGGCAAGGAGGGGCCGCTGGGCCCGCATCGCTGACGACCCGCGCCCGCCTCGGGTCGGCTGTGGAGGCCCCCGCCTCGGGGCCACTCGTCCCGGCCGACGTGGAAGCGCCGGCCGACCTCGCCTTCTTCCGAGGCTGGGGCATAGCTCCCCCGGCCTCGGCCTCACGCCTCCTCAGGCGGGAGAAGAGGGACACGTTGCTGGTTGGCATGTGAGGGATGTCTGAAATCAAAAATCTCCCAAGTGTTAGACCAATATAAACGAAAAGAAAAGACAAACAAGAAGGTAATGCAACTGCTCTTACCCTCGGGGCGCGCCGAGCTCAGACCCACGCTTGCCAGGGCGTCCTCCCGTAGGAGCTCGGTCAGGTCGTAGCCCTTCCCGAGGGCTCGCAGAGAGTCCAGGACCCTCAGCTCCCTCCCCGAGGGCTCAGAGAGCTTGTTGAGGGCCTTCAACCGAGGGTGTCCCCACTTCGGATTGAACCCCCACGGCGCCTCGGACGCTAGGAAGAAAAATTTCCTCTTCCACTCATGAATAGAGGAAGGGGCTCCGTGAAAGAGCGACATACCGCCTCGGAAGGCAAAGTATAGCCACTCCGCGTCCGCCGGGTTCTTCTTTAATAAGAAACACCGACGGAAGACGCTCACGGTAATCGGGATCCCATGCCCGAGACACAGGAAGAGGAACCCGATGATGGTTCTCCACGAGTTCGGAGCGAGCTGTGCTGGGACGAGTTGGTACTCGACCAACAAGCTGTTCACGAACTCGTGAACGGAGAACCGCAGGCCGGCCCAGAAGGTCTCGCGGTGAACCGCGATCCGACCTGGGGGCGGCCGCGTCACCCTATCTTCCGGCCCCGCAGTTTCGAGGCGGAACCCGGGCTGGAAGAAAAATCGGGAACGGATTAACTCCAACTCCTCCCCCGACAGACTTGACCCAACCTCCTCAGGACCGAGACCCATTTTTACAGAAGAGCGAAATGAGATTGAAAATGGAGGATGAAAACTGGGGAAGGAAAAGGAAGAGGAACCCTAGCAGTTGCAGGGTAGGGACCTACTGGACATCGCCGGAAATCACTCCGGACACCGACGGCAGGAGTTGGACGGGGAATAGAGCAAGAAGGAGGATAGCAAAAATAAGAGGCAGCCAAATAAAACCTTTAGGGCAAACTCGAGGGATTTATATAGGCCCCCCTGACGGCCTAGATCGGCAGGGTCGGTTCCCATCCCCCGACCGGATTGCGCCACGTGTCGACCTCGGAGGCCGAGGCACCGTATTCACTCCGGATCAATAAATCGGGTACGAAATCGAAATGTTGTCCCATCGGATCTCGGGGCCTCATCATGCGTCCGCAGAATCGAATCGCCTTGAAGAACGAGCGGACGGCACCCCCGCTCCCCTCATTTAATAAGGCCCTGGGGCACGTGGAGCCCCGATGTAGCCTCCAACTCGCCAGATCCATGATCCGGTAACACGAGATCGGAAACGTCCGACCTCAGATCATGCCGCGTGTCCATTTTGAAACACAAAACGGCACACTCATTGATGAACGGGGAGCTTCGACCACAGGATCAAGGCGCCGCCTCGCCGAGCTCGAGGACCCTCATCATGGGTCCGCCGCACGAAGCGACCTCGGTGATCCAAGAGGCGCCACCCCCGTTACAGCCGCCTCGAAAAACGTAAGGATACAAGCCTCATCATAAGTTCACTGAATAAAGCAACCTCGAGGCACCAAAGGGCGCAAGTTTCACCATAAAAACTCCGACAAACACAAGGGCGTGGACGAGATTCGCCCAACCTTAATGATAGACTTTACTTCCCACGTCCGAGCCCGCAAGCCGCTCGAACTCGGAAGTCGGGGGGTAGTGTTGGGGGAATAAGACTTTTCCCCCCAATGACACGAATGCCCCTGAGAAGCCGCACAATCGCCGACCCTGGACAGCCGAAGTCGGCGTCCGACCTCGGAACGCCCGACCTCAAGACATCCGGCCTCGAGACCTCCGACCTAGGAAAATCCTGATGTTCAAAGTCTACCTTTATCAGCCACCTACTACGGCCATGCCCCTCTGAGGTCCGGCCGAGGACCATACTCTGACGCCCCCCCCGGCATTTATTGCGCATGGCTACTGTAAACCTCCAGTTCACTCAACAATTAATGCGGATCTCCGGCTTACTCCACAATTAATGCGGATCTCCGGCTTACTCCACAATTAATGCGGATCTCCGGCTTACTCCACAATTAATGCGGATCTCCGGCTTACTCCACATTTAATGCGTATGGCTCCTGTCATCTACGGACTCTCAGCTCTCCACGGCAAGTTAGCCCAGCAGAGTCTAGTCAACCATGATAAGTCTCTGATCTCGGCCATACCTCCGACACCAATGCAATAATTCGTCTGGTAGCGTGCAAGCCCAGGTCGTACGACGACCTCACCGCCGACATCAACGCAATGATTCACCTGATCGTGCGCCGACCTGAACAACATGCCGAGCCATACTACGGCCTCGCCCCGTTACATCACAGGTAAACCGACCCCCGCCTATAAAAGGGAACCTTGGCCCCTCAGGTGGGGGGGTTTGAAAAATTACACACCCTACAAACACTATTCTTCTCCTCTCTACACTATTTGCCCCCTCCCTGACTTGAGCGTCGGAGGGCCGGCGCCGGAAAACCCGGCCACCGGCTTGTCTGCAGGCACCCCAGACGGAGGACGCCGCCCGCCGACGGATCGCTGCCCCGCCGTGAGGACCTGCTGCTCCCTCTCTCCGACCACCCCAGACGGAGGACGCCGCCCGCCGACTGGTCGCCGCCCCGCCGTGGTGACCTCCCGCTGCTCCCTCTCCTCGACCGAAGATTGCCCCCGGGTCCAATTTGCAGCAACAATATATATATATATATATATATATATATATATATATATATACACATATATATATATATGTATATACACATATATATATATATGTATATACACACATATATATATATATATGTATATACACATATATATATATATATATGTATATACACATATATATATATATGTATATACACATATATATATATATATGTATATACACATATATATATATGTATATACACACATATATATATATATGTATATACACATATATATATATATATGTATATACACATATATATATATATATGTATATACACATATATATATATATATATATGTATATACACATATATATATATATGTATATACACATATATATATATATGTATATACACATATATATATATATATGTATATATGTATATACGCATATATATATATGTGTATATATGTATATACCCATATATATATATATATATATATATATATATATATATATATATATATATATACACATATATATATATATGTATATATATATATATATATATATACACATATATATATATATGTATATATATATATATATATACACATATATATATATATGTATATATATATATATACACATATATATATATATATGTATATATATATATATATACACATATATATATATATATGTATATATATATATATATATACACATATATATATATGTGTATATATATATATACACATATATATACATATATATGTATATATATATATATATACACATATATATATATATGTGTATATATATATATATATACATACATATATATATATATATACATATATATATATACATACATATATATATATATATATACATATATATATATATGTATATATATATATATACACATACATATATATATATATACATATATATACATACATATATACATATATATACATACATATATACATATATATACATATATATATACACACACATATATATACATATATATATACATATGTACATATGTATATATGTATATGTACATATACATATGCATATATATTAGAATTTAGAAAATCAAGACTCGATTCCGAAAGTAGAACTGGTCTAATTTTAGACTCGGCCTCATGGGGCCTTTAAAATAGGTTGAAGAGCAAGTCTAAGTGTGTCATGTCAGGTCGGATCACAGGTGAACCAGACTTGTTTGCAGCCTTATGCATAGTTGCATAAGCAAATAGACCATTGATCCTTTCTTATCTCACCAGCGAAGGACGGTAACCTACATAAATTCATGTACACTAACATGGTCTGTATTAAACTTGGACATCCTAGTCTCTCAGAAAGTTCAAATGGGATTAGAAACTCCTTTCCTTTATCATTTTTTTCTCACTTTCCTTATGAAAATCAATTACTTCACAAATCTGGTGAGGCTTTATATACCCATCTGTTTGAATTAATTAATAAATAGGGGAGCGGATGGTAACTCCTAACCTAACCAAGGTTAACAGGGAGTTTGGCTGAGGTATTTATATGAGTGGCTTCTGAGATATGAAATTTCAGATCCAGAATTGCTCAGAAGGATAAAAAAAATCATCTAGAAAAAACAAAGAGAAAAATGAAAAGAAATAAAGTAAACAAGAGAAAAAGAGATCCTAAGAAAAAAAAAAAACTAAACAACTATTGGATATTCCAGAACTGATTCGATGACATGCATTATAATCAAAAAAGAGTCTACACAATCACAAGATGTCGAAGAAGGTTCCACAACGTCATGATAGGATGGCATATCTACTGTAGTTAAGCAACATGTCAAAAGATGGCGAAGGAATATATATAACCACAAAAGATTCCATTTCTTTTTTTCACCATGGAACATGTCAAAGATTGCAGAGGATTCTATAGAATGACGAAAGAATCCATATCTCTTTTGAGCAAAACAAGAGATTCCATATCGAATAATAAAATAGCAGAAGTGGGTAGATCGAGACTTTCAACCCACCCATGTCAACCCTCATTAGATCCTAATCAAACGGAAGTGCAAAACAAGAAACTTTACAGTCTTTTTTGATAAACCTTCATGCTATAGAGGAAGCCCCCATTGCAACTCTCCTTGCATATGTCTTCTACAAACAGCATATGGATTCTCGCTTAAAACGTGGTCAATCGATGATGTGACTGGTGAATGTCATGCAGTCTACGATCCATACGTACTGCGTCAAGGCCTTTCTTTTTTGTTCTCCATGAGACACTTTACAACACTGGATAGATGCTTCATTATTTGTGGGGCTAGTGGTATACTGTTTACCACGGTTATTCCTTATAAGATGTGCCAGTTTCCTCGATTTCAGAGCTTGTCGCTCACACTGTCTTTAAATTAGTGGGTAGTCCTGGAATGCATCCCAAGACTAAAACAAGCTTCCAATAAACTATACTTCAAATCTAAACCAAACTAAAAACAAAATTCTCTCCTCTTTGGCTTCATCTACAAAGTTTGTTGAGAAATATTGAAAAATGCCGTCACGCGCTGCAGAAGCGACGAAGCAGCAGAGGCGGGTGACGGATGGACGAAGGATCCGGACGTGAAGCCCGGCCGGAAAGGAAGCGTACTTGCCTTAAATTCGGCAATTGAATATAGGAGTATGGTGTCGCTACCGCGGGAGAAACGCTACCGTGCTCCCCAGCCGGAGGCCAACGGGTTGCCCACCCGACGAGTCCTCCAAGTACACGGCACGGCTCCTGTCACCGCCGCATGCCGTCACCCTACGACTCTCTCCCCAGCCAGCAGCACCATATACTTAACCTAAATAAATACTTCGATTGGACACCAACTTAGATTATATCCACCATCATACGCGTGCCAAGTGCTGCCGCACGTACAACCTTGTACCTCAACTCTAACCATTAATGAATTATTATTATGATGCGATTACAAAAATATTTGGTGTATATGCGAAGCTAACTTGATATAGATTATGGAAAAGGACCTCTGAATGCAATAAAAAAGTTTGATGCTGCCGTCAAATCATGGATATTGTATTTGATCTGTGGGCGTAGGGAACATTAGAAAGTTAAATAAGGAGATGCTAGTTTCGTCTTTGTAACATCAAATATTTAAATCAAGTTCTAATAGTTTAACTAATGCTGAAATCAGAGAGAGATCTAAATTAAGCATAAGGACGTAAGCAAATAAAGCTAGCTTCTAATAAGATGGGCTATTATATCGAAAGGACGGTCCGCCACCAGGAAAAGGCTTCTCTTCCATTCGCTGCTGATCGGGAAGCTTAGCCTGATGCGCGCCATCTTCTGATCCAACATCGTTCATGGCCCAAGTCCTTTTCACTACCTAATTCTTCGCCGATATACTTTATAGAAGGGGCAAGGAATCTTCACCCATTTGTCCAAATAAGAAAGCAAAACGCAAGCAAGGTTCTCTCTGGGATCTAGGCCAGTTCACTCTAAAGCTAATCTTAGATATTTATAAATATAAGCCTAATTCGGCCTATAATCTTATGTTCTTTCTGAGTGTACTGACCTAACTCACGAATTCTATAGAATTTGAGCCTAATCATTTGAACAGGCTCTAAACATAGTTTCAATACAGCGAATCAGACCATTAAGAGCTCAGCATGGTGCAACAAATTTGGAGAGCGAGAGAAATTTAACTATTTTTAACTAAAAATATTTGATTTTGGTTCTCTCTCTCTTTTTTAACCTTTTGCACAATTTCATTAGTGACCACATGAGGATCATCTTAATATATCACTATATCAGATTATACTTTTGATACTGTTTGCGTAATAATTTTTTTTTATGGTGAGCGCCAGCAAAAGACGGACAGTTCCGGTCTGAGTTACGTCGCACAGCACGCGGTTATATATATATATATATATACACTATTAGTCTATTTTACAGTCAATTTGTCAGGTCCAATAATTTGAGCCAACGCTCAGAACAACCAATCAGCGCCGCAACAGGATGGAAGGAATCCGTCGTGCCTAATGTACAAGATCGTCGCGTGTCTCCCGTTGGAAAAGTTTTTGAAATAAAAGTTTGCCGTATCTATTTGGCGAGATCGCGAGTGAAAGATTGCGGCAAGCGCCGTATTTTTATAAAACACTCTTCTCATAAGTATCTCAACTAAAACTGCAAATAGATCGGGTTGACCTACGACCCGATCATTTTTATGGTGAGTTTCTTTACCTTTTGGCTGAAACCATCTGAGTCTTCTTGATATCTTGGTGTCTTGATAAGGTTAATTTTGTAAGTATATCTTGGTGTCTTGACCTGTGTGTTTCTTTATCTTTTGGTTGAGATGTTGTTGTTGGTTAGATTCTTGCTCGACGATCGCTAACGAATGAAAGCAAAAAGGCTCAGGAAGAGTTGTTCAGAGCAAATCTTGGGATTTTGGTATAGCCTGGGTGATGAATCCCATATTTGATTCTTTATGAAAAGCAAGGACAATGCTATTGTTTTGTTTGTATAATTTTTGGTTGATAGTTTACATTATTGGTCTTATTTTCATACTTGAATTGTAGCCATCTATTTATTTCTTATAACTATAAGTCTCTTTTCTTTTGTTCTAGGTCTCTGATTTAGAGGGGGGTTTTTTGTGCCTTTCAAAATTTATCCCAACCTTCGTGCTTACTGATTTCCTTGAAAAAAGGGTACAATATCATTGCGGAAGCTAAAGGGAATCCTTCGAAAGGCAAAGCAACGAGGAAGCATTCAAGGATCAGAGAAAGATGTCTTCGTCGGGAAGAAAGCGCGAGCGAGGCCGGAGGCCGAAGGGGGGTATAATACCATAACATTGAATCTATAGACTGAGGATATTTTGAAAAAAGGGGGGGTACCCCCACAAAAGAAAGGCCTTCGCTTCTTTACTTCGAATTCCGATGATCTTTGACTTTCCCCCCATTATACATATTTATGTAGAAGAATAGAATTCCCCTCACCGAAAAAGGATTGCCTAAGATTCTAATGGACGGGCATACTCTTATAAAGAATAAGCGTGATTGACGTGCTAGAGTCAGAGTTGCTTCAATGCCAGTTCATCTGGAAAGACTAATGCGTCGATAAGTGAGAGCGGCTCAGAAGGGGTTGAGAACTCTGGTACAGCAGCCTGTGCCCCGAAAGCTCGCACAAATTGAGCCTCGCTGCCACACCAGGTCACCAAGTGTGAAACTAATCATTGCATCTAGAATTTGCTAGTTAAACTGAAGTCACTGTTCCTTTTTGCCTCTTCTGTGAGATGAACTTTCGCCAGATTAATTTCTTAAATTTAAGAAAGATTGTGAAAAATGTGATCTTTTCAGGTTGATTTGGTTTCTCGTCAGGGTATTTGAGGATCCGACTCGAACTCGAACCCAGACCCAACCCAGACCCGACCCAACTCGGACTCGAATTGTTTGGGTCAGGTCTGGGTGATACATGGACCCAACCCGACCTAGACCCGACTTGACCTGAATAACCCGTTGGGTCAAAAATTGTAGGCCTAAATCCGATACGACCAGTCTTCAACCGAGTCGAATCTGGGTCCAAAATTAGGACTCGAACAAGAAACCGGATCGGGTCAGGGTCACTCAGGACCCGACCCAACCAATTTGCACCCTAATCTCAGCATAATAGCACAAACAAGCAGCAAAATAAATTAAAATAATAATATTCAAATTTTATTTTAAATAACTAATTTTAAATTAAGTGTCTTATGAAACTAGAGAATATTCTAAAACCTTACATCAACTCTAACAAAAATCTAGTCTAAATAAAGATATTAAAATCTTGTATCTCGTCGCTCTCCTCTGATAATCGCCGAGTCAAGCTAGTTCTTCGAATCTGTAAAAAAATAGTAAAAAATCGTATAATGAGCTAGACAACCGAATAAGCAATGAACACTTTATTGAAATTAATTAGACAAAAAATTAAATAATTATTTATAGAAAATAAACATATATAATATATGAATTTAAAACCAAATTCTAATATGAATCATTATTAAAACATTACGCATGCCAAATTCAACTTTCTCAAATTCAAATTCTGTTCATAAAGCCAAATGCTTTCAAAATATTAAATTCATCTCAACAGCCATGAACTATAACTATATCGAAGTACCACTGCATAACCTCCAATAGAAGGGTATCAAGGTACCAATGTATAACTCCTACTGAGTGGATATCGTACTGCCAACGTACAAACTCCACCGACAGAGCATCGAAATAGGGCCTGGTTGCAAGTCCAAGTCCGTTTCAAATCAATTTTTTTTCTCAAAGTTGAATAGAATAGATATTAACGACAAGTACCTATATAGCAGCCACCATTTGGCCTATTTTTATCCATCCCGATGGCCATCACATAACGGGAATAACAAGCGTTGTTTGGCGTCTTTCCCAAGTCCTTACATTAAACAAACTTTGCTCAAAATTCAATATTTTCACAGATTTTACTCCCCAAAAAGTGTCACATGTGAAAAGAATCATCTCTTAATGATCAAAGTCTTTTAGACAATAACAGCCTTATGATATTGTGATGTCCGTGGCTTTCCATTGTACCGTCTCGTGACGCCTTCATTGAAATCGTTACTTTAATACTAAATAATTACAAATCTCGTAAGGTGGACCAAACAGTAACCGCTATAACCGTTACATCGGTCAGAGAGCTTCAGCGGGGGATGCATTACAACGAAAGGAACTATAGAAAGGCGCTCAGCAAGCTGCCAAACACGGCTATAACTAGTGCGTTTGGAATCAAATCTGATGGGCTCTTCTGAGGGAAAATGGATGCATGCAAGCAGGGACACAGCACAAACAAGATTATCAATTAAGTAATCCAGCACTGGACCATTAAACCGCGCAGACCAGTATCATGCAAACTATGCGTCATCTATAACTCATCCAAACATATGAATTTTTCTGGGAGAAAGAGAGAGAGAGAGATGATTCCTGATTGAAAGATTACAGATTGCGACATCCTGTTTCCTCCCAGCTGTTGTTAACCAAGTCAACATTTTTAAAAATTGATATAAATTTGATAAGCATTGTTTCAAATACCCTCAAAACCATTTCTACAAAACCTACTTACAAAATGAACTAGAACAATACACTCTAATAAACCGTGATCTAGTACACTGTAAATTACATTAGATCATTGACAAGGCTGGCCAAAGGTTGATTTATTACACCAACACTAGAAAGTTAATATACCCAAAAAATCCAATTGAACACGAAGAACGATCACCATCCAAACAATTCCAACATATCATGATAAACTAACTATAAGCTCATGCTACCTGCGAACAAATGGTGAATAAATGATAACTGCCAGAACTGAACATATTCTTTGTTGATTGTCAGTGCCGTGATCTGAAAAGACGAGGCCGATTGGTGAACATGCGACCATTGGCTCTCACCAATGCGGTTACACCCAAGCTCAGGCCAGCCCAAAAAAGGGATAGCAATAAATGGCGGGCATCATTTCGTGCTGCAAAAGAAACGGACAACATCAGATAGTTCGCAGGTAGCTTGATCACAGAACCTAAACCTGAAAGAGTTCAACGAAACTACTTCAAAGTTCTCAAAGACCTTATAAACTTAAAAAGTTACTTGAATAAAATTATCTTTAGTGTGGACCTTGATGATCATGTAAACTCCAGAACCATAACCACACCCTATGTGAAGAACAAAAAATGGACAAGGTCTTACTAACAATTCTAATTGCCAATATCAGTTTTGCACTAGGAAGTTGTTAGCAACCATTCAGAATTAAGTGTACTTTTGATTAGCCCTAGGGCTACAAACGGGTTGGGTTGGATTAGGGCATGCTTAACCCCGAACTGGCTCGTTTTCATATTCGAGACATAATTTTGGGCTCATACCCGATCCATTAGCTGATATGGTCAAGTCGAGTCGGGTCCATGGAAAGGATTTTAGACCCAATGGGTAATTCAGTTCATGTCAGGCTGGCTTTGCAATTCAAGACAAGCATCCAACGATTCTTTTATAGCTAAAATATATAATTAAATATAAAATCACATAAACTTTAATGATAAAACTAAAAGGGGTCAACTTAAACTTGATTATTTATTCAAAAACTTTAAATTTCATCCAAGCAACTAATCATTCTTAAATTTACAAGCTACAATTTTTAATATATATACATATATATATTAATATACTTGAGGGCATTGTAAATAAGAATCCACCAAAACAAAAAACAAAATATGAATGTTTCTATATAACTAGGTGAAAATAGATGAGAGGAAAAGTGGTTGTTGAGATGGAGAGAAATTAGTTTAAATTAAAGTTAACTCAACGAATTAGGAAAGACATTTAGAGTCAAAGACAAGGAGGTTTATATGATTTAGGTATTTGGGTCGGGCTAATCAGGTATGGGTCGGGATAGGCCCATTTTTTGTTGATTCAAATTAGACCTGGATGATTTACAGGTGCGGTCAGGTCAGGTTGAGTCGGGTTGAAAAATACAAAATTTGACCCAATCCAAACTTTAGATCGGGTCCAATTGTTGAACTCGACCCAGTCCATGAGCCTTCAAATATGGATCGGACTGGGTTTAATATGGTCAAGACTGGGTCAGATCACAATTCAGCACAATATTTTTACTTCTAATTATCCAGAAAAATTTGCATATAAACCATTGCTTTCTCCCTTATATGCATACAAGTCCTTTATTGCTATTCACAGTTCAACACATGCATTATCAAACTAGTTCCCTTGTACATCCTTACCCTCAACCGTGACCAAAAAGAACGGCACAGACACATAAAGTAACCACAAGTTATTTTCTTTGATAAATTATAAGGCTGTTTTTGGTTGTACAACAATCCAGGTTAGTTCAATTAAATGAAGTTGGAAGGGAAAAAGGAGGGTTAAATTATTCCATGTATTTATTTGGAGTAATCCAAGGGGTTAGGAGTAGAAAAAGTAGAGCATCTAGTGTAACAATTTTTTTTTGGAATATTCATTCCATCCATCTAGAAAAGTAGTTTCATCCTTATCTAAAATAACTATTTAAGATGGCCAAAAAGAGGTGGAATAGGTGGATTAAAAGCTTTTTGCTCCATCTTATTCCACAACCAAATACAGCCTCAGAACATGTCAATAGAGGGTCTCCTCCCCCTTTTCTGTACCCTATTATGTTCCCATCCTCTTCCTCTTACACTTACTATTAGATCAAAATCTAAGGGTTTTTTGTTAAGATGTCTTTGACAAAGAAGTCGTCTTGGGGCAAACCTCGGGACATAAGCTGCCGAGTAAAACAAACCTGTAATTGAGAAGCTATAAATGTAGTTTAGATAGTTCAGATTTAGGCCAATCATTGTGGTAATGAGCTATATCTGGAAAGGCAACAAATGTGCTGGACCTTTAGAGAAAGGGAGGTGAATTTGATGCTAGAGTAAAAGACGCCTAGAAAATGGCTATAGGTGCTGGTGGATATTGCAATGATGTTGATAATGGGTTGGATTAGGTCTTCTGTGCGAAAGAACATATGATGTTCTTTCATGCAGTAAACCATCCTATCTGCTTCATATTTTTGAGATGTGATATCATCCAATAAACAGAGTAAAGAGCGCATGTCTCGTTTAGTTATCAGGACTTACGAAATTTAACAGCTCTCTCCCAGTTGTACCCATCTGCACATAGAGAGAGGAGAGTAAAGAAAGCAAAACTCATCCACTAAGCTTCCCTCCTCCCCTCTCTTCATTTTGTCTCCTCCAATTCTCCGATGTCATCACCTTGCAGTTCACCATCAACCATGGCAATGCCGAGAAAGTTGCAATCAGAAAAAAGATATATTGAATTTTTCCCTCGAGTAACACCAGAGAACATCCTTTTGTGAGATGTTGGAGAGGATCTTCTTACACAATAATATCAAAGAATATCAACCTTTGCTTCGAAGGAGGTTCTGATATTATATCTGAAATTCAGTTACATTTGTCTGCTACTTTTAAATTTGGATAACTCCAATTAGTTTCAGCTATTAGTTTTTTAAATAAAAGTAATAAACAATCTAAAACTCATCTACTTAATTGATGTATTTAAAATGACCAAAGTTTTAAATCCCGTGGGACGAGGGTGTCCCGATTTCTCCATGGAACAAGATGCCCCGCTATCCTGCCTCGTCCGGTGGCAGTCCTGGTCGAGAGTAGCGTAGGTACCCTCCATCTCTTTCCTGTTCTTTCCTGCCTTTCCTTTTCTTTCATTCTTTCTTTCTTGTTCTCAAGGAAGGCAGAACCATCCCAACCCGACGTACTGAACCATACCGATGGTGGACTGGGACGATTCCGATAATAAAATCGAGAAACCAACGAGCGAGGGGGAGAGGGAGAAGGAAAGAGAGGAAAAGAGAGGGGGAGGGGGAGAGAGAGAGAGAGAGAGGGTGGCGATGAGCCAAGGCCGTCAAAATAGAGCCAAGGAAGGGGGGGAGAGGACACCATGCATCGAAACAAGGGCGGCCAACTTCACTTAAAAAATATCAACAAAAATAGAAAATGAGGCCAAAGCCCCTGCTCCAAAACGAAACATGGTTCCGCCCTTATTCCGACGCGCAAAGGAGAGAGGGCTTCGAAAGCTCTCTCTCCCCCCTTCCTCGACCCTATTTCGATTGCCGCCTCTCTCTCCCTCCCTCTCTCCTCCTTGCCCCTTTCCCTCCCTCTCTTATCCTCTCTTTCCTTCTCCCTCTCCCTCCACCTCTCTCTCTCCCCCCACTGCGCTCGTCCGCTCCCTCCCTCCCTCTCTTTTCCTCTTTCTCTTCTTCCTCTACTCCTCCCTTGCTAGTATTCTTGTCAGTTCATGATGGAATGGCACGACATGGAGGCATACCATACCATACCACCAGCCTACTGGCATGGATGTCGATTCCAGTACTACAAACCTTGCTTGTTCTTCTTTCTTTACTTTCTTCCTTCTTTCCTCCCTTTTTCCTTACTTTTCTTTTCTTTTTCTTCTTCTTTCTTTTTCTTATACCTTCCTATGCTTCTTTCTTTCCTTTTTCTTCTTTCTTTCCTTTCTTCCTTCTTTCCTTTCTTTCATTCTTTTTCTCCTCCCTTCCTTTCTTTCTTTCCAATTCATCTTTCCTTTCTTTCTTTCCTTTTTTCTTCATCTTTCCCTACACGAATAAGTTCCAAAGTCCCTACTTTATCCCAGTCCCATTTTCTCATAGGAACAGGATGGGATGGGATGGCCAAGATAGCCGCCATGATTAAGCTCGTCTAGTAATGGCATACCACAATCAATTATGGTAAGAAAGAAGGATAAAAGTTTGAATATGATCACTCTAAATTTCCTGGAAATTGGCTTCAATTTTTTTGAACCAAAGCCCTTGATATAGAAGAAAAATATGCAGTTCAGACCTATTAGTTGCATGGGTCCAACTTTGTAGATTGACTACCTAAGTTACATGACTTCCCTAGTCAATTGGTTTAGCTATAATTTCTTATTAAAAAACATATTAACCATGGTCGGTGGAACCATCCCGAACCGGATGATTCGAGGCGAACCGAGCCGTACCGGCGAACCGAGACGGTTCTGGCAATGGAAACGAACCTGTCGACGGAGGGAGAGAAGGAGAAGGAAAAAGAGGAAAAGACAGAGCGAGTGAGGGAGCGAGAGGGAGGGAGAGGGAGGCCCGCGGAGCGCTGGTGAGACGCGCGAAGGAGGGCTCCGCGGCCAGATCCTCTGTTTTGATTTGCTGACTTCACTTAAAAGTCGTAAAATAAAAAAAAGAGCCGGACCCCTGTTTCGAACGAAACAAGGAACGCAGCCGCGAGCCCTTCACCTCCTCCGCACGAGCCGCCGGCCCTCCGTCGGCCTTCGCCATCGTCCTCTCTCCCTCCTCTCCCCCTTCTCTCTCTTTTTCTCTCTCCCATTTGCCCTCTCCCCCGTCTCTAATGTGTCGATACTGGGCCGACACCGAACTGTACTGGAGCGTACCGACCCATGCTACCAGACAACCGATCCAGGCCTCGGTTTCGGCACAGCAGACCTTGATATTAACCAACAGGTACGAGCACACTAGGTGTATGAAAACTCACAAATAACAATTGATTTCATCACATGAAGTGTTCTAGTTGTAGGAAAAAATAGTGTAAGAAGGGCCCCTTAAATTTATAAAAGAAAAAAAAAATGATTGAGGAAAAGAGGATGTAATTTCTTTCAAGCTCATACTATCAGTATTTCATTATCCGCAGTGAGCAAAACGTATTCAGTTAGCACATAAGCTGAATATTCTATTTGGTATAGATGTCCTATGATTAGACAACTAATTAATATACAACAATAAACTGGATATTAGTCATAATTGATCAAATATCATCTAAGTTATAGTCATCTCACCTTGTCTAAGTGACATCATTGCAAACATAAATCCAGCCAAAACCAGTGCAAAAGCCAGTCGGAAGGACTGCAAATGAGAAAATCATAATCTAAATCAGTTTAGCCGAATGAAAGAACATAAAGATAGACAAATGATACCTAGAATTTCAAGCTTTCAATCGGGGAATAAAAAGACCACATTGATATGCATAAATGTCGAGAAAAGCAAAATATGAAAGACAAATATGAGGTCAATAGATGCAAAATCAACAACTACTTCTGCTTCTCTGTCATGCTTAGTGCCAAGTATTGCTATCAAAAAGAAGCGAACCGAAAATTAATGTCTCATTTTACTCAAAACAAAAGAAAAGCTGCCAATAGGAATAAGCGAAAAGGATATACAATATCTAATTTCTTTAACCTTCATTTACAAGAATAGAAATGAGAGATGGAGTATCAACATTCTTAAGAAGAGAGTGGGTTGATGAGAAGGAGCAGAAAGACAGTCTAACAAGGAAGGTGGTTGGAAAGACGAGGAAAAAGGGGGAAAGATATGAAGAACCAGCCAACCCGAGAGAGAAAGAGAGAGATCTCAAAAATTTTAATTTCCATAATAAAAACTGGAGCTCCATATGCCATATATAAGAGACACTAAACTTCTTGACGAATTAATCCTAATGACACTACGAGTCTGCTAACACAATTCATAAGTTAGACTTGCCTTACAGAGATTTACACAGCTCTTTTATGATCAATTTTACGTTTGTTTATTACTCGACAACAAGCAAAATATGCAAAGCTGAAATTTAAATAGTAAACCTAGAATTGGTATCCACATGCATTACTTCTCTAGTTAAAGAAACACATCTTTGAGGTTAGGAGCTTCAATAGTTCAATTTGCCTTCTGCCTTGTATACACTTTATCGAAAATGATGTAACTTGTGAAATATTTTGTTAATGTAATCTTGACTGGATTGCCATGGCTAAGTTATTTAGACAATGTTTCATTCTAAATATGAAGTTTCTCTAAGATGATAGGTACTGGCTCTAGTACAAGCATGCTACAACTTGTTTACGATTTTGCTAGTTTAGTTTTGGATGCATCGTGTAAAAATTTATTTTGGAGTTTAATGGGCTGATATGTAATAAATCATATGTCTGATATGTAATAAATCATATGTCAACGGGCCTTGTTCATTTTAATCCAGTATACTCATGTTAAACTTTGTAGATCCCAACAATTAGCAGCAACAACAAAGTTGTCAAATGCCTTGATAAAACAAACAACAGTAGTTTGTTAATCATTGGTATGCCAAATCCTGCCCCACCCTTCTTTCCCTTATTTGTCCTTCTTGTCTCTTTCTATGACATTTAACTGAAGGTAAACTCTCTATACCTGATTTTCCCAGCTTTCGGCGTGTGTGTATGTAATTGACATATTCCAATACAGTTATCTAGGATCTAATATATAGTAAGGAATCTACACATTGAGCCTCGTGAAGTATCAGAGTGTTCTTTATTTGAAGTTAGTAACGTAACAAAAGTGTTTTCTGCATTTTTCACTTCAGTTTGAAACATGTTTGTACATTGATTAAATTTGAAATTTAGTTCTCTCTCTCTCTCTGTGTGTGTGTGTTTTTCTTATTCTTTCTTTTATTGCCATGATCTACAACATATCCATTTTAAGATCTCTGTGTTCTAGTTAGACTTCTCTTTAGAATGTATAAAGCAGAGAAAAACAAGATTGCTGTTGACGTATGACTATCCAAGGATGTCACTGTATGCCTGAAGGTATAAGGGATATCTTCATGTGGTTATTCTTGATCCCAGAACCTTCCTTTCAAAGCATGATAAATATATTACTGTAGGGTTGATCTCTTATGGTGTTTCTATACCCTAACATGACTCATTCAGAGTTTTTCAATCAAAAATAAGAAATATGTTCATGGATGTCTGCTGATCTTTTTGTATCCATGGATCCAAATCTGTCTCAAGATCTTGTATATATCACAACTCGTAAGTATCGACAATCGCAAGAAATTATTGGCAGTGGGCTACCAATTTCAATGTTTCTAGAGTAAATGGAAAGAGAATTATTATTTTAGAGTTTTTCACCCCTAAAGATCACTAATAAGTCTATAACCATGATGAATGGATCAGAAAGCAATTTCAATTTTCAGCAATACAACTGCAGTTGGCTTGATAAGCTGTGTCAACGTGTATCAACAGAACAAGCCCCAGACACTATGGATAAATATAGAAACTCAAATTGTGGACTTAAATGATTCATGGATTGCAACATTTCCAATAGTGAATCCGACAGGACTCTTAGATGAATCCCACCATGATTGCATTGGAGACAGGCTTACATAATGGAGCTTAATTAAACATGGAGGTACTAAAAGCTTTATAGAATGTTTAACAATCATGACAGATTGGGCCAATTTGAGTCTGCACAATGAACTTTAACATACTCTAGCAAACTCCACAACACTTACATCTTATTATTTTGAAGCATAAGATAATAACATGCTACCTACTTCAGGAGCATCCTTTTCTATCATTCTTGACAATAATCTCCATCACTTACAATTAAGAATAGCAATTAATAATCTCATATTTTGTGAGTTAGACATGTGAACATATTTTAAAATCTACTGAATAGCTATCATTTTTTAGCATTACTCCTCTCAACATACATTTCAAAGAAGACAAAAAAATTCACATTTGATATCAAGAATGGCATCACCATGAACACACGGCTCAATACTAAAAAAGTTAGCACTAAAGCACAAAAGTAGTTTTGCAATTTATATGAGACAACGTTTAAACCAACGTCGGTGATACCATTCCAAACTGCCCGATTTGAAGCATACCAAGCCGTACTGAAAGCTGACCGGGACGGTTCCAGCCTTTGGCTTGAGAAACCAGAGAGGGAGGGGTAGAGGGAGAAGGAGAGGAAAAGGGAGAGAGGGAGGAAGGAAGGGAGAGAGGGAGGAAGGAAGGGAGAGAGGTAGGGAGGGGGAGAGGGAGAAGTAAAGAAAGAAAAAGAGAGAGAGAGAGAGAGGGAAGGACGAAGAGAGGGAGAGGGCGGCGATGAGCAAGAGAGGCGGAGGGAGGAGGTAAGAGGGCTTTCAAAGCCCTCCTTTCAAACAAAGAAAATCATAAGTGAAGTTGGCAGTGGCTTCCGACTTCACTTAAAAAAATCATGAAAATACATAAAAAGGAGCCAAAGCCCCTGTTTCATTTCGAAACAGGGGTGAAACGGGGCTCCGCCCCTGTTCCAACAATGCGGAGGTAAGAGCGCTTCGAAAGCACTCTCTCCCCTCCCTTCGCCTCTCTCACTCATTGCCGCCCTCTCCCTCTCTTTTTCTCTCTTTCCTTCTTCCTCTCCCCCTCCCCCTCCCTCCACCTCTCTCTCTCTCTCTCTCTCTATCAGCCTCTCCTGCTCTCTCCCTCTCTTTTTCCTCTCTCCTTCTCTATCTCCCCCTCCCTTTGCCGATTTTCTTATCAGTTCATGTCGGAACGGCACAACATCGGGGCGTACCGTACCGTACCAATGGCCTACAAGCATGATAGCCGATTCTGGTACTGCGGACCTTTAAACTATTATTTTTTATATTTTCTATTCCAAAAAATATTTTTTGCCGATACAAATTTGATTAATTTTTTCCTATATGTCCATGCATAACATTACTATTCTAAATTAATATTAGATGCATATGCCTCACACTAGCAATTCATAGTGATGCCAAAAAAAAAGAACAAAAAAGAAAATTGTTTTTTGATTGTGATGGCTGGCCACCCTAGAGTTTCCTGGTACGTGTGCAGGACAGCAGATGTTGAGACAAGACATCCACTATCCCCAAGTGGTGGGATACAGGGCAACCCATTCTATGGAAAAACTGGGACAACCCCATCCTATGGTATTTAAAACCTTGGTCTTGGCTAATCCTTTCACATTACTTGTGACGAGTCCTAACATGAGAAGGTAGGGGTGTCGCCCCCATGTTAATTATTTTCTCTTATATAACACCAGCACTATAACTCCAGAAAAGGTAGGGGTATCACTCCGACCTATCAACCCAGTTCCCAACTTGGGCCCAACCTACACCCTGACCAATCGGTGAATGGGTTGGGTGTTGGTCTAAAGTCAAACCTGTTGAAAATTTCAGGTCAGATTGGAGTTTCAGGTTTTTATGCTCAACGCAACCTAGTCCCAATTAATGACAATTTATATATATAGTATTAGTTGGATTTATATACCCTTCAATTTCTAAACTCTTAGTGTATGAAACTTCATTCCATAGATCAAAAAATGCAAGAACAGGATGGTACAGTTAGCGCCAAGGTCTACCATACTAATTCATACCGTCTCGTACCAAATCATATTAATAAGGTGCCATTATGGTACTGACATTTGGTTCAATATATGAGCCGAACCAATTTGCAACAGTCTGAATTAATTGCCATGTACCAGCTTCTATCATGGTTGGGAGTAGGAAAAAGTCTTAAGAGCCTGTCTCAATACAGGATGCATACCCTACCACACCGACCATACCATACCAAACTAGTAACGTATTGATACCGTTTCTAGTATCGGTTTTGCAGATCTTGGCTATTACTCTAATGCTCCGATGCAAAGCCAACACTTGTACAAATACGAGAATGCTAAAACCAACGATATGGCCATAATGGTGTGTATTGGTGGGGTATTTTATTAACGATAATGGTTGATATCAACAATTTTTTATTTTTTGATATTTTCAATTTTGGTACACACCATTGGTATCAGTATCGGTACTTTACAATACCATAATGTTTTGATGCAAAATTCATACAAGATTCGGTACCGGCATTTAGAACCTCTTGTTCTATAATTTAATGGGGTAAAAAGAAGATTTATCACATATTACAAAATTTTTAGTTGTTCATACTTGACTTACTATATCATTTTAATTGTTAGCCAATCATTTTTATATTATTAACTATCAAGGAAGTGTTGGTCATGATTTATTTTTTAAAGCATATAATTGGATGTTTTATTAATAAACTTCTTAAATCCTGGAGAGTATTAGCCTGATTAATTGTTCAATATGTTTAGTCCGTTACTCGATAGGAAACCAAGTTTACCCAAACTCAACCGGAAGATTTAACAAGTTTCATGATATTCTAATTACCCAAAATAGACCCGGCCTACTCCTTCAATAAGCCTGGGATGGAACAAAATTTAGAGCCACAGCCCCAAACGGATTTGGGTTTGTTCTAAAAGCCAGACCCCATCCGACCTGATAACATCCATAAAATGGAAACTTGGTTTTGGACTTTTACATAGCTGGTAAATTAAGACCATTAAACTCTAGATGTGAGGCTAGGATTTCATCGAGGCAACAAGCCACTAAGCATTATCCATTTCTTATCCCCTTTTGGTATTGTTTTTTGAGATTTTGAATCTACATCTTCCTGTCTAACCATACTCCGAGTTTTAATCCTTAACCCCAGGTACATGCCCATCTCAATTATCAACATTTTCACAGTTCATAATCCAGGGAATCCCACAATCACCATGACATCACCCAAAAGGGTTAACAGAAGGTGAAATTTGTGCTCCTTGGCCCAACATAAATACCCAAGGCCCTCTCTGATGCACAAATATGGGAACACACATCCACAAATCCTCACACACTCCTCCCATTAAAACCTGGTACACTCGCTGTGGAAGGGTCCAATCATAAATCACGCACCATGACCAGCCCATAGTCAAACCTAAAAGGGCTCGTGCTACAGTATCCCTAGTCAATATCTGGGCCGTAAGCTTGATCAACTCTACTACCATTTGCAATGGCCTAGAACCTTACCGGAAAAGCCTAACCAAAAGGTATAATTTGGGTCCTTGGCCTTTCTTAAGTACCCAAGTCCTCCAACACACCAATCTGGGTCTAAACACATGTCTGTGCAGATCCTCACAAAAAGACTGTAAAGTTAGTAAATCAGCCCTAGCATCTTCATATCATTTTAAACCCCTAATGCAATTCTCTAGGTTGTCCTATGTCACATAGTTTGTATAATTTCTAGTAAAGCCAACTTCAAATAACCAATAATCAGCATATTAGTGCACTTTCTAAGAGATTTAGTTATTAAAACATAATTCATAATTCAATAGAACTTTATGCAAACAACATGGTGTATACGCACCGCATAGGTCTCCAAGCCAGCTGCTTTGGTTGTAGGAGTCATATCCCGATTAAGAGAAACAATGTAATGCCCTTGTAGTAGATCAATAGCATCCTTAACGACCCATGCAACAACAAAAGACAATCTTATAAAAATAATAGTTCAACTATTCCATGAATACATGCAGTTATAGAATGAGATCTTGTAAAAACATTCATTATTTTTGTTAGAAACGAACAAAGCATGCAGGATTGCATAAAGTTTTGGAGAAAAGAAATTCTAAGAGGATAAATCATTTTTGAAAGTACACAAGTTAACTGTTCTTATAAATGAAGATAACATGTAAATGAAAGAAATACTTTGTTAATGAATAACCAAATTCCAGTTACATATATCCTTTTAACAAATGTACATGCCTCATGTTTAGTTTCTCACTTGCAAATTAAAAATATTTTTCTTGATCCCTTTCTTCCCTTTGATGAGGACAAAAGTGAGTTACTTATAGGTTCTACTCAATCAAAAAATTTGAAAAAAAATTCATGCTTTTTAGATAGTTTTCTTTATACAGAAACAGTTTTCAGCGAATAATTTCTGCCTTTCTGGCAAGGTTGCATATTTTGCCTCAGATTATAAGTGAACCTATGTAAGAAATTGTGATATTATATGAATTATTTGAACTCTTTTCTAGAATTATGTGATCTGGTCCATTTATAGTGTCTCATTTCTAATTGGGAAATGCTAACTTTGGTGTTTTACTTAAAAAAATGTCTCATACTTGAATTTTCGAATAATGAGATGATTCACATGTAATGCTTTAAGGTCACTCATTTTAAATGGAAACTTAAATTAGCTTAACCATCATAAAGTTACTTATTGATTTGTGCAGTGCATTCCTCATATTACAAACACAGTCAGAATCACTAGCCATGGATAGAGTATGCCTCCTTAAAAGAAAGACAACTCAGTGATTTAAAGGGCAGCTTTTGATCAAATGATTGTTAAAGAAATACTGAAAATATAACAGTTGTGTTCTGTTGCTTATATATATTTTGAATGTATGGTTTTATGTCAAATAGACCATAATGTCCTCTCTTCTATTAACATATTTTGAAAATATAACAGTTGCATTCTGCTGCTTGGACAAGATTTATTTAGGGTTTTTTTGCATAAAACACCCTCATTATAGAAATAATCACACACAAAGTCCTCTCTTCTACATATTTAAGGATCAGAAACTCCCTTTCCTAGAAATTCCCCGATGAGACCCCACATTAACTTTCTTTTAGCCAGTACAAAATACATCACTTTTTATTCCATTACCCCTATCACTCAGCCCTTTGAACTTTCAAATTGGAGAGAGAATAATGACATTTATTATAAGAATAGTGGCGGCAAGGAGCTTAAATTTGACAAAGATGAAATCGAGAAGCACAAGTGGCTCACTAGCTACAAGATTCAAAGGGCCAAGTGGTGCAAGAAATGGGGAAATGCAATAAATATTCCACTATGGCTGATGAACAGTTAACTTGGGTTCTATTAAGGCACTTGTAGGATAAAAGAGGACTTGACTTTAAAGAGCGGCCTTTATGTGCAATTGATCCTCAAATGGATTTGTTACAAGTAAAATTAACACTTGACTTGAGAACTATGCTTTGTGATACACTTGTAGTTCTTCTGATTCTGTGAAAAATCAGAACTGTAAGGTTGGAAAGAATGAAAGATCTTTACCACCATACTAAACAATATGACATCAATACATATAAACTATAGTTGGGTTGTGAAATTATATAAAGCATAACTAGCTATAAACCTGTTTGGTCCCATCAACAAAGTTGTTCAAGTAGTATCGAGCTAGAGCATTCCATCCATCTTTTACAATTCCTTGAACTGTTCGCTTTCCATGCCTTGTATGCCAAAGTAAAGTAAAATGAATATTACACTAATATCTATAACAGAAAGAACAAAATATCTACTTATCAAGTGGAAAAGTTTGATTATATTTTGTCTTATTTAGTGGAATCTGAAACACACATATATGTATGTATGTACACACACATGCATGCACACAAGCACCCGCACAAACACATATATATTGTCTGAATGTTCATAAATAAAGTGGAAGATGTATATTATCTGAATGATCCTATCATTTTAAACAAGCATAGCAGACTAGCAGTAGTGTAGGATACATATTAGAAGTATCCACAATGTTGCTATGAAGTTGATATTGTGCATAACTGCATATACAAGTGATAACCATCCATTAAACTGTCACTTTCATATCTAATATTGAAGAATTTGCAAAATAGTGAATCCTGATTTGCATTGTGAAACACCCCCAAGTGAGATGGAACTGGTTATACATATACAAGCACAACAAAAGTTAACAGTCGATTCACAGTGAGAAAGCAGTAATTGGCATTATCACTAAAATCCATATACACATATTCTAAGAAGCTCGGTCTTTATGATAGACTGCACCTCATAAAATTTACAATCTAATTACACCTAAATTTGGTTATGTTTAGATTTGTAAGATACTCTATCATAATCATGAATGCTAATAGTACAATGGTTACAAAATAGGAGATGAAGTTGAAATGCCAAGAGTGGATGCATTGATAGTAGTTAACTTGGAAAAAACTCTCTTTATGGCATCTTCAAGAAACATCGTTCTTGCTTAAAGTTAATAGTTATGACCATCACTAAACCTTCAAAGAAAAAAGTTACCTAACAAAATCTCCTTTCAAGGCAGGAGTCCCAGAGTATTGGATGCTTATATCATCACCATGATTAGCCCATACTGAAATGAAGAACTTTATTACAATAAATTTAAGGTCATCTTATAGCACTATGAAAAAAAATAGAGTACAATATTATGCTTAACCCAATTTATAGCAGATGACAATTTTTTTCAGGGAAATTAGTTCTTTAAAAATACTCACAAATTTTAAAGCTTGCATCGAAAAAAGGATATGCACTGATAGTTTCATCAGCACCAAAAATTCCTATTCGTTTAAGTTGGCTTTCCAACATCTTTCTCCCAATCATGCTCTGTGGATCACAAATTTTATAAAATCAATAATAGAATTTTATCATGAACAAAAAATTCTACATAATATATAAGAAAAATGGTAACTACTTGATAAAGAATGACAACAGTGACAATTATAAAAAACAAGCATGTACTTTTAAGGGAAAATAAAATAAGGAATATCATCTAAAACAAAGATAAGAATTTGAATTTGTACAATGAAAATATATTACAATCATCCGTCCTATAGAAAACTAAAGAACATGAGGCAATCAGATGTAAAAATCATTCCAAGAACTGTTGCTAGGCCACCTGTCTTGATATATGTCAAATAATTATATGAGGTTACCTAAAGAAGGAAAATTGTTTGATGTGTAGTTCCCCAATCAAATAAGCATTTATAACCATAAACATCAAGATATATATAGAAGAAGCCAATTTTATATAATAAGTCTTTCCTCAATCTTCTACAAAATATTGTGCAAAGCAAGAAGCGATAACAAGAAATTCCTTATATTCTTTAGTATTAAGCCTCTTTATTTTCTAACTCCTAAAAAGGCTTACCCCTCAAGTTATGGAACTTCTCCAAATCTTTTTATTACTTCAAACCATGTTATTTTAATTCTTCCCTATTCGTTCCTAACCCTTGAAAAAGAAGGAAAGAACTCCAAGCACTTCTTCTTAATGGTTTCTCCTGAGATCTATACAAACCAACACCATCCGAATTGATTCTCCATTACTTATATCGTCAATTAGGAACAGCACTTGTAAATTCTTTAATGCACTAAGTCCCTACTTTATCATTCTCAGTCTTACCACAAACTCAACATTCTTATGTGTCTCATATTCAGTTCATTTTCTTCGACCCTTTGTACTGCCTATTGTTCTGTATTACATAAGCTGCCACTTGTTTTGATTCTATAAAAAGTTACCATAAAGTCACCAAAGTATGTGTTACATATGACACCTCAGAAGCACCTCCCAACTTTGTGCACAGCTCTAATTCTATTATGTGTCCCCATCGCTCTCAGATCTATTAAAGGAGACAAAGGACAGAGAGCCACAACTTCATAAAAGCTGAGTATTTACTGAATTCTAAATATCTAAAATTGGAAGATAGAAGAATGATATAAGATTCATTTTTATCGGTCCAAACAATTGAAATTCCCCTGGTAAGTTAGCTTCTTAAAGAAAGAGAAGGTTTACTGAAAAGCTATTACAAAGGACAATTGATATGCATGACAATAAATATTCATTTTCACTTCTAGTTGCCTGACTTTAATAAAGATGTCAGCTGCAATCACTGGCTACATGATTTAGTCAAAGAGACACCACTCTCCCATAGAAATGGAAAGGGGTCACATCCAGAAGAAATTTATTTTTCAGCAGATGTTAAACTGCCCTCAATAAGTTAATATATGAAGGCCTCCATAATTCCATAGCAACCAACAAATCACATCAAGCTGCTACGTTAATATCTAGCTGAGAGTTTCTGACACGTTCCCTCTCTTCTTTCAAAAGGTAACATTATCTCACTTGTAAAGTATATGCTCCTCTATTATTATGGTTGTGCATGTTACAAGAAAATTATAATAGCTAATCTATGTTGCAGACTTGCACCTATTATTCCCCAAGATATCTTCTTTATTAATGTTCAGTAACAGACAAACAACCTCTCAATCATAACAGTGTTCAAATTCAACTAAGGGTTCGTTTGGTTAGGGGTAACCTGGCATGGGAAAATAAATCCCATGTCACACTACCATGTTTGGTATGAAAAGAGGATGAAAGAGATGGTAAAATGAATAGTGGGTCCTTACTTATTTTACTAAGAGAGAAGGCAAAACAAAAACCACCACAGAGGTGGGTTTTCTTTTCCGATGCCAAATTACTGAGTGGAGAAATTGTCATCGCTTGAGAGGAATGCCCCCACTTTTTTCGTTGAAACCCATAAATAAAAATATTCGGTCTGGTTGTGTTTAAATATATTTACTTAATAAGAAATTGAAAATACTAAAATTTATTTATAATAAAAAATATATATTTTATAATATATATATATAATTAATTTAAAAATATTTATTAACTCATGTTAATATATTTCAGTATTTGATATGGTCCATATTGATAGCCTTCATGAAAGTGGGCCATAAATGGCCAACAAAAAGGCTGGAAAAAAAATGTCACTGCTTGAATTGTTTATTCAAGAGTATTCTTAGAAATTTGGCAATATTCTCATATAAAATTATCTCCAACCAAACATATTAATCTTTTTTCAGTATCATTTTCTGGAGTAATTTTTCCGCCAACCAAACATGATAAAATTTATTTTCCCCTACAATCATTTTCTCCAATAAATGATTCTCAAGAATCATCAGATTATCCCGTAATCTGACAAACCCCAATCAAACTAACCCTAAGGGAGAACCAGGAAAGTTTGAAAATATATTTAATTAAATAATGAGAATAAAATTACTACATAAAGGAAAAGATTAGACCTTTAAACAGAAAGTATGATGATCTGCACAAAGATTTGTGACTGGGAGAACTTGAGGTGTAGGTCTAATATGCGAGTAAAATGTCTTTGATGGTTCATTTCATAAACATAAATTGAATCTGAGCAGATTTAGCATTTTAATTTTTTATCCTAATTAACTTTTACAAAAGCTGAGGATGCCTTTTTCCTTCAAATTAGGAGAAAATATAAGCAATTTATATTCCAGTGTGATCTCATCAGTTTAACATAATACCAGAGTGCAAAAAAAAAAAATGTGTACATGATGTATTTAAAGTAAAAATGAAGTGCTTTTATACGTATGAACTGCAGTTCATACAAATATTGAAACCTACTGTTAGCAGTTCACTATTTGATTTTAGATGCTTTTGCATAGCCATTAAAAGGGCATAAGGACTTAAACTGTCACTTGATATTAATGATTGTTCTCTTTCATCCTACCTCCGTGCTTATTTCACTTACTGAAATGGAACTAAATTAATTTTACATGCAGCATTACAAAAACACAATATATAAGATGAACATTCACAGTAAATAAAATTGAGTCATAATTATAAACTATCACCTGTGTAACATTTGTTCGGTCCAAACAATCGATACAATTGGTTCTCACAACCCCAGTCTGCTCCTCAACTTTCTCACCTTTCTCATTTAATAGAAAGTATCTACAGAATTTCATAAGAAAATAAAAAAATGATAAGCTTAAAAATCTTACGGTATGAAATTCACTAAATATACTATAAAATCAGAGACCGTAGAAGAATCAAAAAGTTCAATTAATGTGCAATAAAGCGAGTGAGGCAATTTCAAAGAAGAAAACACATAAATTAGTGAAAGGTAAGGCCGATGCTGCTGCTGGAGAAGGGTTTAGCACCCTGGGGAGCTGTACAACAGGCATTCACACAGTGACGTATTACAAAAGAAAGTTCTAGAAGTTTAGGGCATGATATTTAATTAGCACCAAAAAAATTCTCTTTACTAACACATTTATATTAATGGGCACTAGGTTTAAAAGCAGAACTGCAAATTACTGTGGTTTTGTACAAATTTCTTAAGGTAGTACATTGAACCGGTGGTAATTCCATATAATCAACAAGTGTTGGAGAACTTGAAAGCAAGGTCGGACCAGGCGGTTCAAAGAGTACTGAACCGTACCGGGACGGTTTCAGCAACCGAAACAAATGGATCCGACGAAGGGCGGCAAGGAGAAGGAAAGAGAGGAAAAGAGAGAGAGCGACCGCGGGGAGGAGGGAGAGGAAGGAAGACCGGAGGCCGGCGAGCATGCAGAGGGGGAGGAGGAGAAGAAAAGAGAGAGAGCGAGCGGGAGAGGGAGGGAGAGGAAGGAAGACCGGAGGGCCAACAGAGGCCGACAAGCGGGTGGAGGCCAACAAGCGCACGGAGGGCTGCAAAGGAGGGGCTCCACCTCCGGTACCTGTTTTATTCGAAAGAGGGGGCCCCTCCGAAGCTCCTTTTTAAATTTTCAATTTTTAAGTAAAGTCAGCAAATCCCTTGCCTACTTCACTTGACAATCACCAAATTTTTTAAATTTTGTGATAAAATTTTGGCAAATTTTTTTAACCGTGTACAACATGGTTCAATACAGTATGGTATTGATTTGTATCATACTAGTCTCCTACAATTATGCAATCCAGTACCAGGACTGTGAACCTGGGTTTTAACATTCAAGACAAGATGAAGGTATGTAAGCTTAGAAATCCAATTGCACTCCTCAAAAACATTACAGTAGTCTTCTCAAAATTTCATGAGGACATGAAAGAACTTTTCTCATAAAGCTTGTATATTAGTATAAATCAGCCATGCATCGGTGCCAATCCTAACTCTAGAATGCAATGAGCATACTTGCAAATCTTAGCAGGTAATTATTAGAATACTAAAGATACAAACTCCAACTATTTTAATTTGTGATACCCAAATCAATCACAATGAGAAAACCCAAAAGCATCAACTACAAAGAAGTACAAGGAGAACATCCAATAATATATAAATGCTAAATAGCCTGGTCATGATATCAAAGTATCAAATTTAATGTTGCAATGAGTGCATCAGATTAAAGAACACAAACAAAAGAACGCCATCTATATGGACAAAACATGATTAACATACCCATGCTTCTTGAGGTAGTCCCCAATTTGATCGTAAAGAAGAGAGAGACGCTCAAAATGGATATGGCCACAAATTCGATGAAAATCAAAATGTACATATCTAAAAGAATATAACAAAAGTTAGCTGAACGAATAATTTTAATATTATGTACAACACCAAGGATAGAAGTGATGTACCTTATATCTTCACTAACAATAGGCTGCATAGCATTTGCAAATCTTTCACTCAAGCGTCCCTCGCTACCATGCTAATAAGTACAAGAAAAAAAAAGAAGAGTTAAGGACAAAAAGACAATAATCGAAAAATGTACATGCTTTCATGCAAATAGATGAATAAGCATAAATTTATACAAAGTATAGGAATAATACTATTTATGTACAAGTAAAATGATAAACCTAAGCACGACCATCAAGAATTCAAGACCTATCCAAACCATAGCCATAGAATTTGTCAAAGTTTTGCAAAATTCATGAATTGTTTGTCATGAATAGCCTTACAGAATAACTCTGAATAATTCATCAATTCACAAATGCGCCGTGGATATTACAAATTCATGATATTTAAGAATAAAACTAAAATTTCTTGACATGTAGCTCCATTAGATGTGAGAGGAACTGGAGTACATTTCAGCAGGTAACTGCTTAAATCCCTAGGAAGAGCACTGGTTTAATAGTGCTTAACTGGTTGATCATTATTTTACAGCCTATTGAATGTTGATAAGCTGATCCACTCTTAATTTGTAAATTCAAACAAAGAAAAGGAATATACACTAGAGGTGAAGAGGTTAATGAACTAGTATATGTGCAGAGTAATTCAAAGTTTAAAAGAATGACAAAGCAAAAAGGGGAGAAGCATCGGGTCTGGTTTCATTAGTTTCCAAATTTAGTGAACCCTTGCAGCCAAGGAGGAGCCTTAGACCCTGGCATAGTCTAGCATACTGAACCGTACCAACTATATAGTACTGTACCAGTAAGGTATGGGTACGGTACCAAGATCCGATTCTATATATAAGGTGAACCAGTCCATACTAGTCTGAACCGAGTGGAACCACCCAATACTACCCTATACCATCTAAATTCGAGCAATATCATGTCTGGAAGTGAGAAAAAAGTCTAGGGAGCCTGTGTCAGTACTAGATGTGTACCATAACATACCGAACCAATAACTTACCGATATGGTTTCCGGTACCAATTTTGCAGAACTTGCCCACAAGTGTCAGTCATGATTTTGCTTCCAGATCTAGAGTTGGAGACATTGATGAATATTTAGTCAAATTGTTGAGCAGATAGAGGAGGATGGTTACGAGGATGTTGATAATGATTCTACTAATGATGAGTCATTATCTGAAAAGTCATTTATGGAGAAGAGTGCCATTGATTTTAGAGTGTCTTTTTCATAATTAGCATGCTAAGTATCATATGTTTTGTCATATTCATTTATGAAGTATGTACTTCAAGGTTTAGACTTAGCTCTAGACCCTCATTTTATCACTTTTCTTACTGAATTATTACATCAAAGTTTAAACTTAGTTCTAGACTTCTAGCAATTGTTTGTTGAAACTTATAGTTTACAAGTTTGAGCATGGATTATACTTCATAGGATGATATTGGCATTTTGTTAGGTTAGCATGTCATGTTATCTTAAAATATGCACTTGACATAGTGTTAAAGTGCATACTAAATGTTTATTTTGTAACCATTTATATAATATGTGTCTACATATATTATTTTAAAATTATTTTAAAAAAACAAATCATGTACACGCTATTTGGAGACTGAATGCCTACCTACCGCTTCCGCTTTTTAAAATATTGGTTTCCTTCATATTTCTAGGCACATGATTGTCAAAATTATGTCACCACCACTTGGGAGTTTCCTTCATGCATCCCATCTATCAACCTACTCCTAAGCTAAGAACTTTCTTTTCTTCTTACACAATGTACCCTTAGGCCATGGTGCCTTGTAGTTTTATCTTCATCTCGATTGAGCAATTCTTCAAGCTTATAAGGTCATGTCATAAGATTTCCCAAGTTTGCTTCCAAATTTTGTTACTGAAGCTCCTTGATTCACTGGAATTCTTGCATTGGATTTTTCCACCATCTTGTTTGCTATGCTTGATGCTCCTTCAATGCCCCTTCTGGACAAGCAATGTTGCTATTGCAAATAATTGAATTCTTATGAATTTTAATAAGAGAGAAAGGATTTAAAGCCCCATTTGGCATTACTAAAGGTGATAGAGTTTTGCCTATAAAGATTTCGACAGTAGACCTTTTGCTAGTAGAGCTTTTAAAGGAAAACTATTTGCTATTTGGTAACTAAATATATGAGGTGTTGTCGAACATTAATATCCATTTGCTAGAAAACTGAAATAGTTTAGTACTATCCAAACCTTTGCATAGTGAAAGACATTTGTACCACATGTTTTCATAGAGTAATCAATTGTCTAACTCTTTGTAATTTTGTACTATCAAAAAACTCTTAATTTATTATATAACAATATTTTTAATATTATTATATTAAAATAATATTATTATAATATAATAATATCATATTACTTTAATATGATAATATGATAATATTGTACTATCAAAATTTGTTATAATAACACATTGCTAGATTATAAAGTATTTTAATATTTTAATCTAAATAATTTATTAAATAATATAATTATTTTTATTGGTAATTAACAAGTAACAAAGAATATCATAATAGCAAACTAGGTAGTTCTCGATTCTAATAGCAACTTAAACAATGTTTGATTTAGCTCACCCAGATACAAAATACAATAAAATTGTTCATATATCACACTCATAATAACAATATATAAATTCACCAACATTTCTTAACGTCCATATTGCAAGTATAAAAGGACACCAACTTAAATGATTATGGATATACAAAGTATTTTACCTTAATTTTTCAAAAAAAAAGCCATTACCGGAATCGAATATATGTCTCTTGGATAAGCTTTTGCTAAAAAACAACTTCCCGCTGCATCTAAAGTAGAGATTTTGGCCAAAAGCTCCAAATTATAGTGTTTCCTAGCAGACCTTTTTCAGCTTTTGGAGGAGTCAGAAAGTTGTTTCAAACTTTTTTATCAAATATCTCAAGATCACCCAAAAAAGCTCCTAGCCCTCCAAGAAGCATTTTTGATCCTCCAAAAGCAATGCCAAATGGGTCTAAGTCCTTAAGAAATCACTCTTACAACTAAAGATCATAAAATAGATCTTTCCACTCTTAAGTTATTTAATTGCCACTAAGAAAAGCTACAATTATTGTAAACAGCTTTATAATGCTGCATAAATAAAGATAAATTATTACACACTATGGTGATCCCGAACACATACCCATCTTGAGAGAGAGAAACATACCCATCTTCAATTGAATGAGATTTCAAGCATGATCACAAATATGTTTCTTCCACAACATGACTTTGACTAAAAGAAAAGTTGAGAAACATACCATAATCCATATAAAATACAAGTTCGCATGCAAACAAAATGGAATATGCTGAAATATAACTATCTATATCAGTTGTTGGAAAGATAAATACCAACTTAAGGAAGTTCATATTGCAGTGCAAATTACCTTGTTGACCAGGTCAATGGCTAAGACAGAACCATACTTCTTACCCAAATCTAAAAAGTGCAGTTCAGCTACACGAGGCTGCCAAAAGAGAACCAATATGTCAATCAGTTCAGATTGCTTTATGAAAGTATCAACCACAAATTTGTCACACACCATATGACAAAAGAAATGGAATACATAAATCACAAAACACGCACCGCCTCCTCAGGTTTAACAAGATCAAAGCTAGGTTTATAACTCAAATCAACAATCTGCTCCCATAATAATGGTATAGACCCTCGAACCTACAAAAATGAAAATATATAATATGCATTTTCCGAAAATTTCTTATTTTATGCATGTTCAGAACATGGATAATATACAATACAAAGGTGTATACTAGCAGAAAATCTATTATACACACAAACAAATTATATTAGCAAAGTTTTGAACTCTAATAACTCTAAATATACAAGATGATTAACCAAAAGATATTACCCTTACCCTTAATTTTGCCAAACAAACCAAGTAAAGAATTTTTAGCAAAATATAGGAACCATGAGCATCTATGTAATCAAAGTGCATTGCAATCTTACTATTGTTCTAACTATGAGGACATAAATGACACTAATAAAAATTTTCATGAGGAATTGTTGTTTCTTGAATCAAAGATTACCACCAATTATCTTATCAGAAAAAAGATCACAAAGTAGTCATGCCAATTGTAGCACTTTCTGTGTGCTAGTACAACTGGCATATCATACCATGACGACAAGGTAGCATCATGGTGCGAGGAGTGCAAGCGCATGTGTTTAGTCCCATATTAGTTGTGCATTGGGGACGTCTTGAGTATTTAAGCAAAGCTGATGACCCCAACTAACAACCTTCTAGGTATCCTTTTTTGGATAAGATCTTGGGCTATTACAAATGGTATTAAAGATGACCTAGCCCATGGTTCATTTGTAACTAGGGGAGACAAACATCGGCCCTTTCGTCACTGATCAAGTCATTTTTTGCGATTATAATTGGACCCTTCCCTGACAAGGGTGCTATGGCTTAAACAGGAGTTGTGTGTAAGGACCTGTGAAAGCATGTTTAGTCCCACATTCATTATGCATTGGAAACGTCTTAGGTATTTAAGCAAGATTGAGGATCCAATGCTAGCCTTTTTTTGATGAGGTCCTCAGCCATTACTTACTGGACCTGATACCGAGACTTAAAAGTTAAAACCTTGGTTTAGTGTCTTTGGGCACCTCAAATGAACATCATTCTTCTAGAAAAAAGTTAACAAATTGTTGACCTAAAGGATTGATTTTTCATGATCACAAAACAACTGAGTATGTTACTAATGGTTGTGTCTTAAAGCAGCTTTAACATTTACAAGGAGCTTTCAGTTTGTAAAAGAATTTTTCTTTTATTATCATTATATTGGTGTGTCGAGTTTCAAGGGGATTGAAATTTGGAAAAGGTTGTTCCTTACCTTTGAAAAGGAGTGTAAGAGGTTACTCGTGCTCAGAAAATGAGTGTCTAGCTTGGGAAGAGCTAGGTTTTGGTCGGAGCGACCCGACTAGTTATAATCATTTGAATATGATTAGCGGAGGTGAAATTCACGAGGGAACCTTGGGGAGTGACGTAGGTGCTGTGTTTAGCATCGAACTACTATAATTTTTTGGTATTTGTGATGCTTTGATTGTTTCTTTTGTTGATTTCATTCTTTGATTATATGCTACTAAAGTACGCAGAACCGACCGAACCGACATACCGGTGGAGACCGAACCGGCCAACCGGAAAAAAAAACCGACGCGCGCACGTCCGCATTTTAGCCACAGAGTGGCATTAAATGCCCCGCGTGGGCTTGCTGCCCCGTGCGGAGAACCACGCACGGACGTGGTTCACTGCGTGTGGAATCGCTCGAGCCCGCAAGCGATTCCCTGCCCGCGCCCGCATAGGCGAGCTGCCCCATGCGCAGACGCTTTTTTTTTCTTTTCTTTTTTTTCCTTCCCTTCTTCCTCCTTCCCGAACTCTCTTCCTCTCCTTTCTTCCCCTCTCAACTCCTCTATTCTCCTCTCTTTCCCCCTTCCCCTACGAGCAAAGAAGGGGCCGGAACCGCGAGCAAAGAGGGGCCGGAACCGCGAGCAAGACGAGTGATCCTCTTCGGTCCGAAGGAGGAGATCGGCCCGAGGCCCGGTGCGACAAGTAGGCTTCTTCTTCTTCCTCTTCTTTCTTCCTCTTTCTTGCTCTTCTTCTTCTTCCTCTTCTTTTTTCCTCCCTCTTCTTTCCTAGTTTCTGCCAATCTCAGTTAATTTAAAGAGCAAAGCTACCACCATCACCATCTTGGCGGCAGATGAGTAGGCGTTAGACGATATAGACGATAGGCAGAAAATGGACTCTGCCTTTTCTTTTCTCCCAATTATGCGTAATTCCAAGTTCATCAATTTTTTTAATTTTCCCACTTTTAGCATAAATAGCCTAACAACATAGAATTAATGGTGGAATTACAAGTACTTTAGGATCGGTGCAATAATTGGATGTGTCGCCCGCAACTAGCTGCGCAGTGGATCTACCGTGCATAGCCATGTACCCAAGACTCATCCCTCAAAGTGTTTGAACACCAAAATTTCAAAAACTTAAGTGGCCAAGTGATATTCAGCCCTATAAATTCAAAAAGAAAACATTGTAACATGCCATAATTAATTGGAAAACCAAAATCACATTAATTGCACAATAACTAGAATAACTCGTTGCCCATAGAAACCTATAAAATGATAGTAAAGGCCTGGACAAATAAAATTTTGAAACCACAGGAAACTACAAGATATGCTCCTCAAATAGTAAATGGCAGCTGGACCTTTTATTAGAAGTCTATTTCCATGTGTAGATTCTAGTCTTCCTACGCCACCAATCTTCGGATTTATTAACTAATTACTAAATACAACACATTATGAGAAAAAATTTCAATAAAAGTTATTAGAGGTACAAGACAGATGCATACATGTACGTAAAAAGTCAAGGCTGAAAATCTCATGCATTGATTCCATAGTGTTCACATACGGATCCATTAGGAGACATGGTATGTCCCCCATATCTGCGCAAGGTCCCATATCAAAAAGGGCCGACGTGCTACAACATACAGAGTCAAAATAGGGTCAAGATGGTGTGGTAGGGTCAAAATTCCAAACCTTTAAATATATGCAAATGTAAATACATATGTACGTGCATACGCATGCATATATCCATACATGTATCAATGCCACAAAAAGGCACAAGGCACAAGCATCGCTGTGCACTTACACAACACACAATCATCATAGAATGCAATACGCAAACACATGACACACTTGCAGCCACCTATTACCACATACACAACATGCACCGTCACAAAGGCTCACCTATTTTGCACCTTATTATCTCAATAAGAGTGCTAATGCATGCATTTTAGTGCCCAATGGAGCTTCCTCGCATTGAAGCAAGCATTGCGCTAAGGTTGCACCTAGGTCCGCTTCGTGCCTTAAGCACACATTTAACAATATATTTTCAACATTTGTCAGAAAACAGTAGGATCATAGGATTGGCCAATTGTCAGTGGACTACATTGTATTAACAAAGAACTGCAAAGCCCAAAGCTGATAGATCATTTGTCTTTCATTAGGAATATAATGATATAAGTTAAGTCGAATTAATGATATAAATTAAGTCCTCTCATTTAATAGAAAGTTGCTGAAAGAGAAAGGTATACAAGGATGTCCTTCTCTGAACTATTTTCACCAAATATAAAACATTTCAAGGACAATCAGAATTTACTCAATAGACAATATATATATATATATGCAAAGTCCACATAGTTCATAAATAATAACAGTTAACTACCCATGGCATGATGATAATATATAGGGCATAACAAAGCCCATGTATGTTATCAACGTATCAGCTAACCATTCAAAATGTGATGAATAAGGCCCTGTTTGGGATTGTTGTTGGTAATAGAGCTTTCGGAGCTTTTGGAAGTACGGCTTTTGAGAGGTAGAGCTTTTTATAAAAAGTTGTTTGTTGTTTCGTAACTACATTTTTTAGTATTGTGGAACTTTAACATATTTTTGTTAACCAAACTGATAGTGTGCCTTTAGTATGAGAAAATGACAATAAAGGACATTACATACTATTATACAATAGAATATAATATAATGTAATATTACATATTGTTACATATTAAAACATTATTACATAGTATAATATTATTGTAATGAAATATATTGTGATATGTTTTAGGAATATATTATAATACTATTATAATAGTGTAATATAATATTGCATAGTATAGCATAATAATATAATATGATATGTTATGATATGGTATGGTAATGTACTATTGCATAGGATAATATTATCATAATATAACGTAATAATATCATATAATAATATTATTACATAATAATATTACATAGTATATAATTATAATGTAATATCATATTATATATGATATAATATTATATTACATTATAATGTAGTGTAATATTATCTAATATAGTATAATAATATAATATGAAAAGATATGATACAAAACCTGATGAAAAGAGAACTACAGATACTAAAGAAAAAAGTAGAACTAAAATAATTTTGTTATAATTATAATGTAGCATAATATTATATAGTATAGTATAATAATATAATATAAAAAGATATGACATAATATAATATAATGATTTATTATTATATACTATAATATTATTACAATATAATATAATGTAATATAGTACTGCAATATAATGAATATAACATAATACAATATAATATTATTATAAGATAGCATGATGCAGTAATGTATTATTATATTATTATAATATTATACTATAATGTATTATATTATAGTATCATAATATATATGATATGATATGATATAACAGATTATCATATCAAGTATACATGTGTTTGTGGGCATTTTGGTCACCAAAAAAAAATAATTAAAGCTAAAAATAGCTTCCTGACATCTGCTAGAAAGTACTTTTGGAGAGAAGCTCCAGAAAGTAGACTTTTTTCAGCTTTCTCGCAAAGCTAAAATAGCTTTCAGATTTTTTACCGAACACCACTATACTATCCAAAAGTGCTTTTAGATAGCCAAAAAGTGCTTTCTGCCTCCCCAAAACCTTTGTCAAATGGGGATAAGTTTGAACATTGGATGCCTAGGACAGCAAGACATTCCTGGCTAGTGGATGTTCAAATTTTAACATCCAATGTTTCCAATTAGCATTTTCAGCCTTGGAATAGTATTATTCCACCATGAAAAGTGTTTTTGCTTCTACCTGTTGTATGTGCTAACTGTTGCACATCTACAAGCCCCAGAAAGCATGTTGTCCTTGACTTCAACAAGTCAACCTTGTAAGGCTCTAACCCAGCCAAAAAAAAAAACTTACTTGGATGAAAGATGCTGTTAATCCATTTGCTTGTAGTATCTGTTCAGTTTCGACAAAATTTGCCACATAGCCATCTCTGTCCGCTCCTCTTCTCCACATCCGAGTACCTTTTGAGATAAATAGTTTCCCTTGTCTTTATTAGTTATAAAGAGTATTTGAGAAAATAAGTAGCAGTTGGAAATTAGAAACTTCAATAAAATTAAAAATACATAAAATATTTTCTTGAATAATTATGATTTATGGAGAAAGTAAAATCTATAGAGATAACATCCACATTTCATAAGCAACAACAACCTGTCCTTCTTGTGCATCTACGTGAAATCAAAGTGACATCAACAATATTTGTTCCAATAGCTGCTTGAAAATGCTGGTAACCTGATATGCAGTTAAGGTATGATGAGAAAGAAGATGTAGTAAAATACAAAACCTAGCACAAAGAAATTAAGGATATTTCCCTGGACGATAGGTAGCAAGTACTGATTCAGCTGCACAATGAAATATCAACGGTCAACATGTCATAAAAGACAAACATTGCAGAAGGAATTGAGGTACAGCATTGAAGAAGAGGAAGCCAAGAAACATTTCTCACATTGTTATCGATCAGTGGTTCCAACATGTAATTATTCCACAGAAATCTAGGTTCTGCCTGTTGAAGAACAATGGTTTGAAGTAACAGAAATCAGAATTTTGTTAGTAAACAACACCAGTCTTCTTCCTAGCAAAGCTTCTTGATAATTTAAGGTAGAATGAGCATTGACGTTTATGAGCAAGAGGATGAAAGGCAAATAAAAAGGGGAAAACTGAATGAACAGACCTCAGATGTGAACTATAATAATGTATAACAAACTAGAGATTATGTTTCCTGATCAATTAAATACAAAATATACTCAAATAGAAGAACTTCAGTAAATAAAGCAATATATAATATAACAAGAAATCTTATTTATTCTCCATTCTTCATGAAATGGACATCTTTCAATTTATATGCATGCTTAAGAAGTAGCCATCCAAGACGACCAATCAATAAAAAAAAGAAGAATGAGAGTTGAAGCTTGTAAAATGCATATGACTAATTCAACATGGTGACAGCTCTAATCTTAACTGAATCTGAATATTAGATCCAGCATGTGAGAGCAGATTTACAAACTTGAGGGATGACTAATTGATGGGGTTATGATTTCATCAACCAGTGGGATATTTAATGAACAGCTCTAATGGACTAATCGCAATGTTGTGTTTAAGATTTCTTCCATTTATGTGCACTGATAAACATACTCCACTTTGGTTCCCACTATTTACAGAGTACAACTAAGAGAAAGGACAAAAAGACAACTCCACTTTGGTCCCCACTTTTTACAGAATACAACTAAGAGAAAGGACAAAAAGGGGCAAATAGAAAGAGGGATTACATATAACTTATTACTTAAGATCGAAACTAGTGGTTCCCCATGAGATAGAGTTTAAAATGGACAGCTACTATATACTCATTTTCCCACAAATCAAACAAATGGTGCACCTGGCTGGGAGTCCATACATCCACCAGCTAGCACATACATGCATAAGCACATAAAGCAGGGTGGGATTAAGCAAATGAAAAAAAATAGAGGATATCTGCCGCTTCCATCATAATGAGAAAGATTACCTATAAATTATAATAATGACTCAACACTAACAGCAACCCTTTGACGAAAATTTATAGGAATTTGCAATGCAAAAATGCCTTTCAAGAGATGATGATGATGAACTCATCTCTCCCTCGGTCTTGGTGGCACTGATTTGAGAGGCATTTTTCATATTGTAAATTTATCAGCAACAACATCTTCAGTGATTCTTCAGCACAATAAGATAACAACCACAAGAGAAAGACTGATTTATTACCTGCTAGGGTGTTAAAGATACTGAAAGAATATATAATAAAATTAAATTTGCTTGGCAGGCTTCAGTATTTCCAGCAGAAAAATTGTGATTATATAGAATGTACCAAATATATGAAGAATGTCATTTGAGGCAGATTTGTCTTGCCAAGTGGATAGAAACACGTCCAAAGATAGCTGGTTATGGCTCCCGACAAACTTCAAGCAAGAGATGGATGAATGAACATGAGGGAGGGGGGGAGGGAGGCATCAACACATGAAGGACAAGGCAAAAGAATGGAGCTAAGAAAGAAGAGGGGCAGGCGAGAAGAGAAAGAACATGCCAAAATAGATGCCACCACCATTCATCATTAGAACTGCTTCCACTCCCCATCTCCACCACTGAATGCCCCAAGCTCCACAGACCATCTTTGTGCACTAACCCAAGAGAATGGGGAGTAGGAGATAATAAGACTTTAGTAAGATAGCACACATGTTAGGCAATCCCTGTCAATTGCTTAAAATAATGTGGTTCTGTCACCACAATGACTTAAATACCACATTAGGGATGTAGGGCCATGTCGTTGGGTTGGGGGCCCCTTACGGCCTTAATTTTCATTGGAGGATAGAGGTTGGCAGCAGGAATTATTTCTCCCTTAAACAAGGAACTTCTAAGTCAAGTCTTATTGTAGCAAATACCAATCCTCTAACTGTTGCAAGGAAAAGTTAAGGTCCAGTCAAGCTTGACAAATTTTTGAGTCACAATCATGATTCAGGCTCTAACAATTGATATTATTGACCCTAAGCCATCCCTAAACATAAAGAATTATCTAAATTCAAAATTATCTCTCAATGTTCTACCTTATAGAAGTAATAATGAATAGTGAGACAGAGGAAAAAGAACACATCGTGCATCTTGTTTTAGCTTTTAACTAGCTAATAGATATTCAAATATACATGCTAACCTGATTCTCAAATCAGTGCCCATGTAATTGGAAGACTATTTTAAAAAAGCAAAATTACGTCAATATGGAACTTCTATAGATATGCCTCCTATTCAACCTCGAAAGAGAAGAGCAATCAGTTTAAACTTACTAGAATAGAAAGAGAATGATTGGAGCAACGAGTGAAATAACAGTGGTCTACAAAATGGTGTTGATGCATATGCAAGTGCAGTCCCTTGACTACATTACATTCCCTATATATGTGCATACCGTAAACACAGCCCCCTTATCATTATGTGAACGTATATGCAACTCACATAATACCTATGGCTGCATATGCAACCACAATTTTGCAGACTCAATCAAATAATCAGGCTAGATTCGGTTTTCAAGAGAGCTGAACAAGGTAAGCTGAACCGGACCAAACCACCCGGTTAGGCCCGTACCGAGCCGACCCAGTGGAGAACCGGGTCAGTTTGCCCATTAAAAACGGTTTCGGCCCAGAACCGGCCGGAACGAGTTTCGAACCAACCGGAACAGGCCGGAAAAGGCCCGAACCGGCCAGTTCCGTTCAAACTCAGTGCGAACCGTTCAAACTCGGTGCGAACCGTCCGATTTGCACCGAGTCGACCCAGTTCGGAACCGAGCCCCCCTCCCCCTTTGCTTCTTTTGTTAAAAGAAGGTGCTGGCAAGGCTTTCCCAGCACCTCCTCTCTGCTTCGTTTAGGCTTAAGACGCCTAAATGGCTCCCCCTTCTTCCCAATTTGCAAAATCACACTGATTCAGCGCGATTGAAGAAAATCCAAGCCTAAATAAGGTGTGCTTCCTCTCCCCTATCTCATTTTCTCTATTTTTATTTTTTTGAACTTGAAAAAATAGCTCGAAATTTGCAAAATTAAGAAAGATCATGCCAAAATTTTCGATTTGGGCGAGATTTTATTATATGAATAGGTTCGTGCACTGATTTACGTTCAATAATCCCTAGGGCTTTCACTTCGACACGTCTTCGTTCGTGATCGCTTAGAGCCCCTCTTCCATCAATAAGTACTCCCAAGGTGTCGACCGCATGGCCTTTCCCGCATGAACATCCACAATAGATCCAGTGCACTGGACAAGTTCTCCTTCTTTGATAGCGCGGTCTCACTACCAAAGACAACAATACCTACATTCTCATTCTCAAGATTCAAGGCTATTCCTTTCACACCACTGGCAAATTCCACCATTTCTCCAACTTGAATCTTGTTCAATCCATAAACACGTGCAATCCCATCTCCAACTGAGACCACTCGACCGATATCATCCACTTGAAAATTCGTGTAAAAGTTGGTCATTCTACTTTCTAATAGAGTCGTGAGTTACACAACTTTGGGAGAAAATTCCATACTTTGACAAAGAAAGACGATGATAGAGTTACAAGAGAAATCCGCTTTACTTAAAAAAAAAATCCATTCTTTTTATTCTTTAGTCCTTCGGCTTCCATTCTTTGCTAGTCCAGTCTTTATAAAAATTTGTCCACCTTTCGTTGTTTGTTCCAAAAAGTTTTAAAACTCTTTTTATACAGAGAAATTTCAGGGGTCGGATGATCGATGTCGGAGAGAAGGAAATCAACCATAACAGAATATTCCCTCTCATCCTTAACCAGAAGTAGTTTATTCGCGCGATAAAGATTCCTCACTTGTTTGAGGATATCCTTCCGCAGTTGGTCAAGTTGATTTGCTCGATTTATCTTAGATGGCGTGAGTGGGTCTTCCTGTACTCCTAAAGATGGTAGTTAAGATCTTGAATTGGATTCCTTTTAGGATGGTGAAAGAAAGTCGATGGATCGTCCATCCAATTTAAATCTTACTGTGGCAGACCCAATATAAAAATAAAGAAAGGCAAAGTAGTGTTGTTAGACTTCAAGTAGCAATCAGAATGAGTTGTCTTCATACTTTCTTTTCTTCTAAAAATGTTGAGCCAACTCCCCTCTTTCTTCCATAACTAACAAAACTAAATGCAAAATTAGATGGGACTTGCTTCTGGTTTTCAACCGGCCTCAGATCCGACCGATCTTTTTTTTCTAAAACATTATTTTTGACCAGTGTGCTTCCGTGTTTGTTTTTTTATGATTGCACACACAAGATGGAGGCTAGAACTATACATGATGTTCCTCTTTTGTATACTATACTCTTCCATCTGTTGAGATTGCTCCTGCTCGCATCCGACTAATCACTAACACCATTTTTCATGTTTTTATTTCCGAACTATATTTTATCCAACATTGATTCGCGGTTCTTATCCTTGCCTTAAAGACCGGGCGGACCCACACGTTCATCCTTCTCGCAAGCCATCCATTCATTTTGAACAAGAAAACTGGTCTTGCTCACCAAGTGTAAGGAGGACTTCCTTTCCTTCCCCTCCAACCACCCTTCTTTAGGTTGAAAGGTCCTATAATGCAATCACAATTGTTGGATCAAGGGATGGATCAGCTCACACACCACCAACAACTCAATTAGAAAAAGGATTTCATCACTCAACACACTAACCAAATCAAGAAACCGATTCAGAAAGATCGACACACGAAAGCCAGATAATGAGCTCCGGCACATTGGTCTAGACCCCCTTCCAAAGTGAAATCTCAACTAGAGAGGGCGAGGTAATGAACCATAAGGGGTATCCCTGCTTCAATCAACCAATAGATTTTATGCAATGTCTGCCAGGGGAGCTCGCGAAAAGTTCCTCTGATGAACAATCGTGTGGGGTACGCAACTTCGATTTGCAGGCTATAGTATCGATATAGGTTCTCGACTAAAGCTAGCTCTATGATCTGCTCTCTTTCTTCAAGCTATGGGTTGTCCTCTATCTATTTAGGGTCAGCTCTCTTCTTTCGACGTAACCATAACAAAAGGAGTGTTTTTCTTGTATTTAAGGTTTCAAATGTCAATACTCATTTTTCTCCTTAGCAGTCTTGCTTAGGATACTAAGTGTGGTCTTGTTTGTGGCCTCAGCTTGATTGAATGGAGGGGTGCTAAAATTTTTGGTAATCCTAAACTCCTATTGCATATATTCCCCCAGTTCGGTTACTGTTATCTAAGACTATAGACTTAGGAAGACCGATTCAATAAAGAAGATGTGTAGATGAAGCATGCCACGCCTCTCCAATCAATTAAGGTCATTGGTATTGCTTCAACCCACTTGGTGAAGTAGTCTGTAGCAGTGATAACAAAATGGAAACCATGACTAGAGGAAGAATTGGACGGTCGAAAGCAGGTATGAATGAAAGACGTTGAAGAGGCATGGATGAAATCCATGAGTCTGACACTCCTTACACCTACGCACAAACTCTATGATGTCCTCCCCTTCCCCATAAGAAGCCAGCCAATAGTACCCTAACCTAACTTCTCTTAGCTAGCGCATGTCCATTAATGTGACCACCGCATGCTCCTACATGAGTCATGAATGGTTTGTTGTGTTGTGTCATCACATCTAAGGTTGGTTTGTCAAAAGATCTACAGTACAACACATTTTCTAGAACAAATTCCCTTCGCGAGGCATAGTATTTTTTTGTTTTAGAACAGAAGTTTAGGCATGTTGGCACAAGCTGGGAGAGTGAAAGGCTTATAACAAAATAGTGATGTGCAAGCATTGGAATTTGCCTTACACCTATAATGCAAAGGAGATTATCATCAGTGAAAGACAACATGGATGTCTTGGCTACCACTACATCCGCTTGCTTATTACCCATCCTAGATATGAGTATGTATTGGTTGAAGCACTTCAAAAAGTTGTCCATAATTAGCTTTCCAGGCTGTCCTTTCTTATCCCTTGTTTTTGAAATATTCTCCATAGGAATATCCATCTTGAAAGCCCATCTTCAAACCACTGAATATTCGGCTATGTTGGTCGAAAGGTCTAACTAGAAGATTTTTAGGCCTTCCCAACCTATCCGAATACCCCCTTTTCCACGGTGAAAAATATGTTGATTTAGCACAATTGAAGAAAGATCCAACCCTAAATAAAGCATGCTTCATCTTCCCTATCTCATTTTCTCTGTTTTTTAAGCCAAAAAATACCTTAAAATTTGCAAAATAAGAAAAGATCATGCCAAAAATTTTGATTTTGCCTTGATATTATGATATGTTGTAGATTTATGGATGATCTACACGATGTCATAAAAATTTTAATTTTTAAATTATATATAAATTTTTAAAAATTCAAAATATATTTGTAGATAAAAAATAAAATAACATAAAATAAAATTTCAAAAAAATATAAAATCAAAAGCGTACTTAGGGGCATGCAAGCTTATCTCCAGCTAAATTAATCCATTTATTCAAGTTTTGATGAAATCTTGCGCATAGTTGCATAGACCTAAATTTTTAAAAAAATTGAGAAATAAGTAGCCTTTGATACATAACACGGGTCTAACAAATATATGTAGCATCTATTGTAGGATTCTACATGAATCGGAGCTCAAATTAATTTTTTAAAATATTTATATTTAAAAAATATTTTTTAATTTAAAAATAATTAAAAATATATAATTAATATCAAAAATTATGAAAAATTAGTACGTAAAACATATTTCAAAAATATTTTCTGAAGTAAAAATATATATATATTTGAATTTATGATATTTAAACATATTTTTTAATTTAAAAATTATTAAAAATATATAAATGATAATTCTGGTGGTCATGAATCTGTTGGTCAAGAAGATAGTGGACATGAGACCACCGTTTATGAGACAGTCGCGGCCGCAGGGTGGTTTTCGATTCACCGATGAATCCTAGTTTACACATGCTACACAGAATAGGGACCATAGTGCACAATCTGATAGAGTCTGCGATGATACAATTACATATAGAAAACGAACTCCTCAAGATCATTAAGGAGGACACAATGCAGCTGCAAATGACCTCACACGTGGAGTAAGATCCATAGACATTGATTTTTGAGTTGTATACTGGATCATATTATCCGCAGCCATTGGCAGCCTATGATCCATACGGATATGGATATGGTACGTCTGACACATCGTCTTCCGTTGGCTACTAATCTACGCAGCCCAGAGCATCTTACAAGTCGGATTTTGCTGCTGGCATATTTGGATGGGCCCCTCCACAACCGTATTATCAGCCAGAGGATACCTCTCAAAGTCAGAGCTTCAGTGAGAGATCTGAGAATACTTATAACCCAAAGTACACTCCTTATGGGGAACATACAAGACTACAAAGCCGCTTGTAGAGGGGTGGGCTGATGTGCCTTCTAACTGTGCTAATGATCCGGATATCTACGAAAGGCATTGCTACTCGATGAAATTTTAGATATCGATATATATGTTGTACTTTAAATATATGTAATTGATTATATCATTTTATATTTTGTATCTCACTAATTGATTTTAGAATATTTTATGTCGCACATAAATTCATTTTATATTTTGCATCACTCTAAAACATCAAGAGGCATCATTTAGGATGTATCGAGGTGATACAAATATCAAAAAACATCAAGAAACATTAAAATTACACTTAAAATTATTCAAAAAATTGCAAAAAAAATGATTACCATTCAAACTGAAAAGAGATTACCGCCTCGTACCGTGCATGCGTCGGTACAATACCGAACCAATATCGTACCGGTATAGATCTCGGTACCGATTCAACGAACCTTGTCATGACCTTTATTTGCCTACAATTAAATTGCACTTTAGCATTTATTAATAGCAGTGATTCACGTCCCAATGGGACATCCAATTAGATGCCGAGGTGGAGCACTATCCTAGGTGTCAAGAGAGGCTATCCTAGAAAAACCAAGACAACTGTGTCCCACATGATTTGAATCATTGCATAACCAATGTCTGTAATGATTGGCGCGACTATGATGAGTCTTGAAAAAAGAAATGATTTAAAATACCAAAATATCTTAGTTTACAATTTATAATCTTGAAGCTAGGGGTGAAAACTAACCGAGCTGTTAATGAGCAGCTCAAGCTTGCTCGCTGAGAGCTTGTTTGAGATCAGTTCAGCTAGGAAATGACCTGAGCTCAAACACATTTTAGAGGCGAGCCTCAATACTTGTGATGTTCAAATGTAGTGGGAAAGCTCAACTCGGCTCAACTGAAGCTCCACTCAGAGCTTACTCGAGCAGAGCTTGAGCAGGTTATGTTATGCTTGGCTCAAGTTCAAGCCCAGCTTGAGCAGCTTTTTTAGGTGCCGAGCTGAGCCCGCGCAACCTGGTACTCGGCTCAGCTGGGCTCATTTGCACCCCAGCCCGAAGCTATTACTCAGCTCCAAGTTAAACCATAATAATCATATACTCATTGTAACAGAAAATCAGCTCAAATATTAAGAAAGATGCAATTGACTTAAGAAATCATTAATCCGCAAGAATAACAAATTCTATGGGAACCGGGAACATTTGCAATGGTTCATGAAAAAGTTCCATGATATTCATCAAAAAAAAGATTTACATGACAAAAGTAAACAGCAGCATTATGATTCTGACATAGATTTATAAGAAATGTATAGATGTTGATCACAAAATAAGAACCTGTCTCCAAAGAGGAAGAAGTTTTGATTCACTGCCCATGTCATGCAACCTCTGCATGCTGCAACAATATCAAACATCAGAAAAGATACACTGACAAATATCTTATCAAAGATAGATCATAAATGAAAAGGTTAAGATGAATTGGAGACAAAGTGAATGTGAGGCTTCTGTGACAGGATCACAAAAGTTACCAAAGCTGGAACTATAAAGCAAAATCATTCGACCAAGCAAGTCTAGGAGCTGTTTGGAGAGAAGGTACTGTTTAATATGCATAGAGTGAGTTAGATTCCTTAGAATGCAAATTAGTAACACAGTATTTGATTTAACATTGTACTGCAAGCTACCCTTAACATTGTACAGTATTTGATTTAACATTGTAAAACTCCTTGGCTTTGAGGATCTTCATGACTGTCACCTGGTCACTTCTAATGTTAGGTTCTTGGACGTGTCAGACACTCCAATGCTTCATGACACTCCTCGACACTTTAAACCATCATATATGATGTCATCATCATTATGTCTGCTAGTGTGACTGCTATATGAAAGTTATCGAGCCTAATGCCAATAAACAATAGCAAGCATTTATCAAATTAAATGAACTTAAGGAGCACAGGTGTCGCTCCTTAGTCTTCATAGGCATGTATTGATACATATTCACATGTACATACATATTATCAGGACATGTCATGTCTGATTTTTTTGGAGATTCCAATGTTTGATGCTTCTAGACACTTGGACACCTTGACAGTGGACACTCATGTCTCATGTCCAAGCACATTACTCGATGATGTCCAAGACTCCAAGGTATGAGACTCTAAGTCACTCGGGATACTATCACTTCCATTTGCAGCCTAGGTTCCTTGATTGCATTGTTTCTTAAAATGATCAATAAAAGTAGAAGCCCATCCATGGTGGGACATTTTCCACATATTCGGTGCATGAAACTAAAATAACAGACTGATGGCAGTATCAAAATACATTAAATTACAGCATAAGTTGAGAGTCGGAGTTAATAGAAGTGTGTTTCCCGGTGGTTTGGTATCTCTTAAACGAAGCTTCATGAGGATTCAGTGTTGTACCCATAACAGTAACTCATACGTAATTCAAAAGCAGTTGTTTTGAATGAAATCACCTAGTTGGGCCACCCCCTACATGCAATAAAGTGGACCAGTAACAGTTCGAGTATTCTCATAAGAGAAACTCGCTTGCTTTCAAAAAAATGAAACAAAATAGTGGGGTATGTTTGTGTGCGCTACTTGTCTTCCTTTTTTATGCTTGGTTCAGGTTCTTTTCCCACTTTATTTTATAAATCTATTTTCCACTGACTTAACAATGTAATGTATTGATGGTATTGCATACTTTAATTATCTAACTAAAATCTCAAGTTTCAAACGACCCCTAAAAATTTTATATACAAGTTAAGTATAATGTTCATGAAATTGCATTACTAATTAAGACATCTTATTGCCCATAAGAACCTCAGTTTCTGTGCTACATTGTAAGAGCAAAGATTCTGAATGCTACAATTAGTAGCAAAGAGATACAGAAAACAGCAAGCAGAACTCATTGAACAGATCGTGGAACTGTTGCTATAGATATTTTGTTGAAGGAAAGAACCATTGTTATAGATATACTTCTGTTGGAAATACAGATGGTAAGCAACGAGAAATTCTATCATGATAAGTCTATGTTAAGTGGTTAAATCAAGACCAGGCAAAACTGTGCAATTCCTATGTTTCAGAATTTCAGATGTCATAGATAAAGAGATTCTGTCCAATGTAAATATGCTTAAACAGTTAAACTTTCCCAACTAACAGGAACAGGCCACAGGAATGGCTAACAGATATAGCAGACAAAGTCGACTAACAATTAGGGTACAATTTAAACTGGAATGAGAGTTCAGCGACATTTACTTTGTAACAAAGCAGGATTTCATCAAGGACAGAAACAAGTAATGGTAGTTTTGTAAAAGTTGCACATATTGCTTCTTTGTATTTTCTTAAATAGGAATAAACATAAGCACTTCACCCTTTATCTCATGTCTACTGTTGTTCCTCAGTATCTATGATATAGTTAGATAGAATCCTTAACAAAAAACAAAAAATAATGTGACACCTGTTCAAACTAAATAAGAAAGATGTCTTAAGAAAAGAAAGAAGATAGAGGAGAAACTCAAGCCACGATGGCATTTACATGGGCTAGCACACTGAGCATTGTCAGGCCCTCCATAATCTGCAAACTGCTGGCATTAGCTAGCTGTGTCCAAATCATTTGTTTTGTACATAACCAATCAAAGGGTTCGGTTGTTATGGTTTCTCTATATATGAGCACATCAAACAGCTCTTGAGCAGTAAGATATGACAATTTATGTGAGTTGCATTATTTCTGAATAAAGGACAAAATGCAATACAGTGAACAATTAATTGACAAGCACTCACCAAAGTGTTACGTTCACATCATAGGAGAAGAACAGACCAGAAGTCCTCTCTGCAGCATTTAGAAGCACAGAAAATTCTGCTTCCGTCTTTTTCTGTCAAAACATAGTAACATGACTAAGTTTGATGTATGCGGAAAATAATAAATATAAAATACAATTGAAAATGCTTTGGACCTGTTCAGCTGGGGAACTACTCAGAGAATGATTGCATGGCAGAATCCGCAGAGTTGATACTCTGAAAATAGGATGGCCTAAGTAAGATCCAACACATTCACGCTCTGTTATCACTAATAGATATGACCCTGTTGTGCATCACGGAGAAGCTAGTGAGCATTATCAAAATGGTTTCAAATGGCAACATATTTAATCAAGGAAGATGCAGCGGCCCTCAATATAGATGGTCAAAACTGCTTCAAAGAAAATCAAGACCGCCTCACACAGCATACAGGCTAAACTTGCAAAGGTCTAAACCAAGGAATGCCGTACCGGCCCGTACCGGCCGGTACGGGCCGGTACAAACCGGTCCGGTCCTTGACCGGTACCGGAAACAGATGAAAACCGGTATTATCCGGTTTTCATCTGCGAACCGGCCGGTACGGACCCCGTACCGGCCGGTACGGGCCTCGTACCGGTGCGAACCGGCCGGTTCGCACCGGTACGGTTTTTTTTTTTTTTTAAGAAACCACAGCGCGAAGGGCTTTTAAAACCACCGCGCGGCGCATGGTTTCAAAAACCACGCGCCACGCGTGGTTTTAAGGGAGAAGTGGCCCACGGGCCACTTCTTTCCAAAAAAAAAAACGTTTTTTTTTTTTTTTTGGGAACCACAGCGCCTCGCGCTGTGGTTCCTAAAACCACCGCGTGGCGCCGCGCGTGGTTTTAAGAAGGAAGTGGCCAACGGGCCACTTCTTTCAAAAAAAAAAAAAAAAAGATGCTGTGGCCGACAGGCCACAGCTTTTTTTTTTTTTAATGGGAAAGGAAGTGGCCTCCGGCCACTCCTTCCCATAAAAAAACAAAGGAAGTGGCCTCCGGCCACTTGTTTCCCATCAAATCAACGAAAGAAGTGGCCGAAAGGCCACTTCTTTTCTGTTAATCTTGGATTAACAGCACGAAGTGGCCGAGAGTCTCGGCCACTTCTTAAGCCTCTCGTTCGGTTATAAAAACCGAACGAGGCTCTGTCCAGACTCCAAACAAATTGAGGTTCTAAAATCCAGGAGTGAGTCTCTAAAGAGTAATCAGAGACGGAAAGATTTGAGAGATAGCCCACAAATTGAGGAGAAGGTCCTGCCCAAAAAATCCAGCGGAGACTATTTAAGGTGCGGTTTTTTTATCCTATATTTTTTCATTAATTTTGTTAATAATTTACTTAAAAAAATAGTTTATAAATTACTTAAATAATAAGATAATGCAAAAATTTACTTTATTAGCTTAATTTTTTGATAAGTTGTCCTTTTATGATAAAAATGGAGCCATCAAGAAAAACGAACCCTGCAAAGCGTGATATTGGCTGGTCTTATGGGCGAAGACTTGAAAGTGAGGGGCAACGACACCAGTTTCAATGCAAGTTTTGCGACAAGGTTTTCAAGGGAGGAGGGGTAACCAGGTTGAAGCAACACTTAGCCGGAAATTCCGGTGAGGTTGCTACGTGCCGAAATTGTCCTAACGAGATTTGTGTGCTGATGAGGCAGAATCTCGCTGAGGCCAAAGAAGCGAATGAGATGGCTTCCAAGAAGAGGGCGGAGGTCGATCGCCAAGCGGCAGAGCCACCTTCCTATCACTCTAGGGAGCCAGAGGAGGTCGAGGATCTAGATGAGGAGGAGGCAGATATTCAGGCGGCCATGCATGCAAGCCTGGATGATCAGTGGCAGCAGGAGAAGGTGGCCAGGCATAGGGCTCGATTTGGGCCCTCTGCATACGAGTCGGGCGGCGGTTCTCGAAGCCCTAGACAAGATCCAGAGTTTTTGAGGACAACTTCAGTAAGGGAGGGCGTCGGCAAAGAACGTGGCCGGATTGCATCTATGCTGGGTAGTTTTGGTAGCCGAAAGAAGTCATCTAGAGGAATTCCAGAAGGAGCGACAATTCATGATGTAGATCCGCATGCTCTCCCCAGTAGAGATTCAAGGCAGCAGAGGGTAGACACAATGTGGATGAAGGATAAGAAGAAAACTATGTGGCGAGCTATTGGATCCTGGTTTCACTTCAGCCACATCCCAGCGAATGTGGCAGACAATACATACTACAGGTCTGCCATTGCCGCCATACAAGCTGCCGGTCCCGGTGTAGCTCCTCCAGGCCCGAAGGATATATACGGTGAGCTTCTTGACAACAATAAGGAGGAGCTGGAGAATTGGATTGACTCCTACAAGAGCAAGTGGCCCATATATGGACTAACCATCATGTGCGATGGTTGGACCGGTCCGACCAGGCGGAGCATCATCAACTTCCTGACATACTGTGATGCTAAGACCTTCTTCCACAAGTCGATTGATGCTTCGGCTTATGTGCACAACACCTCGTACATGCTGAAACTTATGGAGGATGTGATTGATCTGGTAGGAGAAGAGAATGTCGTGCAGGTCGTCACTGATAATGGGCCGCAATATAAGGCTGTTGGGCAGGTCTTGATGGAGCGGCGGCCACATATTTTCTGGACCCCATGTGCTGCACATTGTATCGATCTTATGTTGATGGACATTGGAAAGATCCGTAGGGTGCAACAAACGGTGGAGACAGCCCAACGCATTACGAGGTATATTTATAACCATAACTGGATTCTTTCATTGATGAGAAAGTATGCAGGGGGAGAGATTCTGAGACCAGGAGTCACACGGTTTGCTACCAACTTCATCGCACTTGATAGCATACTCGAGAAGAGAGGAGCCCTACGTCAGATGTTTGCCAGTCCCGAGTGGTATGATAGTAGATATTCTTATGCCGGCACTGAAGGGAGCAAGATAGAAGACTTGGTGACGAGACAGCCATTCTGGCAGCGGGCTACTACAATAGTCAAGGCTATCAAACCATTATAGGAAGTGCTGCGGGCCGTAGATAGCGAGATCTACCCCCAGATGGGGTTTTTGTATCACATGATGGTCAAGGCAAAGGATCAGATTATGGAGGCAGATCCAGCACATGGCCGGTCATACATCAACATCATTGAGCAACGGTGGGGAGCGCAAATGGGTACGGAATTACATCTAGCAGGTAAACTAAGATATAATTATAGTGACAATTATAGTGATGGATATAATTATATAATTATGCTAAGATAGTCTCGTATATGTGCAGCATACTACCTAAACCCCCGGTTTCAGTACAGCATAGATGGAATTGGTATGGATGAAACACTTCTGGATGCTTTGCGTAATGTGATTTACAAGATGGAGGCAGATCCAGAAAAAGCGGCCCAATGTCTTGAAGAGGTAATTATGATTTAGTAATTACCAGCATGTGTAAGTATATCAGCATCTTCAATTATTAACATGGTTTTCTTATGCTTATTTTTCACAGAGCAAATTATTTAGAGAGGGCAGCTACAGTTTTGGCCAACGAGCGGCTGTCGTCAGCAAACACAATATGAATCCAGGTACGTGACACATCAGGAAAACATTCACCTGGTGTTACTTAGTTACTATTATGGAACTATCATATATGTAATTTTCATAAATATTTTTGCAGCTAAATGGTGGGTGCATTTTGGCGGATCCGCGAGAAATCTAAAGCGGATAGCTATCCGGATCCTCTCCCAAACAGTCTTCTCTAGTGGATGTGAGCGCAATTGGTCCACCTTCGCCCTTATCCACAGCAAACAAAGAAACCGTTTGACGCAAAAGCGCCTCAACGACCTTGTTTATGTGCATTACAATTTGCGGTTGAGGCTAAAGTGCATCCAGGAGGAAGTGGAGCTCAAGTATACAGATCCGATTTACGGGTCCTTCACCGCTGATGACGATGATCCACTACTCGGCTGGCTTGTAGGCCAGCAGCAGGAGCCCGAGCTTGACGAGCCAGGATCGCCTCCACGACCAGCTACTTTCATAGCCACCGAAGCTGGGGTCGATCCAGAGCAATGGGCTGAGCGCAATATTCCACGCACTCCCAGAGCTGATCAGCCGCAGGCACAGGGGAGCCAGACAGAGAGGGCCAGGAAAGGAAAACAAAGAATCCCAATGGAGAGTGTCGAGGAAGAGACTTGGACTAGCAGCGATGAAGGTTCTGGTGGTGATGGATCTTCTAGCCATGGAGGGAGCGGAGGACAGTATGGTACTCATGAGACACAGCCGGAGGGTGGTCTTTATTTCACCGGTGAGTCCCAATTTATGGGTGCTACACAGGATACGGACCACGGTCGACCACCTGATAGATTTCGTGAGGATATTATTGGATATAGAAGACGGGCTCCTCGAGGTCGTTCAGGAAGACAGGATACGACTGCAGATCCGACAACATACGGATACGGATTCTATTATCCACAGCCTCAGCCTGACGAATATGGATATGGTGCAATGGATTTTGCTTCCGCCATATTTGGATGGGCCCCTACACAATCAGAGGACACCTCTCAGAGCCAGAGCGTGAGCGAGAGATCCGACAGTTCTTATAACCTGGCGCGCGTTCCTTCTGATTGGGTTGATTTGCCTCCTCCTGATTATACTTATGATCCAGATATCTACGAGAGCCATCGGCACTCGTTCCGATTTTAGATATCCTAGAGTACTTTAAATGTATGTAAATGATTGTATCTTAATTTGAAGATATTTTATGTGTATGATTTTATCATTTGGAACGGGAGGAAAACATAACATGCAATCATGCATCATATATGTTTCAAATTTCAACCCTAAATTTAAATATGAAAATATCAAAAATCATGAAAAAAGTAATAAAAAAACATCAATTTTCACTCAATTTAAGATCCAACAGAGACAACATTAAAAAAAAAAAAAAGTCTGGCTCGCGGTAACGGCCGGTACGGTACCGGTCCGGACCGGTACCGTACCGGTCCAGCCGGCCACCGGTACGCCGATCCGGACCGGTACGGCGGACCTTGGTCTAAACAAATTTCCACCAGACTGACGAGCAGTAATGACGCAGACATGGATCTCATCATCTTCAATCATATAATGAACATCAACTCTGTGCTGAAGGATCCCAAGAAACTCGTATGGTACAAACAATGACAGAATTTCAATTAGTTGAACAAGAACAATGATATTACTGAACAATCATGAGATCCAAGACCACCAATTCATAACCATGGGTTGATTACCAAGATTGGTTATTACAAATGTAACAAGGCAACATGTATAAAGAAAGGGAAAAAACTGATTATGAATCTTTCTATTAGCACCATATTGGATCAGATGTTCTCAAAGCTAGGATATAAGATATGGTTACTGCACTTTTGACTTTTGAGTCTAACAATGTTTGAATATGATACAATTTCTGAGCTCTTAAAGATTTGAGAAATACAAAAGCATATAATGTCACTATTTTGACCTGATCCTTACAAATCATAATCTCTGTTCCCAAGCTAGGAAGTCAACTGTTTCTTTTATGGAATTCAAATTCTTTAAATATTTTTGTTGAATTCAAATAGAAATTAGTTCCATATTTGCATGTAACATCATAAGAAGCAGGAAATAAAAAGAATAAGAGGACGTTTACCATCAACAGACTGACAATCGTTTAAGCTAGCAGTGTATACTCCATGTATACTGCCACAGTGCCACTAATGGTCTTTTAAACTAGCAGAAATCCGATCTCATCCAACAGAAAACATCTTGATCTATTCTTCACGTGCAACATATTTACCTAAGTACTAGATTTAAGATAATTAGAGTATTCAGAACAGATAACTTACGGAAATAAAGAACTCTTACACCATTAAGCCCCACTTCCTTTACTTTCCTTACAATTCTGTACATCACTATACTTCAATCATGAAGAACAATTATACATTGACACAATAGATAAAAAAAGGTCAAACCTACTGAGTTACTTTTAAACTGTACGCAAATACTCATATAAATTTGTTCATCACATATATTACAAATCTTAATTCTCCATTAAGTGAGTCCTTTTCATTTATCTGAGCCAAACCATCATTCGCAACAAGCAAGAATTCTAATTGTTCTTAACTTATTGTACGATTAGCCTGCATTTCTTGGTGAATTGCGAGACAAATTAAATTTTGAATCACAAATAAAAGATAGAGGTAGATAACAGTTCACTTGCCCACTAAAAGCTTCAGCATTCCAATAATGCCAAACACAGTGCAAACATTTGGAGACTGCACAGGACCACATTGTGGAAGCTCTCCTGTTCGATAGAAATAGCAAACTTGGTAAACCACCTTGACTGCTGAAATGAAAACTAAAAAACAGTAATACTCATGAAATAACTAATAAAGTCCAAATAAACAAAGAATTAGTGCAAAACGCTAATATTCACTACGTTATAATGTAACATAAGTAGTGGAATAGACCAATCTACAAGATAGGGGGTGCGAGGGTTTCTTGTGATGTGCACGCATGCATGCAATCACGTGTGTGTTTGTGTGTGTGTGTGTGAGAGAGAGAGAGAGAGATTGTGCATGTACTTAAAAATAAATACACAATACCAAGACAACAATATGGAAAAAAGAATACTGGTACATAGATACCTAAAAAGTACAAAGTAAGTAAGTTAGCAAAACAGTCAAATATGTTTAGAAAGAATCCAAAGCAAAAAATGATAAAGAAATTGAAGAAAAAAAGAAAGAATATAAGCGCATGTATAAAGGTTATCTGAACCATGCCAAACCGGCTGGTTCGGGGGCATGCCGAAATGAACAGGTTGATTACCAACAAGGTTCATTACCTTGGTTTGAAAAGAAGGGAGAAGGAGATGGAGAGAGAGGAAGAGAGAAGGGAGGGAGGGAGGGAGATGGACGAAGAAAGAGAGAGGCCGAGAGAGAGGGTGGGAAGGCTCAAAAGCTCTCGTTGAAATAGGGATCCCCTATTTCATTTTGAAACAGGGGATTCCTTTTTTATTTTGCCAATTTTGAACTGATTTTCCAACTTCAATTCGAAATCGGCAAAATAAAAAAATGATCCCCATTTGGAAACAAAACAAGAGATCCATGTTTCAACAACGGCTTCCAAGCTCTCCCTCTCTCTCGGCCTCTCTCTCCCTTCCTCCCTCCTCTCCCTGTCCCTCCCTTCCTCCTTATCCCTCTCCCTCCCTCCCTATCCATCCCTCTTTTCCTCTCTCTCCTTCTCCCTCTCCCCCTCCCTCTTTCGCTCTCTCTTTGTCGGTAGGCCTCGAAACAGCACTATGCCAAACCGATCACCGACCAACACGCCCTCCAATCCAAGTTCGGCAAACCACGTATAAACATTTACATATAAACCATGGAAAATTACCAAAAGTTTAAAAAGAATTAGAAGCAAAAAAAATGATAAATAAATTGAATAACAAAAAAGGAATGCAACGTTATGTAAATATGTGTACATATTCAAATGAAAACAAGCATGCAAGAGGCAAAAACAATAAATCGACGGGAACATCAACAACAATATATAGCATTAAGAAGTTGGAACTCAAAAAGATTTCATAAATTATTTGTGAACAATTCATGAAAAAAAAATAAATCTATGAATAATATGTAAAAAAAATTAGCAGTTTGTTAATAGAGGAATTCAAAAAATGCCATGGAAAAATCAAGAATACTTTCAAAATCTTAGAGTACTTTTACTATGCTAACAACCATGTTAAGATGCAAAGTTATTAATCATGTGATATTTTGCAATGATGTAATACTAAAGAGGAATCACATCGTGGGGTATTGTCGATGGTGTGAATTAGCCATACAATGAAAATAGATGTCTAGGAAGCACGGATACAGATATGACACAATCCAAACAACCGATATGGCAACTGTTAAAAAGTAGGATACAATACCACAAAGATACATCTATATGTGTGTGTATTTATATATAAGTGTGGATATGTATAAGCATATACATGTATATACACACATGTGTGTGTAATATATATGCAGGTATATGTATATCTATGCATGTACACGTGTGTATGTATAAATATGCACATGTATGTATGTATATCTATGTATATGCATATACATGTATACATATATATACATATGTATATATGCATACATATGTGTACATCTGTACATATGTGCACACATGGGTACATGTGTACACATCCACATGTGGACAAACGTACATACATACATACTATATGTACATATACATACACAAATACATACATACATATAGGTATGTATGTATGTGTGTACTATACATGTACATATATGTATATCTACGTGTATATATATAGATGTACATATATGTATATCTGCATATGCGTGGGTGGGTGGGTGTGTGGGTGTGTGTGTGTACACATTTGTATATATGTATGTATGTATATGTGTATATATGTAGATATGTATATACTTGTAGCTAGCCTATGTATATGTATATAGGGTGTAAATATGTATACATATGTATATCTCTATGTATGTAAATAAATATGTTTGTGGGTGTATATATGTATATATGTATATATGTTTATATATGTATCCACATGAATGTATATGTACATATTTGTATATATGAATGCATAAATATATACTTACATGCATATATATACATAAATATGTGCACGTATATAAAAAGCATCCATAAAGCATAATAGGCTATCAAAAGAACAAAGTCCATACTTTATATGGTAGCATTAACTTTTTATTCATTATTTTGTAGACCATAATCCATATTTAGTATCTTTAAAATTAACTTCATGGACCACAAAAGTAATCCTCCCCCCAGTTTTTTAAGTTATCAAGGAAGTATCTAAAGTGTATCCATGAAGAATCCGAAGTGTTTTCTTTTTGCAATTTTGAAAAGTAAGATACGGAACCCAACCATCAAACACGTATGTGAGAAGTATCTGATAAGCATCTATATCCACAATGAATATGATACAGACACAACATGTGATCTGAAGTATTTGCACTTCCTTGAAAGATGACATATGTATCGAAGCAAAATTACAAGCACTATTTATGGAGAAATGAGTGACTTTTCAGATACACAAGATTACAAGCATCAATAGTTAGACAAGTGAATTTTCAGACTCTTTAAGATTACACCAAAGGCCAACACAAGCACATTTGTTTACGACAGTCAACTATAAACTTATTCCTGATATTGAAGAAGATATACCATCATAGACGTTATGCACCCATGAACAGTTAATGAAAATATAACATGGTTAAACTAGAAATATGGATGAAATCCTACAAAAGTTTAAAAGCAATATGATGATGTTTGAAAGCCTCAAAACCTATGTAGTTTCAGCGGCAGTAGCAACGAAAATGAGGCCGATTGCCAACAGATACCATAATAGTTTCTTATTTTTCAATCAATTATACAAATGAATTAAGAGATTGATGAAGTCATAACTAACAACATCAATGTGGTTGGGTGATGAAGTGGATAGGTGCTTTTGACGATTATGGAAAAAAAAAATACAATGCTGCAATACAGTCCCTATTGTTGTATAGTTCAAAGTGTTACATCATAAAATATTAAAAAAAAAAAAAAGAAAACAAAAGGTGGCAGATATGAGAAGGTTGAGAATTTGAAATGAATGTGTGATAAAATTGGGAAAATAGTGCAAGTTATATTTATGCTAGAGAAAGCATAAGTGGCACCAATTAGAGAAAGAGAAATTATTTCACATATTCAAATGGTACAACCATGCGCAACAAAGATCTATGTAGGCCCTTATGAGAGATAAAATGCTTGAATATATGCCGAGGGATCTAGAAAGAGAAGGGCAGTACCTAAGCAACATGAGTAAAAGCAATGATAGTCACAATTATCATTATGTTCTAATTACACCAAGCCGACCCAATCAGTTATGTTGACAGTCAGTTATTTTCTAATCCGTTTTGAGTCTAGATTCTACAACTGCCACCTTTAGTAATAAGCTTGCAACCAAGCATCTAGTGCTTATTCTTTAATCTCTGAATTATTTAAAAGGTGAGTTTTAGAGAAACACAAGAAACTCTAGTTGGTTGCTTGTAGCCCTGGTTAGGAGTTAAAGACCACTATACCAAAGCTATAGGTAAATTCCAATTCATTTTTGAGTCAAACTGTGTTATGAAAGTCCTCATGTCACCACATGTAGGTCAAGAATCTCCCTAGGGTTTTGAAACGTGTAATGAATATAGTTTGTTGCCTTTAGAAGTGGATCTACATATGAGGTGAATTTACATGAATATACATTAGTAAATATTAAAAGAAAAAAAACACCAGCTTGGCTTTTGAATTTGATAGAGAGAACACCCACTCCACTATACGTGAGCTGAATGATTGAGGTTCCAATCAACCAATAAATTCCCTTATAGAATATCCTTGTATACTTGTGTCAAATGACACCAATAATAGGTTTGTATTACAAACCTAAAATAGACTTTAACTTAGTTACGGAAAACAAAAAAAAACATTAATGCTTCAATTCGGCCCTTTTGTTAATTTCCATGACAGAAGCAACATAACAGTGATCAACAAACACCAATCAGAAAAACAAATCAACAAATACTCTGTGAGACCATCTCCATGTGATCCCCATGAATAGACTCCACCTTCAGGCACCATGCAGCATGATGTTTCTTGTTCAATTCAAACAGCACAAATACAAAATCTGCACCTATAGGAATTTCTTTTAGGGTCAAGCCACTTCTTTTTCAAGGAGATTTGCCCTTCAGAAGGAAAATCTCTCAATGACCATTAATGTAATTATATAAATACAAGTGGAAGCTACGAGTACTAACAAAACCGAGAAAAAAAAATAGAGAGTGAGCGAGAATGACTAATGCATCTAAATGAAAGAAATGTAATGCTCTACACCAATCATAGTTGAAAACAGCACAAAAATGGAAGCCAGAGAAGAAGCATAAGTTGGCGAAGTTTGAATATCATGACTTGCAACCTCTACTTTCAAGATACACATACATATGTACACATACAATATCTATGATACATATCATTCATATCTACACATTAGTATGCACATATATATATGTCTAACCCCTCTGCCCTTCCCCATGCCTTGCGCATCCTTAGTCCCATTCCTGAGAAGTTATTAAAGAATCTTAGCAGAGAAATTTGACATGAGACATTGTAAAGGAAGGACAAACCGATCAAGTTCATTGATCCATCAGCACGACTGACTGCCAAATATGAATCAGCAACAGTATCAACAGGCTCAAAGATGTACTTGTCTGGAAATTCCCATAATCTCAGCCTTGAATAGAGTTTTATCTCAGAATGTGACTTCTCCGTCTCATCCATATTTGGATTTTCTGAGGAAATATGGTAAATCATCAAGACTTCCTACAATCAGATACTCAGAAACTATATTATTGGGGAATTGGCAAATCAAAGAACTCAAACATGAGTAAAAACGACAATAGGTGGAAAAAATGCAATATTGAAATAAAACGATTTTGCCATTGTAATTTTAAAAAAATGGCGAATAATTCAGCAGGGTTACTTCGGATATAGTAAACATTCAGGTCGCTTTCAGTATAAGGTCTTAACTAAAAGAAGACCGAATTTTTCAAACTGAAAACACAATAAACATTACAAAAAAGCCAAACCAAAAAAAGAGTCTCATGAATTTAACTTTGTCAGCCTAGCATAGAAAAGAAAGAAAGAAAAAAAGAATATCAACCTGAATTAGTGTATACAGCGAAAGTTCCAAATTTCAAAGTTCTCTTAAAATCGGGAGCATTTATTGACTCCATACTGGTTCCGGCGGCTCAAAATCCGCATACGATCTCATCAGGAAACATAAAATTCGAACAAGAGACCAATCTCAGAATTCCACACCACATTCAAGAATTAACTGCACATCTATAACCGAACAACACCTAATCCCAAGAATACAACCAAATCCAAGTCATATCTTAATCAGAGAGAGCAAATTCCAGAAAGACGGTAAGCCCATCAAGAATCCCCACGATTGCCCCACAAAACCCAAAGATCGGGATCCCCAAAGAGGAAACCGTCAAATTCAAAAAAAGACGGTAAGCCCATCAAGAATCCCCCGCGATTTCCCCAACAAACCCAAAGATCGCGATCCCCAAAGAAGAAACCCTAAGAGGCAGCGAGATGTAGAGAGAGAGAGGGAGGGAGGGAGGAGAACCAGCTTTACCTTTATCGAGAGGAGGCGGGGTGCGGTGGAGGCCGCGAAGGCGTCGCCGGAGAGAAAGGCGAAGGAGGAGTGGGCGATGAAGCAAGGCGGCGAAGGGAGGAGGAGCAAACAGAGGGGTATAAATAGGGGAGGAGAGGAGGGGGACGAGATCAAGGGATCTGAGGGTGCGGGGATCGCGGGGAGGGCGGCCAGCGAAGCAGGGCCAGGCGATGGAGAGCATGCACCGCCACCGCGGTCTACTGCGATGCACCAGACCGCGCTTATAGCTTAAAAGCTTTGAAGAGAGATCAAAGCAAAGCGTGGAACGTGATCCGGCAAAGTGGCGAGGGAGAGGTTTTCCGGGCAAAGTGACGCGGAAAGGGATCGGAGGACATAAAAAAGGCTTTCCGGTCGCGTACCCTTTTCTTCTCTCTTTTTCTATGCTTCTTCGATTCGCTTTTTTTTTTTTTTTTTTTGGTACAATCTTGGATTCGCTTTTAAGGTCGCTGGATTAATATGCCAGTGTATATAGAATACTCGGGGGAGCAGACTAGATAAGAGAGGGGGTGGCACGTGCGTCAGGGCTCGGTCTGGTTGTAATTGCGATGGAGGGAGCACAAATGGAACATCATTTTGATGCCGGTAATTATTATATTGTTACCAAAGTTCGGATTTTCATAATTAATATTTCATATTAGAATATTTCTTAATAGGAATATACAAACTATTTTTTGAAACCAATATTTCACATACAATCCAAAAGCAAATTATAAGTTGGATTTCAAAACTGATATACCGCTTATTAAAATAATTTTGACAAACAATAAACCATTTTCTAAATTGGTATTCTATATGCAATTCCAACGAGCAATTTATAAACTATTTTTCAAACCTAGCATTTGACAACCCTCCAGCATTTGACAATTTATAAATAATATTTATATAATATATATATTTATAATGTACATATATTATATATTTATAATAAAAATATATAATAATATTTGTATATTATTTTATAATAATATAATATAATATAATATAATAATATTAGTGTTAGTGGTATGTTAGGAATAATACAAAGATTATTTTAGTGAATGATGGAAAAATGACTTACCCCATTTTATATGATTATTTTAGTGAAGACAACTAACCCATCTAGGGAAGCATAAAAAAATAGGTAAGTTAGTTGATAGAAAAGTTGGCCCGCTTTTTCATGATATCTGCCAACCAAAGAATGGCCTTATAGTTTGTAACTTTCTTTTTTCGCCTAAGTTTTATTGGGTTGAGCTTCCTGCTCACATTCAAGTAATTCAGCTATGTCCAATACTCTATTTGCTTGATTGTAAAAATATGAGTATGCAATTACCAAAATAAAATATGCCTAGCAAACAGGTTCAAGTCATGAATAGTGTTACCACTCAAGATTTCACCCATAATATAGGTGGGAATCCTCACATCTTAGACTAACCCAGGTACTTATATACAGGTAAAACTCCCTCCTATTTAAAAAAGAACATGCCTAGCAATTACAAAAATTGGGCAACAAATGGTATAAGTAGCTAACGTATCCAAGTTTGATCTCTCTCTCACACAGTCACACACACATCTGCATTTTGAAGACTGCGACCTATAACAGTAGGAAAAAAGATGAGGGGAAATGAATCTGAGATGGGTTGTAGGAAAGAAGAAAACAGGGCAAAAGTGGAAAAAAAATAGTGGAAGTTCCAAAATCCTATTTGAACAACAGCTCCTAATATAGTAGTTAATCCATACAACATCACAGAGAGAGTCCCACGCATTACATCAATACCAAAAGAGTTTTTTTTTCTAGGTAAAAAGTTTGCCTGCAAGCCTTACAAGGAGCTCTAGAAACTATGAATAGTTGTTCGAAATCAATGCTGTAGATATCAGCAACTAAAGCATGGATAAATATTAACAAGATAAAGTAGCCTTTAAAAGCACTCCTTCAGTGTGCATAGCATATTATTATTACATTATTACACAAAAAGTACAATAAGTAGACCCATGTTTTGCTAAGATTAACATCAGTTTCTATGTGAATACCACAACTCCCTTCTCTATATTATACCATCACTCAAGACCAATTACTGCCCATAGTGCATCATCTCACATGCTTGGTTTGACATTGAGACGAGTTGCTATCTTCCGTCCCAGAGACTTGTCACACTGCATCCCATAGATAACTTCAATCAGAATTATATCATTTCATTAATGCAAAAAGCTAATAAGCTTAGCGCAGAAAATTCATCATCCGATAGAACCCTCCATGAAAGCATGCCAGGATGTAGAAATCGCATGGATGAATATGAATAGCAGGAGATGGGAGGAAGACTAACCTGAGACCAGTAGGAGATCCAAATGCTCTGGATTTCATGGGTGACCCTAGGGTCAGACAGTGCCTCGACCCACCGGCGAATGAAACGCCCTTGCCTAGAAAGAAATAAAATACTCACTCATGAGCCCGGTGTATTAGGTATGCATGCATCATTGAGGGTCAAATGTCATCTAGGAGTGCAAACCTGTCAGGATCCCAAGAGCGGTATCTCTCACCAGGCTGCTTGAAGTTGTTTTCCTTTTGAATTACACACTGTAATTACCAATAGAGAATAACATTAGTTAACTCTCTTAAGCACCAGGGAAGCATCAAACATGGTTATTTTTTGTTGAACTTAAACAATCTAATGAAGCATTGCACACTCTTTCAACACATTTAGTTCTTTTCTTAGGGTATAACTGAAGAAACGAGGAATGCACCATGCTTTAGCATGAATTAAAGGAAAGGGACATCCTTCCTTTCAATGTGCTATCTATCTCAAAATTCTATCAGAGATCGACACTCAGGCTTAACAGCAAAAAATTGTTCTTTTTTGGACAGTTAATGTTGAAATATTATCCATTTCAAGTTAATAAAGCATAGTTATTTATAGATGCAGTATGTCTCTCCAGGATCCTTGAAGTTGTTTTCCTTGTGAATTACACACTGTAATTACCAATAGAGAATAACATTAGTTAACTCACTTAAGCACCAGGGAAACATCAAACATGGTTATTTTTTGTTAAACTTAAACAATCTAATGAAGCATTAAACACTCTTTCAAGACATTTAGTTATTTTCTTATGGTATAACTGAAGAAAAGAGGAATGCATTATACTTTAGCATGAATCAAAGGAAAGGGGCATCCTTCCTTTCAATGTGCTATCTATCTTAAAATTCTATCAGAGATCGACACTCGGACTTGACAGCACAAAAATGTTCTTTTTTGGACAGTTAAAGTTGGAACAGTATCCATTTCAAGTTAATAAAGCATAGTTATTTATAGATGCAGTTTGAATAGCTTGCTTTGGGTATAGAAGCAGTACTTAACGTTCTATAGCAGCATAACAGTTCATTATCTTAGGAAAAATGATAGAAGCATACGGTCCAGGCAGATATATTGACAGGCACATACTTTTTCACGCCTTCCAGTAAGAATGCGAGATGGTATCGGGAACCTCTCAGCATGTCGAACAGGATCATACCTCGAAGGGAAGTAATTCACCTGGAAAACAACACAAAAACAAGAAAATGAAGGGATATAATAATGGAATCTCAGGCCCCCAAACAGAAATTAAAGACTACCTCCTCATCCCTGTGCAAGAAGTTCATGAACCCATCATGGTGGTTGTTGTGATGAGCACACTTGGGAGCATTAGCAGGAAGCATCAGGTAGTTTGGCCCCAGACGGTGTCTCTGAGTATCAGCATAAGAGAAAATCCTTGTTTGAAGCAGCTTATCATCTGAGTAATGGATTCCAGGCACCACGATTGCCGGGCAGAAAGCAAGCTGCTCATTCTCTGCAAAGAAGTTATCGATATTCTTGTTCAAGACCATGCGCCCAACCGCCTGGAGAGGCAGGATGTCTTCTGGCCATGTCTTGGTGACGTCAAGTGGGTCAAAATCAAACCTATCCTCATGATCGGGATCCATGGTCTGAATGTAAAGCTTCCACTCTGGATAGTTTCCAGCAGCAATCGAACCATAAAGATCCTTGGTGGCATGGCTGTGGTTGTTGCCTCCAACAATCACAGCTTCATCTTCCAGCAGACACTTCACCCCACATGTTGGTCTCCAGTGGAACTTAACATAGTGAGCTTTTCCTTCCTTGTTGATAAAAGTGTAGGTATTGACACCTGAACCATCCATGTGCCTGTAGTCTGCTGGCACACCAACATCATCGAACAGAAAGGTAAACATGTGCAAGCTCTCAGGATGGTGGGAGAAGAAGTCCAGAATCCTCCAATTCTCCTGGATGTGAGACTTTGGGTTCGGTTTGAGAGAATGGACCATATCAGGGAACTTTATTCCATCACGGATGAAGAACACAGGGAAGTTATTCCCGACAAGATCAAAGTTACCCTGAGGCCAATAAACAATAGCACAACAATTTTTAGTGCAACTCTATTTTCAAAATCACTAGTTCCATCCGACAAACATTTAAACCAAGGACAAGGAAAAGGTTACCGTTATTATAATAAATGCATATGTGCTTTTATATGTAGATGTACTTTTGAATAGCTTTATGAGGAAAAGGAGGACAGTTGCACCTCTTTTAAACAGAGAAGAAAAGATGTCATTATTTGAAACTCAATGTTGCTTACAGAAGAAAGGGACATAGGTATCTTACAGCAAACTAGCATGCATGTATTTTGCCGTATTTCTACGATTAATGTATGATACAAGAATATTACCAAAGTATGCACACCAAGCACCTTTTTCCTTCCATAGAAGTAAGATCTTACAGTGATCACTAGATGAACAAAACCAGTGGTACAATAATGATAGTGTGGAAACCATTTAATTACTTGAATAGCTGTGAAAGAAGCACTACAGTAAACAAGATGGCATTCAGTTCTAACATAATCAGTTTGGAAATGCATAGTAACACAAAATTAAGCATCCGATGTGGCAGACAAAGGATACTGAGATTTAGAGCTAGAAGTTTATTACCGGAAGCATTTTCCTGAATTTGCAGCTAAAGCAATGTTACCTCTCTGGTGTAGAACTTCACAGCAAAACCTCGTGGGTCTCTCAAGGTTTCAGGACTCCCGCGCTCATGAATAACAGTCGAAAAGCGAACAATGACTGGGGTCTGGACCCCTGGAGCGCGGAGAAAATCAGCACATGTGAGGTGAGAAACATCGTGAGTGACCTCAAAGAAACCCTTGGCGCTAGCTCCTCTTGCATGTACAACACGTTCTGGAATGCGCTCTCTATCAAACTGGGCAAGCTTTTCAATGACATGATAATCCTCGAGGAGAATAGGTCCTATAGAAGGAAACGACGTCAACAATATTGAACCACAATATCACCAAGAAATAGCAAAATATAATGTAAAAACAGAAATAAGTGTTCTAATTATTGCCTTTCAATCTACAGAGAAATATTGTGGTTCACCCATCAAACACTACACCAAATTTACACCAGATTTATATAACCATTACCAATACACCAAACTTGATCAGTTATGGTTGGTATCAATCTACATAAACTAATCAGCAAACCGTCCACCAATTATTTAGGATTGTCAGTCAATTAAATTGAATTTTCTTGAGGCTTCCATTATTGATACCCCAGAGACAAGATTAAAGCACTAACGGAACAACTGTTGGTAAGAATGGTAGGTTTATTGTCTAACAAAGATAAGCCCCATGCAAACATCTTTAAAAATATATATATAAATCAAGAAATGACAGCCAATAACACAGTCTTGCATTCTAACACACAGAAAATATTGGACTTCCAATGACCATAATCTATACTATAACTGTTGAAAAGAATGTTGAGAAACATATTGACTCCTGAGATTCTCAGATCTTAATTTTCTATTAACATATACATCTAGGGTCATTGATCTTGTCATACACTGTCTGCTGCATTTAAAAATGACTCCTTTCTTTGTATTAATCACAGCTAGACATTTGACCCTTCTTTGGTCATGGATTTTTAGTGATTTTGTGTTTATATATGGTTAAAATAGCATAGCTGAACCAAGACATATTTGACAATGGAGACACAGAATCTACATTCTTTTATTTTATTAAAAGCCATACTAAGTTGACGCGTCTACCATACTTGATGACTCTAGTATTCTGTTTACAATAGGATATTTTTCCTTCGCATAATAGTAAAAAACACTATCGCCATTATTACAGTTATTGAAAGAATATGATGATTAGCTACACAAGTAACTTTCTACAACCTAAACCCTCAAGAAAGTACCTAGAATAAAATACTTCGACAGAAATTCTCATCATTTCTCCTTATCGCTCCCCGCTTTGTCTTTGCACCTAGGATATCACAGTATTCATGCAAGAGGAAAAGTAAATATCATGAATGGAAATGAAATGACATTTGGAATTGCTTTAACTGCAATCTCATCACTAATTTTTTGATTTTTTTTAATCAGAGAACAGAAAAGTTCTCATCTTTAGTACTGAAGATAAATTGGCATAACAAAGATTTTTATTTAGTACAAGCATTTCATCACTATCACTGAACACAAATTAATGCAAACCTCCACCAATTTTCTCAATGCACGAAGCTTATTCACCTTACTTAAATTCAATTTAACAAACTAAATAATCTATCAGATTGTTGAATTCCACAAAGATACAAACAGTCAATTTTAAGCAACCTTGTAAGAAAAAATAAAATAAAATGATAGAAAATAAATCCCAATTCTGCCCAAGAAAACCAACAGATATCTCCAGCTACAACATTATATTTGGCATCATGGGAAGGAAAAAAACCAAAAGCCCACAAATCAAGATGGCAAAGACTAATGTTTTATTACCTCGGGTTCCAACGGTGAGCGAGGAGTTGTTGTTCCAAACAGGGGCACCAGAGTTGGTGGTCCAGAAGGGAGAGTTGTAGGCGCTTGAAGGGCGGTACTGCAACAAATCAAAATAAAATAAGAGATTAATAATCAGACAAATCACCCCAAACACAGAGGAACTGAATCTTGATTTTTTTTAAAAAAAAAAACCCAAGATAAGACCAAAAACCCAATGTTTCAGACAAATAAAAACTAAAAGTTCAAAAAAGATATATAGTAGATCAATAAAAAAGATATATAACCGATCGATCAACAAAAAGACCTCTCCAAAGAAGGAAAAGATTATAATGAAAACAAAATCTATCAATCAAATAAAAAATCAATCCTTTTGAGGTGATCATTTGGCAATAAAGCAAAACTCATCATTCATTACCACTAAAAACATCAGAAATCATGAGACAGGTCCCAACTTTTAAGAAAAGATTTCAAGAACTACAATAAAAGAAACAAAGAGACAATCCACCATCAGAAATATTTCAAGAACTACAATAAAATAATAAAAGAAACAAACAAAGAGACAATCCACCATCGCCATCTGGAGATGAGTATCAACAAGAAACCAAATCAAACCAGCTAGATGATCTCCTTCGAAATCTTTCCCCAAATATTCAAAAAATAATAATAATACCTTGTAAGGATCCATGGAGGGAGAGCGGATTAGATTCTCTCTGTCTCTCTTTAGGGATTAGAAGGAGCTTCGCGCGGTCCGCGGTTTCGTCGGCGAGCTTCTCGCACCGGGAGGAGGGATTTATGTAAACTGGAAGGGCGGGTAATTACTGGGACGGGGCCCACCAGGAAAGACTGCGTACGTGACAGCTGCTGAATGTCTGGCGGACGTCCTCGTCGTCCAACGGTTCATCCGGAGGGCGTCTGTTCATGGAAAGGAGGAGCACATAACGCTTGAATCTTGATACATGATCTTCGTTGCATCGGACCGCCGCCATTTCCGATAAATTGCCGATATCTCGCAAGTTTCTAGAATTAGGTTCCGATGAACGTGCGGAACACTCGGATTAGACTTATCCTGTCATCCATTGGTAGATTGTATTTTTTTTTTTTTTTTGCTTTGAAAAAGGGAAAGGATGGAGGAAGGGATAAACTCACCCACAAGTAGCAGCCTCTACTAGGCCCCACCCTACCGGGAGAATGTTTGATGAGGACAGAAATGACCGTGTGTTGGGCATGCCGGCCGATTTTACTCATATCCTCCCCATCCGTGGGTTCGGCTCGTTAACCCTCTGGGCTCCGACACGGTTATATAAAAAGAAAAAAAATAAAAAAGAATTATCTCTTTCTCCCTTTATTTTTTTTTCTTTTTTTCTTGGTTTCGAGGGGGAAAAAAGAAAAAGGAAGCAAACGCCCGCCCCTTTCTAAAATAGAGGAGGCCTCACGGCCCATTGGTGGTTATGGTTAGGGCTGTTAATGAGCCGAGCTGCTCAGGCTCGAGCAGCTCACGAGCCCAAACGAGCTCTAGTCTTCCGCTGAAAAATCTTATTTCAGCACCATAATTCATAAAAATCTGACCATATAGAGAAAAATAGCCTGTTATCGAGCCCGAGCTCGAGCTCGGACTCGTAATTAAAACGAGCTTTACGAGCTTAAGCCCGAGACTTTGCTTTGCCAAACAAGCCCGAGCTCGAGTTCAATATAGAGCTTGTTATCGAGCCCGAGCTTTTGTGAAACGAGCCGAGCCGAACTCTCCCAGGCTCAGGCTCGGCTCGTTAACAGCCCTAGTTATGGTCGGCAATGGTGTTGGCCACGGTGGCACAGTCGAAGGTTCCACAATTGGCAAGTCGGCGGCAATGATCGGCATAGAAGGAAAAAATTAAAGAAAATGAAGTTGGAAATTTCAATCTAGAACGGCCCCTTCTTTCCAACCAAACCCAGTGACAATCTGACCAGAAACTATGATTTAGGGATCAAGAAGAGTGTGGAGAAGGATTAATTAAAGATTTTGGAATCTTTACCTAGTTTCAGGTGGTGTTTTAATATAGCGCTGGCAGACGATGTGCAGATGAAAATTTGGACAAACTCCAAGTCCAGGCTTGAGTCTTCGGTGTTGGATCAAAAGGGGAAGAGCTCTAAATGGAGCCGAAAGGATGTCGGAGTCCGTCTCAATGTTAGATTCTTTCTGACAAGTCCACAAAGAAGGAAATTCCCATCGGGTGTCTTCTTCTCTCGTCGCACGTACTGACCAAGTGCCTTTTTTCTCATTCCGAGCCGATTCTTATATCTGCACGGTCGAATGGATCAGGCTCAACCCTCTGTTAGCTAAATTGAGCGGGTCTTAGATATATATTATAACATAAATTCTTTTGAGCCTATACACCTTGAGATACTTTTACCTATCTATCTATGGAATGTAGTGTACAAATCCTTACTTCAGTATATTTCAATTATTCAACTTTTGTTTGAAGGAGAGAAAGAATGGTCGAACCAATACCGATAGATGTATCGATCGGCTACTGGACCAGTTTTAGTACCGATTTGGACCAAATCGAACCGGTACCACGGTTCGGCCTGATTTACGCATTCAAAAATTCAAAAAAATTTAACATTGATGCAAATCGACCGGTTTACATATGTTCTAGTCGATACGGACTAGTTCAGGCCGATACGAGCTGGTTCAGATTGATACTATTTTTTAACGTCGAATCGGACCGATCTTTACGGGCTGAATCAGTCGGTATGAGCCGATTCTGCGTTTCTTGAAGGAGAACAATGAGACCAATGCATAAATTAAAATGACAGCTCTATTTTTTATTACGAGACAAAAATCATCAGTATATATTATACTATGTAATATGAATTCTTCTAGTACTCTATTGATGAGATGTCTCCATCTGTTCCTCTTGCCGGTTTGATTATTTTAAAAGACGAGAGAAGAAGCTACTATGGGGCTTGCACGTTTAGGGAGAACCGTACACTAGTATATTGTACGCATAAAGGCTCTTCAAAACTATCATGCGTGCCAATCTTGGAACAGGACTGGTAAACTGGTTCTTCCAAAACATAATAACGAGCCTCATGGGATTGTTAGGGCTCACTCACCTAGAACTCGAGTTATATCTCTTGCTCAAAAGAACGATTGTTTTTATTTCACAATATTGACCATTAGATCGGGATCCGCATAAATGTTAAAATGTTAGAGCCACTTTATTCATTTATCTATATAAATTTCAAAGTAACTATCATACAATCTAATGATAAAGATGGATTTATTTTTATAAAAAATAGCTTTTCTCCGCTCCAGCCCTCTCTCCCGACAGCTATCACTGGGCCTACTTACCACCTAAGCAAAAGATAAAAAAAAAATCACCAAGATGATAGCACGATGGAAATGAAGCTTTGATTCCACCTAAGTGGCCCAGATTCGAAACGCGCGGGCATCGATTAAATGCAGAAACCGAATGTCCCCTGCCTGATTTGCCCGATGGAGTCGCTGTCTGGTCTGTCGGTTGCTTAGGTGGTGCTAATGTGACGTATTAACACGTTGAGTTTCCTCGTGGGTGGGAAGGATACGAGTAAAACTTATCTGCCTATATCAAATATTCTCCAGCAGAGGGGCCTAGTGGGGGTTGCTATGCGGGTGAGGTTTTTCTCATGCTCTCTTCTCTCTTTTGTTAGCAAAAAAAAAAAAAAAAAAAAAAAAAAAAAAAAAAAAAAAAAAAAAAAAAAAAAAAGAAGAAGAAGGGGGAAAAGTCAACCGTAGATGTATTTTGGAATTATCGCGATACATCCGAGATGGACACCAACGACGCCGTATGTAAAAAGGACAATCGTCTCAGGGACGTAAGTTTTATCTCTAATTCTATATTTTTCTCTTTTAAAAATTTTTATGGACGTCATGAAGTCATGGCGTCTTATCCCCTTTGGAGTTTTCTACAACCACCTCACGGCCACTGGTGATGCAACGTGTCACCATTCACTAGACGCCACGCGTCATCATGGCTCTTGGAGTGTGTGCTTCCCTTTGGCTCGGTAGGAGTGTGGAGTGTGAACGCCAAGATGCGAGGGGAAGATAACGAGACTTAGGATGAAGCTGGGCCGCGAAAGTAGAATTCAGATGCCACGTTAGCAATAAATTTGCTAAAAATATAAAAAAAGGTTAAAAAAAACTTTTTAATGTGGTGATCGGTGACTTATTGACTTGACAAAAAAAACCTTTTTCATAAGTCTTAATTCTCGAAAGGAGAAGTAAAATAAAAAAAAAAAAATCTTGCTTTAGTTTGATCTTTTTTCCAAGAGATGGGAGGAGTTTGCTTATATATTTGTGCTAATAAAAAACTTAGCATGCTTACCAGAAAATAAAAAAAAAGGCGTGCTTAGAAAAACTAAAAAATAAATAAAGAATGTTTGTTCAAAAAAAAAAAAAAAAAAAAAAAAAAAAACTAAACTCAACTCAACTCATCAAAGCTTCTACCTCATAATATTTAGTTGAGCTTTCGTCTATCTTAGTTCTGGAAAAGAGAAGTAACAGAAAAATTTCTTGCTTTAGTTTGGGAGTTTTTTTTTTCGGGAAGATGGAAGGAATTTGCCTATATATTTTTTTAGCTAATAAAAAATTGAGCATGCTCATGAAAAAATAGTTAATAAAGCATGATTGCTCAAAAGAATAAATAAATGAAGCATTTTTCAAAAAAAGAAATAAAAAAATTTAAATCAACTCAACAAAGCCTCGTCATCATAATATCTAGCTGAGATTTTATCTTAGTTCTTGAAAAGAGAAGTTAAAAAAAACAACTTGCTTTAGTTTGGATTTTTTTTTTTTTTTTGGAGATGGGGGGAGTAAAAATTAAGCATACTTACTTGCTCAAATTCAAGCCCATGTCTAATTCTAACCACTAAACTACAACCACTTCACAGTAAAAATGCTAATTATTACATACTCTATTATCTGGGATGGTTCTATTTCATTAATTTTTTCTTTTTGAATTTTGGAAATAATTTCACATTTAGTTAATGATCTCTCTTTTTGCTTTTACATCAATCTCTACTATTATGATGATACAAATGGTCAAAACTACTAGGTCAACATTGTGGGATTATATTACACAATACTTCACATGTCCAATTCTAATATATATATGGTAGGAAATAAAATTAAAAGTTTTGAACCATCCAAATGAAATATTTATAAAAGAGATATATGAAAAGAGCATGACCTGAATTTTTATGGGAGGATGATGGACTTTAATTTCTTTTTTTTTAATTTTTTATTCACTTGCACATGCTAGAGATGGATTGCATTGACACAAACAGGTTCCTCAACATGACTTAATCAATCAAACTTTTTTATTCATAAAATATGGCTTCTAATACAGTCCAACCTAAAAACTTATTTATTTACTTATATCATTTTACTTCTGATTTATATTCACCACCAACATGTATCATCTATAGCACACATACTTTATATTCTAGTAAAGTCACTACTGTTTGCAAGCTAATTATGTATAATTTTCGAAAACACTAATACCATAACACAGCCCAGTATAGCGAGGAAAAGAATATAAAATAAATGATCTTTGTATATGTTTATTTTATTAATGAAAGTGCCTTCAAGGAGTTTACAGTTGCGGCTTCAAAATTACTCTGGATTGTAGTTTTAAGAGCTGGATGGCAAACGAAGACGCAAAGAGCATTGGTGAGAGCATGAATGGAGTCCACATGTTGGCCCAGGGATCAATCTCAAATTCTTTCACCGGAGCCACAAAAAAGGTTGGTGGAGACTGGAGACTTGACTTCAATTTGGTGCAGAGGGAATCACCTCCATTCATGAATTTTTGTGGCCATTTTGTATTTGTTTTAAATATATTGCCCCTGAGATATAGTATCTGATACCAAGTGCCGTTATGCTACATTCAGGAGATATCTCGTACTTACCGAGTTAAATACTTTTGAGGGACACAACATAGCTCTGAAAAAAGAATGAACAAATGTTCATTACCTTGTTCCTACCCTTTATTGCCATAAAAATGTTAACTCTCTTCTAAATAAGAAAAAATCATTGTTTCCACTGGTCCTCACTGTCACAGTGTGGCTTCTTCCTAGAAAAGACTTCTTGTTTTATTTTTGTCTGTTAATGTAGTTTTATCTGAGGGATTTGTTTTACTGGTGCAATTTTCTTATTTCTTGTCTAACTTGAAGACTAGGAATTTATCTATTTATTCGATACTACATATCTGCAGATCCTATCCGCAAGTACTGAGAAACAGGCTTTTAATTTTAGATGGTAGAATGATCATATTAAGTTATTTTCCAAAAGAAGGATAATATATGATATACGATGATTTTATAAGTTTCGCCAGCATGTCTGGGTGGTGTAGTTGGTTATCACGCTAGTCTCACACACTAGAGGTCCCCGGTTCGAACCCGGGCTCAGACAATTTTGTTTGTTTTTTGCAACCTATTTTTCTCTTTTTTATCCAATTCTAACGTAAATCTTTTCATATCCTTAAACCAATGTTGGACTCCTCTTTTTCGCTTTTTTGCAACTTATTTTTCTCTTTTAAACAATTCTGACGTGGATCTTTTTAAATCCTTATGCAAGCTGGACTCCTCTAATCAACCTGGGATGAGTGGCCATCAAGAGTCCCACGCATGGACATGCTTGGTTGGTTTCCTGGACATCATCGGTTCAAAGATGTTTACCGGCGCTCGCATTGATCATTTAGTTTCAAAACTTAATCCAATTTGCATGCCACCTTGTGTGTAGGTAGGTTGGATAACCTGGAACGGACCAATATATCTTGGAGAAAGCTTCCGATTTGCTGTCCTTGAGATCAAGATTTGATGGTAAGTTGGCAGCGTGAGAGACCAAGTCACCGATCTTGGATTTCTTCTCGTATGATGCTTGCAGTCAGATGTTGGGCATCTAAACAATTGCGAGAGCTGGAATTAAATTGTATGTCAGATCTATTATGATTAGTTTGGAGTCAGATGGCTGCTACAATTTTAGACAAGTCTTCCAAAATCTGTGAAGCGAATCCAACTTCTCGATGCTATCCCTTGTTATTTCCTGGCTTTGCTACCAAATGGTACAAAAATAAGAATTCAATTCAAGGAGAAACCGACCTCCAAGCTAAATTTGAAAAATGTGGAGAATCCTCTATACTTAACGCAACGTATAGCTGCTGAAAAGCCCCAGATAGGGAAAAAGATGAAGCGAATCCAGTAATTATGGTAGCCTTATTGTGCTATAATTGGAAACAGTTTTGCAGCATCCAAACTTACCATGATAGAATCTCAATTAGATCATTACATGGCTGGATCTTGGACTCAATCAATTTGCTTGGAACTATTGCTACGCTACCAGCCTAGTAAGATCTTCTGGAAAGATTCATCTCCATGGAAATATAGGTGGTCAAAAACTACTTCTTCAAGGATTATTCATCCCCTTTTCTAGGTAATCTATCTTCATTCTGAAAATTAGAAACAATTATATCCTACATGGCATCGACTACATGGCCGTGCACTCTGCCAATCAAGAAACTTTGATCTATCTTCTTGCTGATTTTACTAGCTCGATCCACGAACCCAATAAAACTTTCAACCCAATCATCCAAAGAAGCTCATAAACTCCCTACAAAGATCGAATCTGCCTCCCCTGCAATCTTGTTCTGTCTTCCCTTGCTACCTTCCTGTCTCCCCATCTCGACACTCTTCCACCCCTGATCCTGCCGGATCCGACTGATAGTTCCCAAACAGGCCCTAAATTTATTCTAGTTTATCTTCAAAATTGAGAAAATGTGCAACAGATGGGTGAAATATATTATTCAGGATTAGGTAATGGCCGTAAAAAGTAAAATACTGACTATTTCCTGAATATAATTGTATTTTTTTTTTCATTGCATGCCCATCAGAATCTCCAGTCCTGCTTTGCGTCCCATGGGCTAAACCATAAGACTAATATTAAGAAAAGGATAAGATAAAAAATTTCGGGGATGGGATCTTCCTACAACTCGAGTTGCAGAGGATTAGTCCTCCCTCCCCTAAATACACCAATTTCAGTTCAGTAATATATGGTAATAAGCAGAAACTGAAATTGTAAACAACCACAAAAACCAAACAGAATGCAGGGCTTGTACAGTTCATAAAACAAGATGCAGCCTTCAATTTGTGTATGTACATATATAACAGGCTCGATACATTATCTGAATAGAAATACATGAACAAGGCTCCAACATAAAAATTTTAATAAGCCCTGGACAGTTACCTCTGCTTATTCCATGCCAAGAATAGAAGCTGAATCTGTGTTCTGTTGTCATGAAGCTATGAAGACAGGTGAAACTGACCAATCTTACAAACCCACATAATGTAGGCTACCATAGAATAGGAAGGTATTATCAGTTCATAATTATCTATTGGCCAAGATTCCTCAGGAGCCGCTCAACTGCCGCATGGACATTACCAGCAGTGGCACTCAGCGCTCTGATGTTCTCCTGAGTATCAAAGAAACCCATTTCCTGAAGTTGAGACAGCTGGGTTGCATAAAGCTCTTCTGGTGGCACTGCAACCACAAAAATAGCATCCATTTCATGAGTTCAGCAGAGATGGAATAGTTTCATTGCATTAAAAGACACTAAAATATATTCATGGAAATAGTAGGATGTTCACCATTAGAGGTATTAGAAACACCAAGACCTCCAGCCCCAAGCCCGCCAAACATGTTCATCAACAGTTCCAGCCCTGCATTGTTAGGTGTACCTGTGACCAAGTGACATTAGAAAATGCAATGGAAATGCAGCTGACATGGGAAAAAAAAGGCATCCCATGTTTGACAGAACTAAATCAGTCCAGTCGATATGCGTTAACATCAGTCACAGGTTCAACTTCCATAAATAACTAGAAAAGAATTGACAAAGCACATGCACAGCAACATAGATAGAGGCGTGCGCAAGCGCGCGCGCGCGCGCGCGCGCACACAGAGAGAGAGAGAGAGAGAGAGAGAGAGAGAGAGAGCAAAAGACTGGTTTTCTGAATGCACATATATATAGAAATGCCCACATCCACACATGAAAATAATGTTGCATCCCATACATGTAAATGGAGGCAACAAACAATACTAATGAGACAAACAATATATGTGAGCAATAACTTGGAAATAATTTAATAAGTGGTGAAGTCGCATTGAACAATTGTCGGCCAAAGATCTGATTATTTGCCAACAATCAGAGCATTAATAGGCCAAGTATCCATACATGATCCAAGAGTTTCTCTGATAATACAGAAAATCAACAAATGTATTAGATGATTTAGGCCTTATTTGGGGGAGCTGTTGGCAGTAGAGCTTTTGGAAGTAGAGCTTTCTGAAGTAGAGCTTTTATAAAAAGCTGTTTGCTGTTTGCTAACTATATTTATAAAGTATTGTGTCACTTTAACATGTGTTTGATGAACAAACTGAGAAAGTACTTTTGTATGACAAAATTACCACAAAGGACATTGCATAGTATTATACAACAAAGCATAATAAAAAATATAACATATATTAATACATAAATATATGATATAATATAATATTACTGTAATGTAATATAATATTATTATAACATGGTAATATAACATTGTAGACTGTAGCATAATAATTTAATATAATATTAAATTATTTAACATAACATATCAATGTATTATGATATAATATAATATAATATAATATTTATAGTATAATACAATAATAAAGGTACAAAATATTATAATTATTAGCATACATTAATTTCTCATAATATAACATAATATTAAATTATTTAACATAACATATTAATGTATTATGATATAATTTAAAATAATATTATATTTATAGTATAATACAATAATAAAGATATAAAATATTATAATTATTAGCATAAATTAATTTTTCAAAATATAACATAATATGTTATTATTTAACATAACATATTAATGTATTATGATATAATGTAATATAATATTATAAAAAAAATTTGGAAGGAATGGAGAAAGAAATTAAAAATTTTTTCTCCTAAAACGTGATTCAAAAGATGCATATAAAAATAGAAAACAAGAATACTTTCTCTTGCACGGAAGACAGTCTGATCCACGGCTAGAGTTCTTTATTAGGGTTCCACCAGATTTTTAGGTTTATAAAGGGACAAAGTATATAATTGTTATATTTTATTATGGATATTTTGGAAAAAAAATAGTTTTCCGACAAAGCTCAAAATAGCTTATTCGAAAAGTTCTAAACTGGAGCTTCTCCCAAAAAGCTGTTTTTAGCTTTCTGAAAAAGCTAAAATAGCTTCCCAAATTTTTTACCTTTTTTCATCCCGAAGTGCTTTTGAAGGGTCAGAAAGTGCTTTTTGGCCCTCTAAAAGCTCCCCCAAATGGGGCCTTAATAACATCTAATCAATTTCACCAACAGCTCACCAGCATATAACAATACGCTAGAGATATACTAGAAAATGAACGGAACTCAAATGACTAAACAAAGGTGGAATAGCCAAAAACCAACTCATAGCTGAACAAGATTATCAATACCTGTCCCACCACCTGTCTGGTTTTGTTCCCTGCAGCCAAATCAAAAGTAATCCATGTATCAGTGGTTAACAAATATAGCCAGTCAAATACAAGAGTATCAAAGAGAAAAATCATCTAGGAATATACAAAATTAAGAAAATGAAAAAAGCTCAAGAACCACAGCAACAAAGGAGGGAAAATAATGGACAAAGTTGCAAAAAAAATACAGAATATAGTATAAAATTAAAAAACAAGCAAGAGCAAAAATAAATGAAAATCCAGAGCAAGGTTTCAAGTATTGAACCCTAACAGCCAACCTGGTACAGTACCTGGACACTACAGGTGCTCCATGCATCCATACCGGCACATGGTACAGCAATTGTTCCCAACTCCAACAGTGTACCATTGCCAATATGGGGGCATATCATACTGACCCGGCCTTCACCAATAAGGTACTGATATAGGGTTCAGTATCGAGACTTGAAACACTAATTTGTAGTTCATAGGAAACCATGCTTTAAATTTCTTGTGAAAAAAAAAATGACACAGATGACAGACATGAAAAAGAGAACAGACAAAAATAAGTATAGGTATGTGACTACTTACTGGCTTGACAGTCGCTGACCAATCACAGATAAAAGTGATTGCTGAAAGGATAAAAGTTGCTGCAGGAAAGAGCTGTTCAGTTTACATCAAAAGGAACCAAAAAATTGAATGCAGAGAATAGTAATATACTAAGATACCTGAATTGTTTCAGGAGAAGTTGACTGGCGAAGAACTTCTGGATCTTCCAACCTCTCTCTTAACCGAGTATCAGTTTCCAACAGGTCCTGTATATTGGGATTGAATCTAAGTATATTGGGATTGAATCTCAGTATCTAGCAGCAATCAAACAATCACAAAATAAGAAACCACACACCAAGGGTTGAATCATACAACATAAAGCAGATTCTACCTGGTTCCTATACTGAGGGTCAGAAAGGAGGTTCTGCATCATCCGCATAATGGCTGGATTTTGCATAACTTGACTCAGAAGGGGAGAATCCTGCACTCCAGTAAACATCTGCTCCAGATCTGGTAAACCAAGTCCACCTAACCCAGCAATGCCAGGCGCCCTTGCATTGCTGGAAGGAGTTGAACTAGTGTTTACCGTCTGCCCACCTCCAGCTGTGGAATTAACTTCTTAGGTAACCAGACAAAAATGAAGAACATCAAACTTTAAAGACTAAGCAATCATAAAGAACATATGGTACTCACCATTAGAGCTCCAAGGATTGGGAAGTGGGTTGGTGTTTGGCGCAGGAGACCCAGCAGCTGATTCTGAACCAGTAGTTGATGAGTTGGGTGACCGATCTCTGTTACGGGTATCACCCTGGTTCCCTAAAAGAGCAGCAAATGGGTTTGACCCCATATCGCTGTCCCCAGCCATTGTTGTGGCATTCAGAAAGGGTTCCTGCACAGTTTCATACATGCGCCTGAGCATGTTAAATCCTTCTGGAGAAGATTCAATGTTGCTCATAGCCCGGTCTGTGTTCCGCATTATCTCTCGCATTAGCTCAGGATTTCTTGCTGCTTCCAGTGTCTGCCGCAGAGTGCTGGGATCATTAAGGATGTGTGCAAGATCAGGATTGCGGTCAATAATTTCACGCATTTGTGGATTGCTCATGATTATATTTCTCATCAACTCGGGATTATTCATAAGGTTCTGGATGGCAGGCATGTTCATTATTTCTCTCATTATATTGGGGTTCTGAGTTAGCTGCTGCTGCACCTGCTGAAGCTCTGGAAATCCAATCCCAGATAAACCAGATCCCCCTAAACCAGCCATCCCATTAGCACCAAGGCCTGGAAATAGTGAGCCTCCAGAAGCAGCTCCGGCAAGGCCACTGCCTTCATTTTGAGTCCTTGAAGCTCCTAGGTTGGATGCAGCAGTGTTAGCTGATGATGGTGCAGCACCACGGACCAAGTGAATAGTATGATCTGACTCCAAGCCTAACCAAGATAAAATGAGAATCAGAGGTAAGTTTGGTCAGAAGCCAAGTAGAGCAAGAACGAAGGCCAAGATGGTAAAAGAAAACAACTTGAAGCTTCAGCTATATTAAATTGGCATACCAAACTTTCTCCTCTTCTATATCATAATTTTGTTAGAATACCATTGGCGTCTTCCACTTGTGTCCTCGACCATGCTTCTATTATTCAATCATATACTGGTAATAATAGTGCATGCTCATAAAAAATACATCTCTATCTCATAACTGTAGATTATATCTTTAATTCATAACACCATCTTTCTACAGATCCCATGCATTTGGTATTATGTAACTACATTATATGTTTCTTACCTTCTCATGCCTTTGAATGTTAATATATCTAGATGCAATACAAAGCCTATCCTATATTGCTAATTCAATATGCTGAGAATTAAACATTCATTTTAATGATAGGGTATTAGTAGACATACGCACTTCCTTTGTGGAAATCTAATGTAAATTTCAAAAAACAACTAGAAAAAACTTCTTACTAAAGCAAAAAAAATGATTTCATTAGCTAAAGAACCCACAGTTAACTTTCTTTTCCTTTAGCTATGTGCAACATAGTATCAACACGCTATATAACTGAGAGTTATATTAAACTGATGCATTTTATTAGGGAGGTCCGAGTCTTATTATAGTTGACGACCATGATTCAATTAAAAGAGATGACAATATCACTTCTTAAGTGAACTGTTCCATACAATCAGATTAGGACTGCTGAGAAGGCATTTTGATACATTCGTATTGCATTATATTAGGCTGCAAAAATATTATTCCACCATTTCGGAGAAATATTTTTAATAGTTTATTTGGGTCAACAAGGCTAAAAAGGTAAAAAGTGGGGCCAAACTGACAATTCAACGACCACATCGCTTCAGTCTATACCGCTTGAACCAACCCGTATTGACACAGTGAATTTACTGTGCTGACCAAACTGGTTCAATAGGGGCCATATCATGGTACGTAATTTATCAGACAGTACCAATATGGACCTTTAGTCCTGCACTGCAGCTTTTAAAACATGGAACCGGTCAATTTCTTTGAAATTCCTTGTTTCTCCTCCTTTAACCTCCTCTAACCTTGAGCGCAAATGGTGTTTGGCTGAGTAAGCAGGATTAGTGGGCATTAATCTACATAAATCACAAACAAACATATCCTAGAATAGTAGAGCTGGATTTTCAATTTGTCTAAAGCTATTCATCAATTGAAGCAAGCATGTCTTTGAATTTTGATGACAAAAAGGGTACATATCAATTTATTGTTGGAAACTCAACTATAGTTTTAAACTCAAGGAACTACCTAATTATATGACAGCAAGGCATATGTAATTTTTGAGTTATGGATGACTTTGTGTGATTTGGAAATATCTCAAGGAGGTATTTGAACGAAATAATGCCAATCTTGGTTCATGATTTCTTTTTCATTTCCTTGAGCCACATAAGGCTTTTCATTTTTTGATCTCCAACCTGATTTCCATATCCAATTATAAACATAATCAACCATCAACTTCTGCACTGTGCCGTTCATCTTATCATTACGTCCCTTCTTTCTTGTAATATAACCATCGATAACCACTAGTCCTTTTTCTTATGGTTGCAAATGAGCTAAGCAATGGGGACCAGCACTCCCTTAAAGCCCCTAACCCTTCGATGCCCATTGAAGGCAGTATTCAATTCCAAGTCACTTGTTACACCACCAAGAGACTTTACCAATGGAGGGTGCTGGCTAACTAGGCCGGTCAAGTCTCTTGGTGGTTGTGCCAGAGAGGCCTAGTTTCAAATCCTGCCTTCACTAGGATTTGAGGATTTAGGGGTATTTGTGGGAGGCTACTTCCATTTTATAGCTTACTTCCTAAGACTGCTACTACTGAAAAAATAGAGAGAATGTACCGATGATCCAATCAGCACCTTCAATTTCTACCCCAATATAAACTTTTGATGCTTGTACATTTTTTTTTCAAATTACATATAGAATAATCAATGATTGGCAAGACAAATCCACTCAAGTCATCCAATGCTTGTTTCTCATGTTAAGTTACCAGTATCTATAAGAATCAACTTTATCCGATCATTGTCCTCGCTATACCTTTGTTAATCCTCATACTTTTCCAATATGCTTGCTTGAGTTTGCTTGTGTATAGACCTCATACCTCTACTGCAAGGACTGAAGTGTTGATCAACAGGATCAGCATAGACCAGCATGTACTGTGCCAATGCATGTGGCCTATTGCATGTCAGCACTGGTATTAAATACCTTTATCTTCGTTATATCATTTATACATTTTCTGAAACAAAAGAGAAAAAAGAATCGAGCTAAAAAATTATTAAGCTCAGGGTTCATTTATCTCCCATTTGTAATACATATAGCTAGAGTTTGGGCACCATGTACTTGAGAGGTAGTATGGAATACTATAAAATGTTGTTCTTAAAGAAAATATCGCTAGCCTTAGCTGCAAATATTGAATGAGTCAGGAAAATTGGTCAAGATACAAATGTAAACCTTGTTAATTATTTGATGACATATTGATTAAGAAAAATAAAAAACTATAACTCTCGGAGAATCACGGTTTTATTAAATTTGATGTCTTCTTAGCAACACTAGTCGATGATGGAAGTTTCCCTTCTATTTGTTTTAAGTAGGATTTCTTCATTGGTTTCATGGACTACAATTTGGAAGCCTTTGATATTCTAAGACTAACCTTAAGACAGGTTTTATGCAACACGAAGCAATGTCAACATGGAACAATGGAGCTGAAACCAAAAGGAGTAAGTCAAGTAATCTGAGCTAGCTAGTGAATCAAAATAGTTGTGCATAGGACCCTTATTTGGTAATTTGAGCATTCTTTACTTTCTAGGTCCAACTACAAGTCTTAGGTTTGAGGGCTACATAAGCTAGGGTACTTGATTTGAATAAACTTCATTTCATAGATTTCCTTTCAAGGGAATATGGATCTATAATTAAAAATAGAAGTTCAATCAGGATAATGATGTTTGGACTTTGAAGTCATAAAGCCAAAATGGTCCCATTTGAAGCAATTAAAGTCACATATGGGGCATCAAGGCTTCAAATTATCATATACTTCTTTTTTTCTGAAGTTTTCAAAATTTCAGCTATTAGAAAATTTTTAACGTAGTCTTGTTTTAGAATTAATTATCAAGACCCAAGGTCTATCGTACCGCCCGATACGGGCGTGCCGTACTAGAAGAAAACCAGTACAAAACACCCTTTTAAGTCGGTACAAGCTCCGTACCAAGACATACCGCCTGTATCGAAGCGTACCAGTCCGTACCGAGGCATCCAAGACGAAAATTGAGAAAATGGGTAAGAGAGCTATTTCAGCACAGCAGTATACCGTTCTGTACTATACCGAACTAAATCGATAAGGTACCGACGGTATCCAGTATCCAGCTTGCGGACCTTGTCAAGAACATTAACGAGTTAGTAGCATTTTGGGCATGTAGTTTAAAGTTCATTTTGAGCCCATGTATTTATTTCATAAGTAATATATAGCATCATCAACAAGGCCCTCAAAAGTAAGATAAAATCTACATAGCAAAGAGCTTGAGTCATGTTAAAATAGATTTATAATGGTTTTTTTTCCTTACGCTAAACTAAAACCGCTGACTTTGTGCATGCTTATAGAAGAATATTACAGCAGTAATAAAGGAAAGTTAACAGTTTTCTTCTTGCACTTTTTGTTGCTTCTTCTCTTGCCTTCGGACAAGTGGTGTCTTTTTGACCTTTTAACCATCCAAGGTTGCTCCTCTGGTTTAATTGAATCACTATCTATATTTACCTTTTCTGCTTCTCTTCAAATCAGAAACTAAACTACATGAAGGGGACAGGTAGAGACCCTATCACTAAATCAAGTCACCACACTACTCTAATATAACCAATCTTTGTGACAAAACCATTACGAATATCAAACTCGCATCAAAACACTAAACGGCTCCAATATCTCAATGACACAAGAATTAGAAATATCGAACTCACATTAGCAAATCTGTATCACAAACTTATCCTTCTAAAAATTTAATGCAATGACAACAGAATACTTAAGTTGTTTATTAGTAGTATAAATTTAGAATTATTGTTTATGTTGACTTTTTGGAGTGAAATTTGAATTTCATCCCAGATTTGAAGGAATGAAATGAGAATTAGAGTTTGATGGTAAAGATTATATCTTTTTTTCCTTTGGCGCGTACACTACGGGTGCATATAGTTTGTTCTGGAGCAAAACTTTTTTTTTTGAAATTTTTGAACTGAAGTCAGCAAACCATTTGCCGACTTCACTCAAGTGAAGTCGGCAAACTGTTTGCCAATTTCAAATTTTTTGCAAACTTCCAACTGAAATCGGCAAGCCATTTGTTGACTTTAGTTCAAAATCGGCAAAAAAACAAAATAGGACTCTATTTCAAGGCGAAGCGGGGGATTCCTATTTCGATTAGGGCTTCTGAGCCCTTTCTCCCTCTTTTCGAGCCCTCTCTCCCTCTCCCTCTCCCTCCCCTCCCTCTCTCTCTCTATCTCTTTTCTTCTCTACTTCTCCCTCTCCCTTTGTTTCAAACCAAGGTAATGGACCGTGTTGGTAATCGACCAGTACAGCCCGAGATGCCCCGAACAGGCCAGTTCAACACGGTTCAGCCAACCATGCTCCAAAGCATCCAAATATACCTATCAAAGAAGGCTCAATTTATACCTTTTACTTCTAACCCCGCAACCTTGTTTCTTGGCTAGCCACACTTTGTCCTGGCTTAAAGAGATTCCTTCCACCACACCATAGTAAATCACTTTGACTCAGTTGACCTCCCACGAAAAGAAAAAAAATTTATGAAGGAAGGTTCAATAATGATAAGAGCAAGTAGAGATATCACAAGTCTTCATATTTCTCAAAAAGATCATTATTACTGATGCAACAGAACACACTCCTCAATGTCCAAATTTTTGATGAATCATCTAGGCTTAAGAACCATAACATCTTCCATAACCATAAGTCCAAATCATTTTGATATTCAAAAATTTATTCCAAATAAACTAAGCATATAGAATTGAGATCTATTGTTATCCATCTCCATTAATCTCCAGAGAAGCCATTTATGCTTGTTTCTGTGAGATCTGTACGCAATATGTTCGAATGATGGATGAGATATGATCTAACTTGATTTATTTATCTTTTTCTTCATTTTTCTGGTAATTATTTTGACTTTTCATGTACTTTAAATTTTTAATTATTTTTAAAACAAGTCATTTGAACTGCCAAATATTGCAGAAATTAAACCCATACGACCAAATCAAAGGCAAAAGTAACCTTTCAAACCTCTAAAAGTAGCCATACTAAACTCCAAAAATTATTTACTACTTATATAATCAAACAAACATATCAGCCAGATACCTTAAAATACAAAATAAGATAGTCCAAACTCCAAAAGGATTAGCCCATTTGACTAGCTCAATTGTTGGTTGAACTAAGGCATCCGAAGGCCCAATAAGTTCAAACATACAAATTGCCTCTAATACATATAAAATAGCAAGAAAAACATGGGTCATAAGCATCCCCTCTTTAGTGCTTCTTAAGTAGGTTGGATTTTTGCCTAAAACAAAATCTTTTAAGAGTAAAGAAAATCAAAGCACCAATCCATCTCAACTTACTTTTCATATGATCAGAACCAAAAGAAAACTGTGTTGATTCACCGATCAGCTTACTAGACAAGTCACAAAATAGAGGGCCCTATTCACTTTATCTTTAAAAAGAATAAAGAGAGTCAAAGCACCACTACATACTCTAAGAACCTAAAGCTCATCATTGTATCCATGAAATTAAAAACCCCTTACATAAATTGATTCTCAAACTCTGAAACAAAGAACCAAATTTGCCAAGGAAACTTAAAAACCTAAATTTCACTTTCCTCTTTCATGCTAAAACTATCTCTTTCATGCTCAAACTATCTTTGAGTGCAAGATTCCACAATACCATTTCAAAAGCTTCATATCACATCCCTTTGGTAGTATTAACTGGCACAGCATGCTCCTAGCCCTATCCCACATTTCAAAACCCACTCGAGCAAGCATCGAGATACGAAGGAATTATCGTGGCCAAGCCCAATTTCAAAAGGAAGTTATTTTGAAATGCTTCATCTTTATCAAAAAGTTTCCAGCCAAATAAGCTGATGAATATGAAGCATAACTTTCAGTATTCTATCTAATGGTAAAAGCAATATACAATGTTTGGTGGACTAATCAAGAGTACATGATGCAGCGAGGATGAAATGCTTCACATTTGTCAAAAAAATTCCAACCAAGCAAGCTGGCGTATATGAAGTAAAGCTTTCATTATTATTTCTAATGGTAAAAGCACTAGAAAATGTGTCGTAGTAGACTAAACTAAGAGTATGTGGTGCAGCAATGATGAAATGCTTCACATTCATCAAAAAAAAATACAACCAAACAAGCCGAGGTATACAAAGTAAAGCTTTCAGTATTATTTCTAATGGTAGAAGTCCTAGAAAAAGTGTAATAGTAGACTAAACCAAAAGTAGATGATGCAGCAAGGATAAATTTCCTTTTTTTCCAAAGAAAGGAAAGGGGAAGAAAGAGCTCATAATATCAATTATCTAAAGAAATTAACTATTATAGAATGACAACAATTATTTATTGCAAATTTTCCTTTTAAAACAATGACTCAATAAATGAATCATTAAAGAACAAGTTATACATGAATTTTCGATAACACCAAAATGATAATAAAAACATAACTTTGATAATATCCTGGTCCATCATTATAAGCACAGAGGATGCTTAACTATAAGTGGAAGCATCATCAATAGGTCCGGGAGAAAAGGTTCCATTTTCCAAGCAAATCTGATAGCTTAGTTTGAAAATCCAAACACAAAGAACTAGGGATCATTGTAGATTAACAAGAAGATGAATAGAACATCTATTTACTAAATCCTTGTCAGCATATTCAAAGAACTTATTTTAACAATATGGAAATTATCTATGATTTAACCAGCAAGATTTGGAAGCTAACAAAAACTAAACTTGTTAAACCTATTTTTCTGATGTGTTCAACTGATTTTCATAAGACTGAATATTTTTTTGGAATTAGCAAAGTTGAAAATGAGCCATTACACAAAATGTCAGCTCTAGCATCATAGGTATATCAAATGAGATGGCTTATAAGCTTCCTTAAAAATTCGTTGAGATACTAGTAATTTTGAGTAGGAGAATTACAAGCCAAACATGAGCGAGGTAAGCCAGATTAAGCTCTGTTCGATCTTGTTACATATCACAAAGTTTCAGCTCAAGATAAGCTCCATTGTATCAAGTTAGCTTGATTGATGGGAGGAGGAGAAACCAACAACGGGTAGGAGCAGAGAAAAACCTACCAAGTGAGAGGAAAGGGTATCGAAGATGTGTACAAGAAAGACTTCTCACCTTTCAACGACCAAGAAGGGGTCAAATAACTAAGAAGGAAAGATGTGCCTCATCCCCACATTGCCATCCTTCTCTTCCTCTCCGCTAATCTATATAGATCCAGATTTGGCACCAGAAAAGGGGCTATCAAGCAAGCCTCTAATAGACCGACATTGTAATCGGAACCCTACCACTCAATCAAGGTTCGCTGAACTGATATTGGAGTGTATCGGTCTGCGACCAATTCGAAATGGTACGGGCCCGTATCCTGCCATTCGAGGGCATACCGAAACAAAAGAGAGAGGAAGAGAGGGAGGGAGGGAGGAAGGGTGAGCGAGGAGGGGGGAGGCCTACAAATGAGGGCTTTATGGCATCAAAGAGAGGCCAACGAGCGACGTTCGACAGGACAAGGAAGGGGAGATAGAGAGAGAGGGGAGAGGCTTACCCATGAGGGTTTCACTGCATCGAAGAGGAGCGAAGCAAGCATCGTACAACAAAGAGAGAGAGCAAGAAAGAGAGAGAGGGAGGGGAGAGAGGGGAAGGCTTAATGAGGGAAGGTTTCAAGGCCTCGAAGAGGGGAGATCTTCTGGTGGAGAGAGTGGGAGAGAGCATTGAAGACTCTCGAATCATCGAATCGCAAGGAGGGTGAGAGTTATTAAGCAAACTGAAACAAAGTGCCAAACCGTTTCTACTTGGCACCGGTTCGGTTCGGTACATGCTGAACTGCATGTTTCAAGTCAATGCAATGATGGCAACACTCAATGACCTTGTTACTTGAAACCCTACCACTCAATAAGTTCTTATACATGGCTATTGTAGATAAGATATAATATCGTCGAAGCCTCCAATGGCATCACAAAAACACAACCACAACACATGGGAAATGATAATGAATGCTAATGGCAGGTCCAAAGACATTGAAGGGGAGCATCAAGATGAAAGTGGAAAGGACTTGTAGAGAGGCATGGTTTATGTATCTTAGTTTGATAGTATAATATCAACTGTTAAACCTCAATGTCCCAGCCAAGATGTTCATCAAGAGATATACGTAATAGCTATCAAATATGGATCTACTAATTGTAATTCTATAAATATATTAACATCTAAAACTAAAAATAAATAATTTTTTAATAAGTTTATTGTTATATCTATACTACATTAAGAAGATATGGTCTTAAATTTTGGAATATTCTTCTATAGATTCAATCTGTGAACTTTTTGGATGAATTGACATTATATTAATTCTAAGAAAAGGAAATAAAGAAATGCAATCAAATATCAAAAAAATATTTGGAAAGAAAACACCATCAAATATCTCACTATGTTAGGAAGAAGATGCCATTAAACATATTAGTATATAGGATAGCAGGTGTTATCAAATATTCTAGTATATTGGGAAAGAAGAAGCAATGGAATATCATAAACAATTTCCCTTTTTTTTGTTCTATACTCATTTATCTATTGGGTAAAAGTGGATAGGATAGCATCCATTCAGATCCATTTTTGTAAACGAATCTATCCATATATAGATAAAAATTTGAGCATCGAACTAATATCCATATCCATATATGTTAAAGAGAAACAAATATAGATGTAAATGGATACAGATGTAGACAGATAACTATCCAATCCATATTCGAATATCCAGTTCTGTTTGTAATCCTATTTAATCTTATATAGCACTTAGGAACTTTTAGAAAAAAAATAACCATATTAACATGTTACTGACTTAATTTACCTTCTATTTAGTGATATCTTTGATTTTATGGTCACAAAATTTAACTATCTGACTTATATCCATATTTATATTTATACTTACAATATCCAAGATGCAACCATATCCGTTTAAAACAAATATGGATATAAATTTTTGCATCTGATTGGTATCCGCATTTGTATTTGTCAAATATAGATGGACACGAATATGGATAATATTGATATCCAATCCGTATTCGATTCATTTCCATCCCTATCTATTTGCTATAATATGAACCCGCCATAAATTTCAAAGTAAATGAATTAAAAAAAATAACAACAGTCTATAATGTCAAACATGCATTGCACATGTCTATTTGCTTGTTTATAATGTCCAATCGTGCTTCTTCGAACCGAGGTTGTAGCCACGTGCGTCGATCCAGGGAATCTCTACGACCACAAACCGTACAGAGGATAGGCTGGCCATCCGATGGTGGAAATCTCCAACTAACATAGCTCATTATGTAGATTCACCCCCCAACACCCACCCGGGTCTAGGGATGGAAAATCTAGGAGAGGATCGACTACTATCTTGCTTAGGGAGGAAGTAGAGTTCTTAGGATTAGGGCTACCCCTTTTTAAAAATGAAAGGCGGAAGCTACTAAATCTAATATAAATCAAACTTATTTGAGCCTAGTATTGCCCGTCTTTGACTCAATTTATTTCAAGCTTGGAAACCTAGCTCTAGCTCAGCTCATTTGCTTACCAAGCAGTTCACCCATATCGAGCCAAACATGACTAACTCACAAATGTCTTGCTAGTTGGACAGCCCTCACTTAAAGATATTATTGTACTTTATGTTATCACCAAAACTATCTAACCATGAAACCTTGTTGTATTGAAAAATCTATGAATCTAAGGTTAACAAATTACTAGGAGACTTCTAACCTTTAACTGACTATAACACCAATCTTTACCGAGTCCTTGCCAATTCTTCTAGCCAACTTTCCAAAATCGTAAACACAACAATGCCTAAAACTACACAAAAGAAGGAAGAATAAAATCAAGAAAAGAGGGAGGAACATATTACTAAATTTCATTTTCTGACTGACAGATTGAACAGAAAAATGCACAGCAGTACAATCAAGATAGCAGAAATAGCTGAAATTGTCAGCAAAAAGTAATTTTAAACAGCCATTTGGATCTTACTGCTAACAAATTAGGGTAAAACAAGATTCAGACAAAGCGGTAAGAAACAAAAATGATCCAAGCCAAAAATATGCCAACAGCAAAAGAAATGAATCCAGGAAGGGTCCAGGCTAGCCTATATGGTAATGAGCAGTGCTTGCATTCAAGAGTAGAAGCACTATTATCAATTTTCCTTTAAAAAATGATTCAATAAATGCATCATTATAGAACAATTTATACATGGATTTTCAATAACATTGAAATGATAAAAATAGCATGACTTTAATCCGGTCCATCATTAAGCATAAAGAAGATGCTTAATTATAAGCAAAATGGAAGAGAAAAGGCTCCTTTTTGCAAGTAAATTTGAGAGCTTAGTAGATAATCCCAAAACAAAGAACTAGTCACCACTGAAATTTTAACAAGAAGATGAATATACATCTAATCAGTCAATCTTTGCTCAAGGATGGCCAAACATACCGACCAGCATCTTCGGGACGTATTGAACCAAACCAATCCAGACCGGCATGGTTTAGCCTATTTATTTTGAGACGCTCGCAAATGGTTCCATCCTTGGTTCGAGTCATGATGATTTGATTCCCCACTCGTCTATGTATTTGAGATGCTCCTAACCCTAGCCTGAGTCATGCTGATTTGATTCCCAGCTCCCCCTTGCTCGAGATGTTCAAGAGAGCACCCTCCCTAGCCGCCATCCATGTTCGAGGGTCCAATAAGTCCCTACCTCCCTCTCCATCTCTCTCTCTCGCGCGCGCGCGCGCTCAAGTTAGTGTTAGGGTTTCTCTTGGCCCTTCTCTTCCCCTCCTCCCTCCCTCCCTCCCTCCATCCCTCTCTCTCTCTCTCTCTCTCTCTCTCTCTCTCTCTCCCTCCTTCCCTTGCATGCTCGAGTTAGGGTCAGGGTTTCCCTCAACCCTCCCCCTTCCTCCCTCTCTCCTTTTCCCTCTCCGCTCCCTCCCTCTCTTCTTCTCTACTTCTCTCCCTCCCCCCTCCCTCTCTAGTTCTCCCTATTTTAGTAGCCCCAGAACAGTACGATACAAACCCGTACGTACCAAACTGGTCGCCAGTCACCCTTCGACACCAGTTTGGTGAACCTTGTCCTTGCTAGTATATACAAAGATGATGACCGCTGCACCACATAACTTACTTTAACAATATCGAGATATCTAAGATTTAATAAGCAAGATTTGAAAGTTAACTGGCATTCATAAAATTGTTTATAGCTATTCGATCTTTTCTATATTAGTGCAATTGAAAATGAAGCATCATAGAAAAATGTCGGATTTAGCATCATAAGTATACCAAATGAGATGGCTTACAAGCTTCCTTAAAAATCTGTCGAGAAATTAGTAACATGGAGTAGGGGAATTACAAGCCCAACACGAGTGATATAATCTAGATTGAGCTTGTTTCAAGCTTGTTACATATTACAAAGTTTCAATTCAAGCTAAGCTTAATTGGTATCGAGCTAGGTTTAATTGGGCTTGATTATCCGATTGATGGAAGGAGGAGAAACCAGCAATGCATAGGAAGCGAAGGAGAAAAACCCAAATGAAAGGAAAGGGCATTGGAGATGTGTAAAAGAAAGACTTCCCACCTTTCAATGGCCAAGAGGGGATCCAACAACTAAGGAAAGGTGTGCTCCTTCCCACATTGTCATCCTCCTCTTCCTTCCTCTCCTCCATTGATCTCTATAGATCCAGCTTTGGCACCAGCATTGGGGCTAATGGTGATGCCCCCAACAATCTGACCTTCTTAATTAGAACCCTACCACTCAATAAGTTTTGATACATGGCATTTGAATTATTCCAGATGAGACAAATGTCATTGAAGGATCCAATGAAATCACTAGAACAAAAGATAATACATGGGTAGAGCTAATCATGGGCCAAGCTTGGGCATGAAAAATGTCAAATTTTAAGTAGGCCCGGCCGAAAGCCTGACTAACAATGAATATAGTTTAGGCCCGAGACCCAACCCATGATCAACTCTACACAAGGGGAATGAATATGAATGATGATGGTAGGTTCTAAGATAATGAAGGAGAGAAACACAATGAAAGTGGAAATGATTTAATCTAAAGACACCATGTTTGTGTATCTTAGTTTGATAAAGTCTAATATCAATCGTTAAACCAGCCAATACGTTCATTAAGTGATCTACTAGTCAGCTATCCAACTAGGATCTACTAGTTGTAATCTTATAAATGTATTAACATCTAAAACTAAACATAAATAATTATTTTAATTAAATTTATATATTTATACTATAGTAAGAAATATATTTATACTATATCAAGAAGAGATGATCTAAAATTTTGGAATATTCTCCTATAGATTCAATTAGTCAACTTTTCGGATGAAGATGGCCTTACATTAATTCTGAAAAATAAAGAAAATAAAGAAAATGCAATGAAATATCAAGAAATATTTGGAAAAATATGCAATCAAATATCTCACTATATTAGTGAAAGAAGATGCAATAAAATATAATAGTATGTAGAATAGCAATTGTTATCAAATATTCTAGTATATTAGGAAAGAAGGTGCAATGGAATATTGCAAACAATTTCCTTTCATTTCTTGTTATATACTGATTTATCTATTCTTCTTATATTCTGTCTGAATGTGATACGAACTCATCATGAATCTAAAGGTAAGTGAATTAAAATAAAAACAATGATCTATAATGTCAAATATGCATGGCACGTGCCTATTTGCTTGTTTACAATAATAAGCAAGCTTATTTGAGCCTAGCATTGGTTGCATTTGGCTCATTTTATCTCTAGCTCAGAAACCTAGCTCTAGCTCAGTTCATTTGCTTATTGGAACGTTCACCTATACCAAGCCAAACATGAGTAACTCACCATAATCTTGCTCATTGGACAGCTCTCGCATATTATTGCACTTTAAGTTATCATGAAAACTATATAATCATGGAACCTTGTCGTATTCAAAAATCTATGAACCTAAAGCTAACAAAGACTCGGAGATTTCTAACCTTTAACTGAATATATACAAATTACACCAATCTTTACCGAATACTCACCAATTCTTCTAGCCAATTTCCCAAAATCATAAATACAAGAATTCTTAGAACTACATAAAACAAGGAAGAAGACAAGCGAAGAAACTAGAAAGAGACTTATTACCCAAGTTTCATTTACCGATTTCACAAATTGAACAGCAAAATGCATGGCGGTACCACCAAGACAGCACAAATTAATGAAACTATCCAGGAAAAAAACATGTATAACCAGCTGCTAAGATCTTACTTCTAACAAATTAGGGCAAATCAAGATTTCAAACAAAGCAGCAAGAAATAATAATGATCCAAGCCAAAATTACGCGAACAACAAAAGAGAAAAAAATGAATCCAGGGAGGGTCCAGGGCTCACCGTAGCTCGCTAGGGTTTGGTCATCCTTCAAGATCCGACCTTTATAGATCAACCGCTGCTGCTCAGCCGGCACGTCGCAGCTCCCGGCGACGACAATCTTGAACGCCTCAACGGTCGAATCAAGCGAGGTCTGGACCGAGAATTTCAACCCATTGGAGCACCGTATGTGGACGGTGGCGCTGCTGCCACTACTGGCATCGTGGGTGTCGCCCGCCTTGCTGGAATCGCCGTCGACACCCATGCCAGGCAAAGATCGGAGCCCAAAACCTAAAGGAGACGAATCCGGTTACGATCTGCAATCAGAGAAGGGAATCAGAGCTTCGAGAGGGCGTTCGTTTCTCTCTTGGTTGGGAGAGAAAATGGGGAGAGAGAGATGAGGGGAATCGAGAGGTCGCGAGGAAAAATGGCTTTCACCCTTTCCCTCTCGCTTTAGGGCTGCGACTTCGGTTCGGCTCACCTCGCCGAGGCGGGGAAACCTTGTCTGCAAGCGACTCGCACAATAAGGACAGTACGAAAAGACCACAAGCCAGGAATGTTATAAATGGCGGTGACCATGCGTTTGTCCTGATTGGGATTGTAGTCACGTGATACACGTGAAATACACGTGAAAGATGGGTTTTATGATTCACATACCATCGTGCCGGGTGGTTCTATATACACCCCCCCTATTGCTAAGGACACCCTCCAAAAACCAAAAAAAAAATACCCAAACTAATCTTTAGTGTAATTACCATATTGCCCTTAAAATTTTCTTAGTACATCCCCCCTTCCTCCTCCTCCGTTTCGTTTTGAAAAAAAAAAAAAAACACCCCTCAAACCCCTCCTTAAACCCCTCGATCCATTTACATCGTTTAGGCGATCTTTGAAGGAGATTTAAGCCCCATTCGAAGCATGGATAAGCAACTAGTGATTTGGGACGAAGAATCGGCCGCAAAGGTACGTGTTCCACCTTGTTTCGAAATTTTTTTTTTCACGGTTCGTGCTCCGTTCGGCACTGGATCGCCGAACAAAAGGCTTCTGTTCGGCTGAACAGTGCCGAACAGAAGCCTTCTGTTCAGCAACCCTCAACCGAACAGAAGCCTTCTGTTCGGTTGCACAGTGCCGAACAGAAGGCTTCTGTCCGGCACTGTGCAACCGAACAGAAGGGTTCTGTCCGGCTCTGTGCAGCCGAACAGAAGCCTTCTGTTCGGCACTGTGCAGCCGAACAGAAGGCTTCTGGTGCCAAATCGCGTGCCGTGCTAAATTTTGTGCCGAACAGATCCTCTGATTCATTAATTCTTGGTGATAAATTATTTTATATGTAGGGCTATGCTACAACCGAATCGAGTATAATTGGATCAGAATTTGTACTGGATTACACAAGCGAATTTACAACTTACGAGGTATTATAATGTATTGTGCAATTTTGTATTAGTTTAGCGAGCTATTTTTACAACTGTGTACTTACATAAATTGTTTAATGTATAGATCTTCAAGAGTAGAGAGGACTTGTGTAATTGGTGTCGTGAAGCTGGGAGGCGAAATGGTTTTGTTGTTGTAATCAAATCATCCGATGCAGGTACCATTTCTAAGAAACCCAGAATTACGTTAGGTTGTGAGAGGGGTGGGACGTACCGAACCAAAAAAGAAAAGCGAATAAAGACTGCCTGTGGGACAAAGAAGTGTGGATGCCCTTTTGCATTAAGAGGAAAGAAATTGGATACTGCGGATGATTGGATATTACTGGTCGTATGTGGAGTGCACAATCATCCCGCTGCAGAGAATCTGGAGGGGCACTCATATGCAGGGAGATTATCTGAGCAGGAGACGGAATTGTTAGTGGATATGTCGAAGAGTTTGGTTCGTCCAAAGGACATATTATCCACATTGAAGGAAAGAGATGCCCTCAATGTTACGACTATCAAGACTATCTACAATGTACGTCAACGGTTTAAGGTTGTAGAGAAAGCCGGGAGGTCTGAAATGCAACATCTATTAGGTAAATTATCAGAGGCTAAATATATTGAGTGGCATAGGAATTGTACTAATACGGATGTTGTGCATGACTTATTTTGGGCACACCCTGGCAGCATTGATTTGTTCCGTGCATTTCCCCGTGTGTTGATAATGGATTGCACGTACAAGACGAATAGGTATCGTCTTCCGCTCTTAGAGATTGTGGGGGTGACATCTACTGACATGACATTTTCAATTGCTTTTGTATACTTAAATTCTGAGCGGGAAGAAAGCTATACTTGGGCATTAGAGAGATTGCGCAGTGTCATAGCTGATGATGTTTTGCCTGAGTTGATTGTTACAGATAGAGACTTGGCTTTGATGAATGCAATTCATAGAGTATTTCCTACTGCTAGACATTTATTATGTAGATGGCATATTAGTAGGAATGTTTTGGCCAAGTGCAAAAAAATTTTCGAATTGAAGGAGAAATGGGATAAATTTATTATGAGTTGGAATGTACTAGTGCTGTCCTCCACGGAAGACGAGTATAATGATCGCTGGAGTGCACTGCAGAGAGAGTTCGGTACCTATCCAGATGCACTACAGTATGTGTCAGATACTTGGCTGAGCAAATACAAGGAAAGATTTGTTGCGGCGTGGACGGATACATGCAGGCACTACGGAAATGTGACGACAAATAGGTATCACAAATAAAGACTCATTTAATTTTAATTTGCCTCAATTGTTATATCTAACTTTCATTTGTTTACTAGGGTCGAGAGTGCACATGCAAAGCTCAAAAAGCAGCTTGGATCAAGCCAAGGAAGTTTCGAGTCATCTTGGACTAGAATACATGGATTGATTGAGTTGCAGCACAGCTCCGTTAAAGCCTCATTGGAGAAGAGTTTATTGGTAGTGCAGCACAACTTCAAGCCAGCTGAATTCAAAGAGTTGCGAGGTTTCATATCTATAAGTGCGTTAAATCATGTCCTCGCCCAATCGAAACGAGCCAATTCAGTTGGGTTTGATGATTCAAATTGTGGGTGCGCTATTCGACGCACACATGGTATACCATGTGCTCACCAGATTGCGCGGTACAGGGTGGAAGGTCGGCCCATTCCTCTCGACTGCATAGATCCTCATTGGAGGAAACTTGATATTGTGCCTACCCCCCCTGCAGCCAATTCAGTTGAGTTGTGATGCAGAGTTAGATTTGATTGCGCTACGATTCAAGAAGTTAGATGGGGCTTCTCAATTGCAGATGATCAAGAAGTTACGAGAGATTGCAAGTCCAGATAGTACACCTCTTTTAGAGCCTGCAAAACGGAAGACCGGTTCACGTGGGCGCGCTTCAATGAAGGTTGATACGTCTACTCGACGTGACCCGTCTGCGTTTGAGTTGGTTCTATCTGAACAGGATAGTTATTCACCTAGTGTTGAGAAAGTTACCATCCGCAATCCATCTACTCAGATTCAAAAGAGGCGGCCCAAGCAAAAGGTAAGTACCAAATATTTATTTCCTTACAATAGGTATCACAACGTCTACGGGACGGTCCGTGCCGTGCCGGTATGTGATGTGCCGATACGGGACATGTCGGGACGTGCCGTGCCGAGATGTGCCGATACGGGACATGTCGGGACGTGCCGTGCCGAGATGTGCCGATACGGGACATTTCGGGACGTGCCGTGCCGAGATGTGCCGATACGGGATGTGCCGTGCCGAGATGTGCCGATACGGGACATGTCGGTACGTGCCGTGCCGAGATGTGCCGATACGGGACATGTCGGGACGTGCCGTGCCGTGCTGGTACGGGATGTGCTGAGACGGATAACTATTTGGATATTTCTGCCATTGTTACATATTTTCTATCATTTGATATTATTTGCAGGTTTTTCGTACTAGAGCCCAGTCACATACGCCCATTATCTATATTGATGCTATTCCTTCTGCCTTGAGACCATACATCCAGCATATCAAGGATGTAAAAGCTGATGGGAATTGCGGATTTAGGGCAATAGCTGACTTACTGGGATTTGGAGAAGATGACTGGGTGCATGTTAGGAAGGATTTATTGCAAGAGTTGCAATGTCATTCGGACCACTATCGCACATTATATGGTGTGGAAGGGACGACTGCTGAGATCACTCATGCATTATCATATTATGATGATTGTCCACCATATGACAGATGGATGACTATGCCGGACATGGGTCATCTTATAGCATCCTGCTATAATGTTGTCCTATACCATCTCTCGTTGCAATAATGTCTGACCTTCCTACCTCTCCGTTCTGTGCCAGTACCTCTTCTATCCCGCAAAGATATCGCTATCGGATTCGTAAATGGAAATCATTTTGTTGAGGTACTACGTTCACAACACTTGCGAATATTTAATTTTGCTTATTTAATTTTGCTTATTTATAATTTTGTAGCTATTAATATTTTCTTATTTCTAATTTTGAAGGTGTTCTTGTTGCCGGGACATCCCGTTCCGCCAGTAGCGACCAACTGGCGAAAATATCATCTTCCTTGTGCTACCGGATGGGAAAATTCATATGAAGCCCGGATTCAACAGTTCAAAGAGAGCATCTCACCTAATGTTATAATTAGCGAGACAGTAGAGTTAGATTGATTGTTTATATATGTACAATTTTTGAAAGTTGTAAATTTTTTTGGGCTCTTAGAGTCATGTACTGTGAAACTCCATCATCAATATAAATCAAAAAATATCTGTCTTCGCATTGTTAGATTGATTGTTATGTGCACTGTTATATTTGTGTAAAATAGAACGGGCCAGGCTTTACAAAGATTACACGTAAATGTACCAAAAAAATATATTTATCATTAATATCAAAATAAAGGCTCCATCATCAATCCCTATGACGCCGTCGTCGACGCGTGTACTGCTGTACGTCCGAATGAGAGGGTGCTGGCTCCGAATGAGAGGGTGCTGTACTCGGGCCAGGCTCATCACCCAGAAGTAACTGATGCATCTGACAAATAGCATGAAATAGGTGCCCGGCACCTAGTGACGTAGCCTCTGAGGGACCCATCCGTACAATGTCGGTACTGATACCGAGTGCATCTGCAATACGCCGCCGGTGCATGTCAGCATCATCATGACCTCTCCTATCTCCAGAATGAGTACTCGAGCGCAGATGAGGAGGCTGAACTGCAACGTGCGTGATACGGAGATACCACTCCATGTATCCCGGTACGCTGTCTGATGGCCGGGTAACTGGGTGGCTCCTGCTCGCCTGGCTCAGCACGTGGTCCTCCCACCGCTCCCAAAGCTGATCCATATAGGAGTAATGTATCCGGTACGAGCCTGCTGTGGAACCTCTGTTGGCTCGCGTAGGGGCTAGTGGCGCTCGAGGGATGGTCTGAATACGACCAAACTGTCTAAGAACCCTTTCTAGATGATAGGGTTCTACGATATCAAGGCACTTGATGGAGCCACTAAAAAATGCGATATCAACATATGGGCGATCTCCCCGAAGCCGATGATGGGGATCCCAAATAACCTGCAAAACAAAAGGTCCATTTCAGTTTTATACTATATCGCATATTAAAAGTACTGACAAACACAAGCAAATGGTAATATGATACGTACCTCATCGATGCTCAAAAGGTCCAATGACTCACGTAGAACCACTAAATGGTCCATCGTGGTACGGGATGGAGTACCGGGCATCCAGCGGTGCACGCGGGGACTGGCATCAGTATACTCAAGCGACGGGTGAGGACTGAGTGCTGGAAAATGCTCATAAATCCATGCCTGCAGAAGCGTCATATAACCACTGATCTGTCTCACTGATGACCTCGACGCAATCCCCAACTGCCGATACAAATATGCTAAGGCAGCTGTACCCCAGGCATATGTGCTCACCCTATCCAGATCCCGCAGTAAACACAGATACGCTATAGGCACCCTGGTCCCACTCTTATCAGCAAAGAGTGTGCAGCCTAACAAAAATAACAAATAGGCTCGTGCTGCACACTCTATCCTCTGCTGGCCGTCTCTATCAGATACAGAGTGAAATTGAGTCCTCAGCCACTCCATCCTCACAGACTGACCGCGCGATGACAGTACCTCCTGACGCGCGTCTCCAGCTGACACCCCCAACAACTCCACAAGTAGCTCCTCAGCATCCCGATCACTCATCCTCTCAGGAGAAACTGCTACTGAGGCACCTGCAACAGGAATCCCTAAAATGGCGGATACATCATCCAACGTGATAGTGATCTCGCCGAATGGTATATGGAAGGTGTTCGTCTCGGGCTGCCATCTCTCTACGAAGCCCGAAATCAGAATCTTATCGGTGAATCGATAAGAGCACTGTACTAACTCTATGAGGCCCGACTGCCTCAATAGTGCTTTGAACCTGGTATTTGGTTGGTTTGAAGACCACCACTTCCATTCACCAACCTTGGCAGTATGGTTCATGCACTTTAGTGGAGCCCGTTCCTGTAATATAAATGTATAATTACTACTACTTTATAAAACATCAATAAACAAAATATAATGCTATAACAAATAAACAATACCTGTTGCCTCCAGATGGAAGCTGCTATATGCGTCCTGAAACTGATCAGGACGGACTCATCCTCTGGACCTCCTGGACATGGTCCAACGGACTCATCGTCTTCGCCCCTAGCGGGCATATCATCATGCTCTGACTCAGGAGAGGGCGATGGCATATGAGCAGGCTCGGGAGAAGCAATCCTAGCACGACGTCTCCTAGCTGACGCCGTAGGTCTAACTCTGAAGGGACCGGGATCCATGTCTGAAAATATAGAAATTCAATGTTAGGCTATATCAAAGAAAATAATTCAATTGCATACATAAATGAGAGGATCTGTTCGGCACAAAATTCAGCACGGCACGCGATTTGGCACCAGAAGCCTTCTGTTCGGCTGCACAGACTGTGCAGCCGAACAGAAGGCTTCTGTTCGGTTGAGGGTTGCCGAACAGAAGGCTTCTGTTCGGCACTGTTCAGCCGAACAGAAGCCTTTTGTTCGGCGATCCAGTGCCGAATGGAGCACGAACCGTGAAAAAAAAAAATGCCGGCGGGGGGGGGGGGGGGGAGCTACCTCGAGGTGGTCGTGGAGGCGCCGGCGAGGTGCTCGTTGCTCGGGAGATGGCCGGGGAGGTGGTTCCGGGAGAAGCCGGCGAGGTGGTCGGAGATCGGGAGAATGCCGGCGACGAGAGGGAGAAGGGGGAACGGGGGGGTTTTGGGCATTGCCGAGGTGCTTTGGGCGGAACAGTTCAAAGGGAGACGGAGGGGGTTTGGCCGCCGGCGAGGTGCTTGAGGCGAGGTTTTTTGGAAGGAAGGGAGAAGCCGGCGGGTGTTTTGGAGGGGAAGAGCGGGGTGGGGGGGGGGTTTGGGGGGTGTAGAGAGCAATTTAGGTGAGGGGGTGGGGAGGGTGGGGGGTAATTTAGGAATTTTTAATTTTTTAGGGGTGTCCTTAGCAAATGGGGGGGTGTAGAGAGTATTTAATTTTTTTTTAATTTTTGGGGGGTGTCCTGAGCAATAGGGGGGGTGTATATAGAACCGGGCCATCGTGCCACCCCACGTTAGCAAACACCATTTCTTAGCCCATGGTGGCTAGTTTAATTACATTAGCACCAATCTTAGGGCAGTCGTTGCAACTTGCAAGCCATCCGATCCCAACCTAACGATGAACAAGTTGGGCCTAGAATCAAAGTTAAATCCGTTGAAACTTTTAGATCGGATTTGGATTCAAGATTTTATACAAGACCCGAACCGGCACGACTATCTAGCTCATCACATAGATATGCAGACTTGTACATGCATAGATCTATACATATATACGTAGATATGCAAACAAAAATACATAAATATATACATATGTAATATTAGTTTTATTTATATATCCCTTAATTTAAAAATTCAAATGTAATGACATGTAAGGATATGTATGGATATTTATACTTAACTCTATCATTGTTATATATTTGACCATCAAGTACTTATTGTTCATGATTTAATTTTCAAATAAATATTGGATGTTTCATTGATAAATTTTTCCAAGCATGGATTTTTTATCTTGTTTAACTCTTTAAGATATGATATTTGATACCTAATGGATACTCGGGCCCGATTTCTATCTATCCTGAACTTGATAAATATTTTTGCCATCCTAATCAAAGCGTGATGTGATCCTTCGATGGACCAATTACAAAACATAAAGGGAATGAGTCTAGATTCAGTAAAACCAGGACCTAACTTGATCCGGTAGACATTTCGCAATCATGCACAAAATGCATATTTAACAAATAAATAAATAAATTATAAGTTTTCAAGTGCAAAGGCCAGTCTTGAGCTCCATCATCCTAACCTAAGTTTTCGCAGATTGATTTGATATATTTTGAATTTTATATTTATGGCTACATCGAAAATTGTTTTTTAGCTTAAATATATAGTATCCTACTTAAATATGATATGGTCGTTAAGTTTTCAATGCTTCATTGTTTAAGTATGTAGGAGGTTCGAATTATTTTTTTGTGTATATTAATTTTCATACATTGTAAATTTACATGAGATATAACTTGTCACATGCTAAGAGATATGACTTCTAAACATTACTCCTAATGCCAATACTGATTATGCTGGAACAACTTAAGTTCCCGATCGGAATCAGAATATATTGGAATGGAAATCGGAATAGTCATATTCTTTGACCCTTTTGATTCGTGGTTAGAATTGGAATTGAAATCAAAATGAATTTTGAATACTAAGAGAGAGCCGAGATTGGTTTTGGGGGATTAATACATTCCTATTTTTCTTTGAAATTGGAATAGGAATGGAACTCCCTACCAACCAAACTACTATAATGGGGGTCACTCATATTCATTCCCATTCCAAGCCCAACCCCTCCCCATTCCCCAACCAAGCATGCCCTAAAAATATTTGTAAAAATAGTTAGAAGATGATACTACTATTAAATCTTATGCATGATAAGTACATTATTGTGTATGAAAAGCTTACTATTGCTAAGGATTTGCATAGGCCAACCTTAGGCTATGTTTAAATACTAGTTAAAGGGTGCATACCATAAGGTTGTCTAACTAACTAGCCAAAGACTGCACAAAAAGTAGGGGTGAAAGTGCATCAGATAATATCCACCCGGTTCTATTTTCATATCTAAAATTATCTAGATATGGATAAAAATTTAAGCATCCGACTAATATTCATATCCGTCAAAGAAAAGTAGATATGCCGTCTTCACACTCGTCAAGTGTGAGCCGCCGATGTACCAAAAAAAAGAAAAAAAGAAAAATAGATATAGATATGGATATGGATATGGATAGACAATTATTTGATCCGTATGAGAATATCTAATTTTATTTATAACTCTATTTAAGTTTATATAACACTCATGAACTTAAAAAAAAATAAATAACTATATTAATATACAATTAACTTGATTTATTATTCACATAATAATATTTTTGATTCTGTAGTCATAAAGTTTAATTATCCGATTTATATCTGTATCCATTTAAAACAAATATAGATCTAAATTTTTGCATCTGACTAATATTTGCATTCATATCTTTATTTGTCAAATAAAACAAATATGGATACATATATGCTAATATTCGATCTGATTTCAGCCCTAACAAAAAGGTATGAACAACCTTTTCCAAAATGGCCAAAAATGTAGGTTACTTGTAATACCTGGCCCCTTTAGAAGCTGGATACTGAAGAGCACTTGATTGGAAATATATATATGACTCTCTCTCTATCTCTACATTCTCTCTTTGAGTTGGGCGGGCTCCAGCAAAGGGACTCTCTCATGTGGTTTTTGACAATATTAATAAAAGGAGCTTTGACCTTTGCCATCGAATGGCATACTAGCCTCCATCATGGCCCTTGTCAGACACCACTAAATTTGATCTCACTCGGTCTCTATGAAGCTAGCAGTACGGTAGTTTGATGTTCATCGGATAAAGTTACTATAATCTAATCGATCTGAATTATTCAGCACTACCGCCCAGTTAGATCTATTGCATCCTCTTAGTTTCTCTCTTTTCTTCTCTTTCTCTCTTTGCTTGATCTATAGACCTAGTGGAGGGTTTCGAGCCCCTTTGCTTTGGATCCAAGTTGATTCCAGTAAAGGGACCTTGAGCTGTTCCATTAATTGGGTAACATGCCAGAGTCACCCTAGTTCTTGATGAACATTGTTGGGCTCTATTATCATCAGCTTCTTATTGATTTATCTACACCCTATCCTGGTTCTTGATCTATAATTGATTAGTGGGATTAACCTGATCAAACCAATCTACACCGTCGGGCACCACCACCTATAGTAATATTATCCAAAGAAGAAGATGTGTAGAAATAGAATACCTCGATATGGTCTATAAATTGAGGATTTTGAGGAGAATAAATTTCTAAAATTATCTAGATTGACAGTGTACTTGTGAGGTGAGTAATGCTTCACTAATCTAGATTTATGGCAAATTTTTAGATTATTATATCAATCAATTCTAGATCATATTATTCATGTTGCATGAATGTGATGGATGATACTTTATTGAATATGCTTTATTTTGGAATATTATGACGTTGCATGATCCACACTTCCGATCATGCATTGCCATAATATTCCAAAATAAGCATATGGCCACCATCGTCATAAGCACATAAATTAATATTCCATAAAGTTGTTATACATGTCTTTCTTATATTATTAAAAAATGTATGCAATATAAGTTTTTTTTAATACCATAGTCCACCACAAGTGAGCCCATCTGGCCCTAACTTTGCTTTGCCAACACGTCATCATCACTAGCAACTAACTACTATATTATTCGGTCCACCATCCTGTAATAGTATGCAACCATAGCAAATGTGCCGGTTGCTATAGCATCTCTTGCAAATCTAGAATTCAGACATATGAGAGAAAAATTCTTTCTTAAATATAAAAATACTTCTATATTGTTGTCATTCCATATTTCAGAAACTAAAAAGTTGTTATACTTAGATTACATAGTATGACGAAACAAAATATTACCACGTCGCATCTACGTCCGCATCCATACTAAATCTCTTTTGATTTAGAAAGATAGAGCTTAAAAAAAGAGAAGTTAGAAAAAGAAATATAGAAGAAACTCCACTTCTCCCTCCTTCCAAATTCCAACCCATCTTCTTCCTTATCATCTATATCTTTCCTCCCTTCTTTTTGATCCTTTTGTTGTTGTTGTTATTATTATTATTATTATTGTCATTCGTTTCTCTTCATTTAGATAGTAAGAAGAATAAGAGATGCCCCATTTAGCAAGCAACAAATCATCTCATATGTGCGACACTTTGTATATACCAAGTTTAAGCTACATTAAATTAGGCATATGCTTTCTAGAATTGTTATGACAAAAGTGAACTAAACCACTCAAACTAAATTGTACAAACTTGTGACTGTTGTAGGATCACATGAGACATGAAATTAGTGACATGAATAGAATGCAGCATAATGAATTTACTGCATGATGTATGAGAATATAAATGCAATATGGAGTCATATAAGACTACCAACTCCTATATATTTAAGGGCCATAAACTAAATATATATCTTTTGCTAAATTCACTCTATCTAATGCTATACCGGCCGCCGCAAAGCTAGGTCGGTCATGGACCAGGCTTAGTTCTGGTTTTAGGCTGGCTAAGGACTGCGCCTTAGAAAGATGATAGAGCATGCAGTGGATTCTACTTGGGAGGAATCATGCCCAATCTACTTACCATGTTGAACCTCACCAATTTAGTTTGAGATCCATCATCTTAAGATAGTTCTTTTCCCTTGTTTTTAGAGAAGAAAAGTTAATATTCTAAAATAAGTGAAATTAAATCATAGATTCCTAAAAATGACTTTTAGAGCAAGGAGTACAAGATCATCGTGATAATATAGCTCAAATGCAATTGAGAAAAAGTTATGTTCTTTTGCCCAAAAAAGCCCATGATTCCTCTTTCTTGTAAAAAAAAAAAAAAAAAAGTACCGAAAGAGACTGTAGCGCATTCCATGCAGTAAATGTGTACCAGAAGACAAATAGGGCACAGAGCCACAGACTGGATCGCATCTTATACTGCACAGCTTCGAAAAGATCCATTGGCTAATTTGTGTCAGATTGTAGCTTTTGATTCTGCTGGTTGCAAAAATATTGTTCAAAATAAATAATGACAGCAAAAATTGTATGCATGAAAAAAAAGATTGAAAAATTTAGGCATATTTTTATAATTCTACTCCTTAACTTGAAGGAATTCAAATATGATTTTATGACATATATTAGATATGATTTTTCATGACATATACTTGTAAATATTGGTCAAAAGAGAGCCAGCCTCCTCTTAATCAGCGGTACGTTCAACGCACGGGTCCCGGTTCGTATGATCATCGATATCGGTATCGCTGTCGCATCCCGGTTCATACCGGTATCGTGTGCCACCGAAAAAATCGGGCTCTAAAGACCTGCCAACCCGCGGGCTCGCGCACTAGCGCATCATAACCTCCTTTGGTTTTCTTCGCGCATGGGACCTGCTTCGCCGCTCTGGCTCTTTCGACGATGACACTCCCCCGCGCCCATGGCCATCTCTTGGAGAAGCCGTCTCATCCCCTCTCTGTCCTCCTTCTCTCTACTGCGAACCCTAGTCTTCGAACTCCAGGTTCTCTCCTCCTCCCTTCTCGCTGCATCCCTCTGCGGAATTTCTTCGAACAGCTCTGAGATCTTTTCTCCCCTTTGGTTTTATTTGTTTATTAACTAATTAATTATTAGTATTATTGTTTTTATAGAGGTGGAAGCACACCTTCGCGGGGGAAAGCCTGAGAGATTCTATTCGAGACGCTGATTTGGATTCTCCGCTAAAATTAGGTACTCTTTCTTGAATTCTTGTATCAAATTTCTTTCCCGCCAAAGGTGAAGGTTGAGAGAATTCGCCCTTTGATTTCTTCCTTAGCTGTTGGTTCTGGGAAGAGTTATGTGATTGGAAATGAAAGCTTTGATTTTAATCAAGATCGATGTATTTAGTTATTAGCATGGGGATCTTTGTTGAATTGGTTGGAGATTAAGCAGTTGTTTAGAAACTAATATCCACATCGTCTCCCTTGCCCCGGATTCATTACATTGGTGCATCGTTTCTTTCTTGGATCCGTTCCAAAAAAATTAGCTATAATCTTGGACTGGGAAGTCTGATTTGAGCTTCCTTGTAATGTGTGGTTTGTTATCCAACTAATATTCATCAACAACTGGATACTCCAGTGCCAATATACCATTAGTCTCTGCTTGCCTGGCCTATTGCTACTTGCTTGCTTTTTGAACTTTTATGGACGTTGCTTTTCGAACTTTTATGGACGTTGCTTTTCTGTCATCCTTTCAGATTGCCTCATGCATCTTACGGCATCTTTACACCTCATGCAACAATACCAACTTGCAGTATGAATACATCCACTGGAACTTAATTCTCATAGAGATGCCACATTGCCACCGTGGCTCAAATTGATATCCTGACTATTCTCCTCTGTTGGTATATCAGGCTAAAACCATTCTTATTGTGTTTGTTGATAACATCAGAGTGCTAGCTTTGGAATGTGCACCATATTATCCAAGCATCATAAAAGCTAAGAGGTCATATTACTTATTAGATGTAGTACATTATGATGGTGTTGGCGAAGTCTTTTACATGCTAGGAATAGGTGGTATTGTGGTAATAATAGGCTTGACAAAGGTTCTTGATGTGGTGCAGATATGGTAGGAAAAGAAGGTGAAGCTGTTTGGCATGTTGATTGGATAATTAAGAGGAAGGGTGGGTTAAGGGGAAGGGACTCTCTTTTGTTAATATTTGTTCACTGGAATGTTTAGCATTTTGAAGTTGGTCAAGGGGTTATAGGGTTGTAAATGATACAATAATATATCACCCCAAATGTTTATATTGCATCATATGAATGATTACTTTAGTTGGACTATTCTTGCATCATCCACAACTGTATAACCTCTCGAGTGAACACAAAATATTAAGGTTTCCTATGACCAAAATATTTGACAAAGGGAGCTTCTTCCCCCACCCACCCTCTCTTTCTCTCACTAGCCAGTCCACACACTAGACAACTTCAACTTTGCTTGACACCATCTGCCATGTTTGGCACCGTTGTTGGCCCTGATGTCGCCTCTTCTCCTCTCCTTAGCCTTCATCCTTCCCATCAAAGCCGCTGTCAATATTGGTGTTCCCTATATTAATTACATGTCTTGATTAATCAATACTTACTTTCAAACCCTTCTCACACCAAAAAAAATCCCAGATTCTGTTGGCTTGTACTCGGTTCTCTCCTGTAAATCTGTCCCACCCTTAGTGAATGCATAGATATTCTTCTAAAGATGGCATAAGAAGACCCACATTTGACACTCTTGGTTCTTGAACTTGAGCTGCCAATGCCCATGGGAGTTACTGCATAGAAAACTTTATTAGATTGACCAGCTAGTACTTACCTATGTTGCTAAGTGCTATCCTCTTCACTATTATGGCACATGTGCTACCTTCCCCATTCCCATTATCATAAAGGCTTCTTGATGGGTAACATTTAAAAGGAAAAGCCGGTTTTTGCATGCATGTAATTTTAAAATTTTTTAGAAAACGCAGCGGAAAGATAGAATTAAACTCTTTAATTCCAAGCATGCAAGGGAGATCATATCTTAGAAATAAATTACAGGAACATTTAAACTATTTATGTAAAAATAACTATAAGCATGATTAATCATGGAATTAGAAAATCAGCAACCCTAGTTAAGTTCTAAACCTAACTAAGATAAAATAAATCTCATACCTTATGATGAAGAGGATGTATCTGAAGATCTGAAAGTCGAGCCTCGCAGCCACACACATGTCTGGCCTCTACGGATGATCCACGCGAAGCTCCGGGTTGATCTAATCCCGCGGAAGTGCTAGCTTGTGGGGAACCTGTTGTGGCTGATTTTGTTCTTCCTAAAATCAATCAACCTTTGATTGATCTTATGAGAGGAAGGAGGAAGATGAAGAAAGAGAAGATGGGAAGAGATGATGTGATCCTTTTTTGAATTTTCAGAACTCTAAGTTCTTCAAATATTAATCTCCCAAACCCTTGGCATGGAGGACCTTATATAGCCAAGGTCCCCACGCCATCTTCCCCCTATAGGCGCCCACTTTTGCCAACTGATTTGGCAATTAAAATCCTTACAAAATAGGGGTTATTACGGCAGCCAAGAGGAGGAAAGATTGCATCTTTTATGCACCTTGAATCCCTAATAAAAAAGGGATTCAAGCACCTCCCAAAAACAAGGCTGCCGCCCATGTTTGCGCCCAAAGAAGGACTCTTAATTATCTCGTGATGGCGCCAACTATTGGCAATGAAATCCCCTAAAAAATAGGGCTTCATCACGTGGAATATCTGAGAGATCTGGAGATTTTATCAGCACCTTGACTCCCTACAAATTAGGGAGTCTTGCGCCCAAGAAAACATCCATACACGCCCCCTTTGATCTTGCGTTCAAGAGTCCTTCTCAAAGAAGGATTCTTGCACGAATTAATTCCCTAAATTTAAGGAAGTTTCCACGGCTGAAAATTCTCCCTTTTGGTGCCTACAAATCCCACGCCATGAATCCCAAAAAATAAGGACTCATGGCACTTTGATTTGTTACGCTGCATCCTTATCTCTTGTGCCAACAACTTGGCGTAAGAGCTCCCTACTTCTTAGGGATTTAATGCCCAAAAAAAAAGAAAGAATTAGCCATCAGATGCCCACGCCTCCCAGCATTATTCATGCCAACTATTTGCCAAAAAATATTAGGAGAGGCACTACGAATTTAGGGGATAATGGTGAGGTGTCATTTCTTCTCCAAGAGGGAAAGCTAGGTTCCTAAATTTTAGAAATTGTTCTCCATAATAAATTCTGATTATTTAGACTCTTAATCCTCATCAAATAAGGACTCTTAATTGACTTGAGTCAAGCCCAATCCAATTGGGTCAAGTTCGATCAATTAGGTTTTGCCCAATCGGCTTGGATCGAACCCGGTCGAATTAGGTCAAACCCAAATTTAGCCCAAATTGAATCTAATTCAATTTTGGCTTAATTAAAATCCAATAATTCAATCAAATTAAATTTATTAGTAATCCAATTACTAATTAACCCTCCAATAATTCAATAATTATTTTAATGCAACTTTTGCTTAGGATAATTTGTCAATCGAATTGACCAAATTATCCCTGAATGATTCTTAATCATCAATCAGCCATTTGATCAACCTAGAAACTTCTATGCGTGTGACCCCATAGGTTCGAACCTAAGCCGGTAGCACAAGAATAACTTCTTACTAATCGAAATGACCATTTAGCAATGGTACCCGACGTCCGGATAGGCCGAATGTATGTGAAGCAAATATTCTGAAACTCTGGACTATGGTTACTGTATAATTCATCCCTTTGACTCCTAATGCCAGAATGACTTCAGAGTTCTGTCAACTCTGTAATAAGTACATCCTCTATGTGATCAACTTTAGAAATTCTGTGACTCCTCACAAGGATTACTCTGGCCAAGGTTTTGCTAAATTGAACACGAAGCATTATCTCCTGTTTACAGGAGGGGTCAATTCCATCTTGATTCACGCACTGATTTCGCAAGTACTTGACTGCACCCAGTAACCTTCCGTCCTAGAATTAGAAATTCTGCTAGTTCGGTACCAAAATACAGTGAGTTGCTTGCTAATCACTGTGGTGATCTCAGGTCTGAGGGATACTTATACCCATATCCACTCGGAACATCTCTCAACAGTAGAGTATTTCGGAATTGGTCACGTTCAGTGAAATGTACTCCTACACTTCACCTGTGCGACATATCAGTGTCTCCACACTCCTTGGTTAAGAGGACAACCATCGTATATGTCTCACAACGACCTAATCTCGACAATGCTATCGTCCTATTAACAGCAAATCATTTGGTCGCGAACAGGTTTAAGGACTTGAAGATAAATCCTCCTTTATCATAAAACAAGTCCTATGGACTTCATCATATAAGAGTTCATTTGAAGATGTACAATGAAATGATGAATAATGCCGAATAACATTTTATTAATTTATCAATTTATTTACAAAATTTAATCATCAGCGCATTGACGATTGACTCTTAGGATACAGTTCCCAACAACATTCAAGGTCTATGGTGTCTGCCTGGTTCTTAGATACCCAGGTTCTTCTGTAGGAAGCTCAGTTTGCAGGAGGCTGTGGTGCAAGTTTTTGCTCTTGGGTATCTCAATAGTGGTAATGCACTTGAATATGTGAAGCCAAGTGCCTTTCTTGTTGCAATATCAACAAATGATCCTAACATGGCCTTGTAGGCATTGCACCACTACAAATAGGTGCCCCCACTTCTATAAGTTGCTTGTGCGGTGGAAACCATTGAGATCCTCTTACTGATGTCATACTTTTCGTAGGAAACTTTTTTTTGGTGTCAGTACGAAATTTTTTTGGTGTACCGAGTGTCAGTACGTCACTTGTACCGGTACCAGTACCGAACTGGTACGGTACGGTACGCTCCGTACTGTTCGATTTGGGCCGGTACGACATACCATGGGTTAGGTCTATTTTGAACCCAATCCAATTAGTTAGGATGGGTAATAATTTTAAGTCGACAATTCGATTAAGACCCAATCTGAATGACTCGACTGAATAACTAGACCATACTTGAGCTAAGGTCGATTTGGTGGATAATAATCTAACCCAAAAAGACTTTTATATTAATATCAAGTGAGCTTATATTTATGTAACCCAAGATCTGTTGTACCACTTGATATAGGGCGTACTGTACCGTACCGAGAGAAAACGGGTACGAAACATACCTTCATGTCGGTATAAGCTCTGTATCACCTGTACTGAGGCGTACCGAGGTACGTACCGGTGCGTACTGAGGCATACCGAGATAAAAATTGAGAAAAATGGTTAGAGAGCTATTTCGGTACAGAAATGTACTGTACCGTACCATATCGAACCGATAAGGTAACAATTCGGTATCCGGTACCGATACGGTATCCGATACCGAGATTGCGGACTTTGATGTAACCTTTGTACTTTGGATGCCCAGCTTTAGATCTTTATCTAATGGTAACCGTGTAGGGCTTAAAATGATCAGGGAGGAGTGCCGGAAATTCTTGAGCTTGGTAGGGTTTTAGATTGGACACCTGGGCAGTATTTGAATTGCTTTCTCTCAGAACTGTTGAGGGAGTGAAAAGGACTTTTTTGGGACTTTCATAATTTAGATCAGGTCTGAATCGGCCCTGATTTCTCATCTGATCAGATTGTGTCAGGCTTTTCATATTTTGGTGCCCCCTATCTGATCAGATTCTGACTTGTCAAGAAGCATATATAAGTAATTTTAAGAAAAATAAAAGATTGTTTCTGTGAAGATACTTTATTATTCTGTTACATATAAGCAAAAGGTATTTTAAGGGCAGAATTTGGGAATCAGGAAAACAGGAAGTTGATTAGCTGGTAAGAAATAATGGAGAACGTTTCTCATTAATTAAATTTGCAGATTGTATGATTATGTTCCTTGGCTTTTTTTCCAGTTAATTAATTTATGCTGCTCTTATTCTATGGAATCAGGTTTCTTTGATCCCTCAACTTGGAGGACCGTGGATTCAAGGACTGGTGGTATTAGAAAGTCAGCAATATCCTCTTCTACATGGCTGGTTCTGAAAATACTTCGAAGTAGAGGTGAGTTTACATCTCTTTAAGATTCCCTCGTGAAGACCTACATTTTTTAAATCTTTTAAGCTTGATCTAATAGCACCTTGAATGTCTAAGGATCTGTATTTTAAAATGATGTTATTCATTGCTATTTTGCTTATCCTGTCTTTTTTTGCTTTTGCTTTATAATGCTGAATTAGGAGAAATGATATTAGGATATGGTAATTTTGAGGCCTAAGGATCAGATTAGAATCAATGTTGATGTAGGTTCTATAAAACTAAATTCAAAACAATGAAACAAGCTTGCCATTTTTGTCTAAAATTTAACTCTATGATCATGTATGTTTCTTCATTTATTTGTTTGCAGTCATATTTTCAAAACTGCTGAAATTGTTTACTGGTATAAGTGGTCATATTTTTAATGTTGAAGAGCATTGCATTTTTGACTCAAGTGGTTTATATGCAGTAAAAGCTAATCATGCATGACTACCTCAACCTTCTGTATCTCGTAGCCTGAAGACTAAGAAGATACCTGCATAACTTATTACAATTGCAGGAAAAAATTCGAATTGGCCACATTACATGCACGCACGCACATGTGGACACGGGCACGTACATAAATACTTATATACATGTATGCATACATACATATGTACACACATAAACATACATACATACATGTAAGAATACCTCAACCTTTTATATCTCTCAGCCTGAAGATTAATAAGATAATTGTATCTGTTATTATGATTGTAGGGAAAAAGCTGAATTGGCCATACAGAGGGACACACAAGATACATAGACATACGCAAGATACACGTACATAGACATACGCAAGAATTAAAATGCAGTTTAGGCCTTTTCTGTAAGACTGACTGTGTTTATGCAGTGTGCACAGTGTGTTGTTAATATGTCAACATAGTTTTGAGTTTCTATCTGACGTTAATCAAGAATATTGAGCTAGTTTCTGTTGCTAATATTTTTAAATAGGTCGTCTAATATTAGCTTGCATGCAAATTACTTGAAATTTTACAATTCTCATGCAAAACAACAATCATGATGGTCATCAAGGATGATTAATATCCCTACTTTCTTAGATTAATTGAAAACTATTTTTAGTTGTTTGATACAAGGATCGCCGAACCAGTACCAGTAGGCATACCGGTCGGCCACCGGACCGGTTCGGTACCGGTTCAGGCCGGTACGAACCAGTACACTGGTTCGGTCTGGTTCATGCATCCAAAAGCCCAAAAAAATTTGCAACCAGTATGGACCGGTTTAGGCCGGTACACTTTGGCTGGTACGGGCCAGTACGGTTCGGGCTGGTATGGGCCGGTACGGTTCGGCTAGTTTAGACCAGTACCGTTTTTTAACTTCGAGCCGGACCGGCCAGAGACCGAAATGGTTCGGTACGGGCTGAACCGGCTCGTAAGCCGGTATGGGCCGGTTCATCATTTCTTTATTTGATATATATATTTATATGCTAGTACTGGCAGTTAAAATCTTATCTACATTAGAAAATGACTGAAGTAGTCTATCTTAGATTGTTTCTCGTGAATCTTGTTATAGACTTGCATATCTCTCTATGCAAGTGTGCGCCAAGTGTTTGTGTGGTACGATGAATGTGTGTGGTGTGCAGGGCAACTAATACTCCAATCTTTGTTTAACCACAAATAGTTTAGAAACATGTTAAAAAAATTGACAAATTCTATGAATTAAAAAGCAAGGAACAGTGCAAAAGAATTCTGTGGAATGTGGATTATACCTTTCTGAAATTAGTCCCATTTATCTAATGGCCTACATTGAGGTGTTCACAGGTGCAAGTTTATGAAGATGCCATCCTTTATTATTTGTAAGTGACTTTTGGATAAATGAGCCAAGATCCGACTAAAGTTGGTTCTTGTTTCATTAATATTTGATTTATCTTTTTGTAGAGGAATAAAAGTTATTCTTTTATTTAGTGAAAAATCCAAGGAGTTAATATTTGTGATAGAAAAAAAATAAAAGTAAAAAATGAAAATAAATCAGAGTTTTAACTTTCAAGGAATTACTGAAATGAAAACTGATTTGTTAGATTTGAGTTTTGATATTGTTGAGGTGTTGGTGTTTCTTTAATTATGCTCGTTTAGATTAGAAGCTTGGTGATGTTGCTTAAGTTCAGTCCTGACATTTCGTTTCTTCAAGATGATTCCTTCATGGTTGATAGTTTTTATTGGAAAAAAGAGTGTATCCCCTAAATATTAGATAGGAATATTTTTGGAACTAAGAAAATAGGATGGCTAGGATGTGAACTGTGCTTATCCAAATCTCGACCTTGCAGTGCTGTGCGAAACGATGGTTTGCTGTATTGGCCCGATTTGGGTGGTACGAAGTGTACTATACCGGTTTGGTACTGGTATCCTATACAGATGGCATACCGACACTCGGTATGTCGAAAAGACTCCGTACCGTACCGACACAACACTAGTGTGGCACCGATATGGGGTCCGGTACCGAGATGACGAATCTTATGCTAAACAATGTATGACTTCAAGGGTATCAAGAATGGGTCTATCTGCTATAAAGTAAGACCGACACTCGGTATGTCGAAAAGACTCCGTACCGTACCGACACAACACTAGTGTGGCACCGATATGGGGTCCGGTACCGAGATGACGAATCTTATGCTAAACAATGTATGACTTCAAGGGTATCAAGAATGGGTCAATCTGCTATAAAGTAAGACCGTGGCTTATCATACTGTATCGAGAGAAAATTTGTACGAAACTTAACTTTAAGTCGTTATAAACCCCGTACCGAGGCGTACTGCCCTATATCGATCGACCTGTACCGAGGTGTACTGAGGTGCGTACTGAGGCATATCGAGATAAAAATTGGAAAAAATGGTTGGAGAGCTATCTTGGTACAGGACTGTATCGTACCGTACTGAATCGATAAGTTACCGAAACGGTATCTGGTACTGAGCTTGTGGACCTTGAGTAAGACAATAAAAAATGATTTGGTATTGAAATTAGTATTCTTTGTACATCCATGATTAATATATTGAGTACATGTGTGCATTATTTGTATTCAAGTCGATAAGGAATAAACTATTATTGAGGTATGTTGCATGCAGGATTTGAATCCTATCTTGTTGGTGGGTGTGTGAGGGACTTACTCTTGAAGAGAACGCCAAAAGATTTTGATGTGATTACCACTGCTAGTCTTGAACAGGTTTTCCAAGTCCTTGGCTTGTTTGGAGATGCATCAAGAGGTTTTGATGTTATATGTTAATTCTTTTTTTCTTTTAAATTTGACTTGAACCATTGCCTTTTCTCGCACAGATTACAAAGCAATTTCATAAATGTAGAATTATAGGGCGTCGTTTCCCAATATGCCAGGTTCATATCCTAGGCTCCATTATCGAGGTTTGTGCATCTTCTGACATTGTCAAACTTGATTATTTTTGTGTTTTAGAACCTAATTTAGTTGTCAATCGGATTCTTTCTGTGCTAGGTTTCCAGCTTTGACACCAGACAGAAAAATGTCAAAGAAAGAAGAGTACCCAATAATTGTGCTGAGAAAGACTTTATTCGCTGGAAAAATTGCATGGAAAGAGATTTTACAATTAATGGGTAATTTATGTGTTGTGCTATTAGTTTATGTTGAAAAAGTGTTCCATCCAAATCTGTTTTACACACTAATTTTCCTAATTTAAGTCTGAAGGATGGTTATCTGATAACCACAGTTTAGACTTTAGAGTTTGCTATTGACAGGAAAATTGATTTGTTATGATGTCGATATTTTTCTTGACAGTTTATTCTTTGACCCCATTGACTGTACCATCTATGATTATGTTGGTGGAATTAGGGATTTAAGGACATCTAAGGTGATTCTTCATTATTTATTTTATTGTTAATAAGCATGTAACAGCTACATTAAATCTTTCAAATTCATTTTTTGGAATAAGATTGGTCTCTTGTTTTGTTTGTATACTTGTATGAATAGGTGCGTACTGTAATTCCAGCTCATTTATCATTTAAAGAGGACTGTGGTATGTTCTAGTCTTGTGTAATTGAAAAAATTTTCATTCTTATTAATATTCACAAATTAGAGATAAGGGCTAAACTTATTTTTATTAGAAAAGCTGACAACTTTGATCAATGGCAGCAAGAATTTTGCGTGGCTTGAGAATTGTTGCTCGTCTTGGTTTGCGATTTTCAAAGGAGACTGCAGAAGCTATACAAGATTATTCTGCTTCCATCATAACACTTGACAAGGTACTTGAAGAAGGATTAGTAATTGGCCAAAGGATACTCCTCTTAAGGGTCACCTTGTGCCGTTTCTTTAACACATATCAGCTTTCTTTCTTTAGACAAGGTTGCTGATGGAATTGAATTTTATGCTGGCATATGGGGCAGCTGAGTCCTCAATTCATTTACTTCAGAAGTTCAAACTTCTTGAAATCTTGCTTCCCTTTCATGTGAGTGGAAATGCAGTTACATCTAAATTTACTCAGTGTTGTAAGTCCTCTATAAAATTTTCAGTTTTATTAGAAATTTGTTTGGGCTTCAGGCAGCATATCTGGCTGATCAAACCAAGAAGCAATCTAATGAAAGCTCTGTTATGCTGATGGTAAGATGCTGTGCCCTGGGAAATATAACCAAACTGAATTATGCATGTCTAAATTATATTTGTCTTGCCATGAGTTGAATGTTTCTGTTCTAAACTTGTAGATCTTTTGGATTATAATATGAACTATAGCAATAATGTGGTCTTTTGCCTTATGTTAATGTCTGACAGTCAAAAACAATCTATAAGCAGATCATAAGTTGACTTATGCATTAAAGCTCTTTGTTTACTGAAGAAAAGGATTTGGTTCCTGTAGTTATAGAATTATTAAGTAGGCAAACGAAGTGAGTTATGTTTATGGTTGTTGGCGCTTTAACTTAGGTCATTTGAGTTTGTTGTCCAAGTATGATAAAAACTAGTGGAATTGAACTAGTATTGGTAAATCCTTTATTCTTGTTCTTCAAGGATCTTTTGTCACAGGTGGTTGTGAACTAGGTGTAAATCCTAACACCAGTAGATGCATTTCATTCCTAGTCCAGTAGGAGTAAGACCCAATCGACCTATGCATTTCTCTGATATACAAGTGGCTGTTCTACTTTGTGAAGCAGTATAATTCTCTATAGAAACAATGGGTAATTCTTAATGCTAATTCTTTTTATGTATCTGCTGTTGCTAATGCTAGAATTTGTTATAGGGAAATTCTTAAACAAGAGTTCTTGAATGTTTGCTGTACATCCCTTGAAAACTCGCCTTGCTTTTTGGCATTGAAAGCTTCTTCAATTATTTCTTCAAATGTGGCATGGGCGTTTTTTGTGAAAGAACTCATTTGTTGTGGCTTAAACAAATTTCCATGGAGTGTTCGGTAAATACAAGAAGATTAGTGCCTAGACAGAGTGTAATGACTAATTCAAGTCCAAAAGTTGGAGCAAGGTTCGTTGTCTCGGTATTAGACCCGGTACCGGCACCAACTTAGTACAATATCGGTATGCTTGGTATGGAGTCAGTTTGGTATACGGATACTCGATATGTTGCCCATACCATATACTGGTTCGGAACTGGTACAATATAGTATTCTCAGTATGTATCAATATTGACCGGTATGATGTACCATATTGGAGTAAATTCTAGAGATTGTTACTTTCATTCCTGCATTTTAATTTATTTGATATTCAAATCTGCAAACCTCCCATTGCAAAAGGGTAATATTTCTTTTGTTCTCTTTTGATTTGAGAGCCCCTCACTTCACCCACCCGTTTACCCATTTAATTCATCATAGAGTGTTCTATACTTTTAGAATGCTTGATGGCAACCTAAAACTTAAAAAAATTAAGGAGATATTAAGAGCTATTAAATCTTTCTTTTTGGGAAAATTGCAAGATTTTCTCTTACAATTTAAAACATTTCGTGATAGATCCACAGCATTTGGATATAGAGTGTCAAGACCACAAATTTGAACTTGCTCGAAACCTAAGGTTTGTGGCCACCATAGCCAAATGAATCTAACATTAAAATTTAAATCATCATAAAAAATAGCTTATGATTGAACAAATCATGAAGAACATTTCATTATCATAAAATTCTACTTACATATTTCCTTACAAGCAGTGCTATTCCTTCTGGAATATCAAGAAGAAATGAAATACTATATTTCCAGTTTTGTTTCAATATTCAGTCGATCTGCAAAAGGCAACCTCCACTTATCGAGTCTTCTTCTCTAAAAGGTCCACTTCCTCATTAGTGATGCTGAAAAGATTAATAAGTGTAGTGAAGCGCAGTAAGAAACTTTACCATGGTCCAAAGATTTTTGTATTGAAAATAAATATCTTTTTATATGAAACATATTATCAAATATCACTTAAAGACTGAGTATAAATTCATTTGAATCATTTTATAATATATCTGGAAATCAAAGCATTTGACAAGGAATAAGATACCATTAAAGGCTCGGAACATAGGTTTAGTAAGAGTTCAATGGTCCATGTATAACCATAAATTGAACAATTATCCAAAAATTGAGGTGAGAAATCTAAATCTCTAACAACTAAGAGAATGTTAAAAATGATAAGATCACATTTGACATTTTATTCTGAATTTTCACATATTTTGACATTTTCTTACAAGGTTCACTTATTGCATTGACCTCGAGGCCACTCATAACCTCGTTGCTTATGCAAGCAAAGCACTTATATCCTCATCTAAGAATCGAATGAGGCCACTTATTATCCTTTCTGCTGATGCAAATGAGGCCACTCGTTATCTTTGAGGTCCACTCATACCAATTGGCCAAGTGTCCACAAGTCACTTATTTAGTGGTTCCTTGTCAATATTGAGCGAGGCCACACATATACCATCTGATTGGGGTCCGGAAATATGCTCATTAGTAATCCAGATTAGATCATGATACTACAGAAGTGGAGGTTCCTCATTGATGAACCGAATGAGGCCACTAATATGCCACCTAGCAATGGACCCACTCATCTTGGTGCTTATTTCATTTTTGAAAATGCTCACAAGTATCTGGTGAAACATTTATTAGAAAGTTTCGAAAGTAAACACATGTAATAAGAAGTTCTAGTGAGTAGAGAATATGAAGTCAAACATGAGACTGACAACATCAATTAGAGGACTCATGAAATTTCATAGTTTCAAATAGATACTACAACATGATTTCATTAGTGTGGGACTACAACACAAGTCAAAATCATCATAATACGAAACATCTTTAGAAATCAAATCTATGGCAGAGTCAAAAATTCAAGAAAATGCTAGGTTTCAAAAAGCGACTCGTGGTTTATGTTATCAAAGCAATACTTTAGTTAAAAAGGTTTTCACGAATTGATTCTCAAAATTCAGATTTAAAATCCTACTTAGACTCTTAGGATTCAAAGAATTTCAAAACCCTTCATAAGCTTAAAACTGATTATGATTCAAAAACACATCAAATTCAAACTTAAACAAAGTCTTGAAGTTTCTTGCAAGGGAAACTATAGATTGTGGGAAAGACCATGCAACTTAGAATTTAATGATACACAAGCTTAAAACTAACTAAGAGATCCAAAAGAAACACTAATCAAATAAAAACTTAAATGAAAAGACATGGAGGATGTTACTTATAGATTAACATTGATAGAAGCCCAAATTCCTTCCTCCTCCTCCTCCTCCTGCTCTTCTTCTCCTTCCTTTGCTTTTTCTTTTTACTTAGCTAGTCACCCTTGCATAAGACAGGTTGGCTGAGCAAGTGGGACCCAAGAGGTGACTCACCTACTTAGGTCGGTTGCCTAAGTGGGTTGGTTCCCTTGGTCACAATGGGATGTCGGTTGATGACTTAGCAGGCTAAATACCAACAAGGCCCTTAAAAATAACATTACTTTAAATCTTCTTCATTTTTTTTCATTTCTGTTTCTATTTACTTAAGATATTACATGTAAATAAGGAAGTATCCCCATTTGAGTTCAATAAAAATACTCAAAATATTGAATTCCTTAGGAATTAAAAGTTGGTTTTTTAGCTTTAGTTCAATCTTTAGATTTTTATCATAACGTCAAATATGCAATTTTAAAATGCTAAGTTGTTTCTTAAATCTAAAGATCCCATAAATTCTATTATGCCAAACATAGCTAAAATCCAAAAGTTCCCTAGCAAATGTCTTATGGATTATTCACGAAAGCATATCACATATTTCAATACTACTTAGCACTTAACATATTGACAGAAGGTTCATATTTTAATCTTACACACATCTGTATGTATTTATCCATGTACATGATGGCTATTACACAAGATTATGAGACCTTCTAGATAGGAGATATGAGATCAAATCACATAAATCTGACATCAAATCTTTGGGTTCGTTATTGTGAGGCTCAATATATTCTGCAAACCCCACATGACCTCATCTTTTTCCCTCAACAATTTCTTAAAACTACAAAGAATATCTTAATCCTTTACAGATATTCTCTTTTCTTGAATATCCTGCAACCAATCACCCAATTGTATTTTTTTCCTTAAAGGTTTCAAAATTTGACTTTAACGTGGGCAAAATACTTTCTAGAATTTAAATAAATAAATTAATGACTAATGATAAAACCAGTTGCCTTATGTACATTAAATATTATATCATAGGTCATTTCATCCAAGACTTTAGAACTAGCCTTTGTTGTTAATTGGTTGCAAAAGAAACCAAAAATTCTTTCTTGGTTTCGGAGTTCTAACTGAAACTCAAAATCATCTTCCGATCTCTTTTGATGTTTGATACATCTAAGTCTTTGTTCAAGCAGGTTGCAAAATCCAATACCATGGGGCCCAACTCAAATTTTAGTAAATTTGACCCTTCTTAAAAAGACCGTGGTATGGATTTTTTTTTTGAAAATTTTGGTAATGTTTTCAAATTTTAGTGGTTATTTGTAGTGAATGATTGAATTGTTTTCTTACTTTCAAATTTATGGTCTAAGCATAGTTTTTCTTTTGTGCCCCTCCTAGAATTTTCTCTGCTTGACTACATATGTTAAATATCTGTTACAAATTTTAGGTCTATTCAACATGTGAAATTGATATCTTGGAGCTCTTGCACACCAAATGTTTTTGTCACGACCTAGTGTCAGGCTTTGCCAAGTTTTGAGTGTGACGATGATCATGGTGAACCAATTGCCTGAATTCAATTTAATTAATTTTTGTGGAAGCCTGTAATTCTCAATATAATGAGTCATGAAGTCCTAAAGGCTATGGGATCATATATAGCAACTTAAGCGTCATTCCAATTTAAATATTATCCGCCCCCCAATCCTGAAATTAAAACAAGGTTTGATTCTTTCCATGATCTTATAATATGCCAGATAGTTCATTATAAAGACGAATAGCTGGTACCATGATCTCTACACCCTTGGACATGATGGATTCATTCATTGGGCTTGTCAATTAAATTTTATTTAATTTTGTTTCATGTTTATTTTTCTTGATATTTTCTTTGGCATATATCTGATGAACTATATCTAGCTTGTCATGAAAAAAGTTCTCCTCCCTCTCTCCTATATACATACATGCAACACACACAAAATACATACAGACATACACACACACACACACACACACACACACACACACACATAAAACTCCATTCCAAAACCACAAGACATGTATGTTATATATATATATATATATATATTTGTCAAATCTCTCTAATGCTATGGATTTTGTGTTCTACAGAAATTATTCTCCAATGTTGATAAATTACTTGCTGCTGACCGCCCATCGAATTACTATTTATGGTGAGAAACTTTTCACTTAATGATTATGTGACATTGAATGTATATATGAACAAACTTTTTTTTATGCATTGGTTGGTTTGTCCCTAGTGGGGGCGGGGGGCGGAGGATGGAATCAGAAACTAGAATGGATAGAATGGATAAAGTTCATGACAATTCTATTTTTATGTTTGGTTGTTGCTCCAATTATTTTATCTTTAGTTACCATAACAACAACTATGCAACCACCATGGTTATTCTAATTGTGGGTCCTATTATCTAGAAGTTTTTAGAAAAGGTGGATTTCCATGAGAATCCAAAAAAGCAGAATCACCTGGACTCTTGTGTCCATCTTGAAGAATCTATATGAAATACATATTGGCGGGTTAGATATGCATTGGACACTGTTGATCCTTGGCAAATCTTCTAACTGCAGATTCTAAAGATTGTCAGAATTCGATTTTCGGAATACCTATGATCACTTCACAGTATATATGGAAGCATCACAGAGTTACTAGCTTACTCCTTTCCAATCTTACATGTTGAAGAAGTTGCCATTTTATAATGTTTGAGACTGAACAACATGGGACTATTTTCTTCCTATTTATCTCTGTTATCCTTTTTTATTAACACTTGCCAAATCAAACTCTTTGTTATACAACCAATCCAGTAACTGGTTTTGCGTCCATGCAACGCTGGGAGAGAGGCTGATCTTATTTTGAATTTATTATTTCTTTTGGAGTCTTTTCCCCTCGAAAATTCAATAACTCCGTTTATTCCTCTTAACATTTTTGGGTGTATTTTCTTTTTTTTGGAGCAGCATCTTCTTTTTATGTAGTATCACATTCATGATAGAAGATTCATGTATGGCAAAAATGGAGGCTGAGATCAATGCTTTCTATGGGTTTGTTGGAACAAAGTTGATTATCCATTATCACTAAGATTTCTCAAGATATTTCAGCCATTTATTTCAAATATGAACATCTCTTAGCAACCACTCATAAATATGGGCAAGTTTTGAGTTTTTAATCCTGATGATTTGGATTTTCACATCATTCCTTACAACAGTAATCAAGAGAAATTAATCGATACTCAAGTTTCATGTCTTTGCATTCTGAGGTCTGAGGGTGGTGATTTGACAGCTCAGGTCTGCTAAATACTAAAAGATAAGTTACTGTAGTGTCCTTTCTCTTTGAAAATAAGACTTATTTGATGGCAATAATGGCTGGGAAACATAATTGGCCTATGCCTTGGGTAGACTTGACTAAGGCTTTATGTTTAATGTTCAATGGACTAGCCAAACATGGGAAAATTGCCGCAAGCTTTACCATTGTTGACGATCAAAATTTGACTGTAATGTAACAAAGAATAAGTAGATTTGTTGAAATTTGATTGGATATATTAGTGGACCTTAATAAGTTATGTCTCTAACAAGGAATAGTAGATTTGTTGAAATTTGATTGGATATAGTAGTGGACCTTATAAGTTGTCTCTTAATTAGTTATTATATGAGATTGAATTGTAACTGACCAATAACTAATTGAGGACATTATGGCCAATCTGTAATCATGAGGGGAAAGCACTGAATATTAAAATAAGATTGACTGAAGTGGCTGTATCAAATCGTTATCTTATCCCTTGTCTTTGACTTTTCATCTTCTGGATTTCTCTTTTCACATATTCTCACTTCTCTCTTCCTTACTCTTCCTTTCCATTCTTGGGTAGATTGAATGGTAATAGCGATGATCTAATGAGATAGATCGCCTCCAATTGCTTGACCCTTGTGAAGTTGGTCACGAAGGAGAAACCCTGTATAGATAAAAAGAAAGGTCATCTCTTTGATGTACTTCAGGCTTGTTATTATCGTATGTGGGATCCATGTGAACACCAAAAATGCTTTTTCCCAACTTATGATTATTATTATATGAACATGGGTTGTTGTTGAAGTTCAAAGTCTGAAATTAGTTTATCTATCCAAATTGATGTTTTAAGGCTATTGGATGCTGTGCGGTGAAGGCAAGCCTGAAGTTACTTTCTTCCATTTTAGGGCTTGTTTGGATGATTGGGCTGAAAATTCTATTAGATTTGTGGATTGGGCCAGTACAACTAGTAACATTATAGGATTACAGGCTGGGATAGGCCTATATTCATGAGTACCCAGGAATAGCTATGGGGTGGGCTGGTCCGAATCCCATAGGGAGAGAAAAAAAGACCTTAGCAGGTAATCCTATGGGATCTGGGCTGGCGCACTCCAAAGCTATTCCTAGGTACTTGAATATAGGCATAGCCTAGATTGCAATTCTGTGATTTTGCTGGTTGTATTGGCCCAATCTACAAATCCAATAGAATTTTCAGCCCAATCATCCAAATAGGTCCTTATAGTTGCATGACTATTTTGTTTATTTAAGTCAACACAATTAAGGTCTCGTTTAATTTTTTTCTCTTTGCTTTAATAGTATTTCATTTTCCGTCATATTTTTAGTACCCTTTGTTTCTTGTATGTACCACTATTTTCTTTATTTTCAGTTTGCTTGTTCGAGACTTTGCCGAGCACATTTTCCTTGTCTGTTAAATCTAACTGAAAGTTCTCTTGTATTTTAGGACAATATACAAAATGCAGGTTTCATTTTGCTTGGTGAGAAAAGCTAGCTAAATTGAAACTGTTCATAAAACTTAACCTTTATCATGTTCTTGGTATGGTCATGGAATCCTTTTATAGATTAGTACGACAATGCTTACAGTTAGGTGTTGATATGCAGTTGGATTTTTCATATTGCCAGCACTTATGATTTATTGCTTCATGATCTTTCATTGATGAATCACACATTGGAATCAGGCTAGGATTGTTGGCATTTCACCAGGCATTAGTAGAACATCCTCAAGATGCTTTAGTAGTTTGGACACTCTCCTCTATCTTGTACCATGGAATGTGGAGTAAAGCCATGGAGTTTGCAAGACAAAATGTTAAAGGTCATGGTCAGTTTGTTCCCGAAATTTTAGAACCTTCTGAATCTAAATCAGATGAGCTACTCCTGGAAGAAACCTGTCATCTAGCATCATTGGTTAAATCTTCTGTAGATGCTTTAACCAGAATAGATGTTCTTCAGCAATCATTGACCAGATACCCAGAGTCTTTGCCATGTTTGGGACTGGTAAGTATAGATCATCATGCTGCTCTATGTTCTTTTGAAAAATCTTGTCCATATGAGTTTTGTTTCTGAATGCACTAATGTTATCTGTCCATATGCATTCAGGTAGTTTCTATGTCATTGTGTTTATCTATAAATATATATTAATTTGGTGTGATCCTTCATAACATGCACTCTCTATTGGGTGATGATGGTAATTTATAATTTTATCCTTTTGCATCCTACATCCTGTTAAATATATTATTGTCCTGTAGCACATCGCTGGTATATTCTATAGTTGTTTAAAGAACTGGGAATTCATCAGCTTCTTTTTTAAACATTCTGCTTTGGTTGGGATACATACACACCCACTAGTTGTACTGTACATGCTTATGCACGTGGATCCAATAAAAGTACTGATTAATGAAGTAGCAACATTAAAATAGAGAATGCAAATAAAACATAAAGAACAAAAGGAATACTTATTTTAAATAGTTGCTAAAACATAACAGAATAGCGAACACAGTGACATAGCATTCGAGACTGAAAACGATGAAATTTCCATTCTCAACTTCTCATATTCTAACTCAAATACTATATTTGAATAAAGATAGATTTTCTGCAAATTAATTTGGATGTTATAACCCTCTAGTAATGATTAGCTGTTGATACATCAGGACATTTGTAGGTGATTTCTTTTGCAGTATTGTAGTAAGTGAATCTTCAATGGAGTCATTGCTATGAACATTCCCTCGGTCACCCTGTTGGTTCATCAAGCCAGTGCGCATGAGGGTATTGGTGCTTTCTCAGGGGTTGGTGACATGATGGGATGGTTGAATCATGATGCATGGCAATTTGGCATGAGTAACTCACATGGTGATTGAGCAGGGATTTTTATTGTTTGTCATTCAGTCAAAAGAATTGAACCTATTTGATGCATGATCAGAAGATGGGCAATGCTTCAACATGCACTAACAGATGTTGCATAATTACTAAGAAATTTCTTTGGAATCCTTTCTTATTATTTGTTTTACACATATAAGGAGAGAGAAAAAGGGGTTGAGAGCGAATCTTTAATTGTATTTGGGTTTTAGAGTCCACCAGCTTGCTAAAAATGAGAATATTCTGCAAGGCAGTAGTTATTTGCATAAGGGTAGAGTCCACTGGATTGCTAAAAGTAAGAAATTCTGCAAGAGATTAGTTTTTTGCAGAGTTTAGGTGTGTAGTCAGGAGGGAAGATGCTTGCATATGGATGAGTGATATAATGTTGATTGGACCCAAGAGCCTAGGCCCTAGAGATTTATGTTGGGCTTCCTCTTATGTGCTGACTTTAGTGGGTCTTCTTAAACCTATCCTCACTGGCTTAGATAAATTCTGGTAGAATATATTTAAGGGTTAATTGATTGTTGCCTAGGATGTATTCAGTTGGATTCTGGATCTGCCTAAGGAGTGCATTAGATTTCAGGAAAGAGAGATGTTATATGTGGCCTCCCTTGTGACTCCTAAAAAATAAATCCCAGTTAGGGTTCAGGCATATGACAACAACTTGGCAAGGTGCGAACTTTTGTAATATTAGAGAAGGATGTGAAGACAAATAAGGAAAGGAACACTTATCCGTATCGTGGCATTAGGTCTCTGGGTAATAGAAGGAAGATTTGGTGATTTTGTGAGGCATAGATCATTGGATCCCAAAGCTATAGGCTTAGCTATGTGATTTTTTTTTAGGAAACCACGAGCATGAAACCAGCATGGTGCATAGGATGGTACAGAAGAGTAAAAAAGGGAACAATGTAGGAAGTACTGTGTCATGGGAACCCAGGAATTAGAATGGTGTAATTCTAGGAAACAGAAAATTATAATAAATATTATAAATGAATATGTAAGAAAAGCTAAACTCCTTTTTGGTAATCATCTCTCTAACCCCGGCACCCCCTAACAGCAACCAACTGCACATGCACAAACTCCTTTTTGGTAATCAGACCGATATTCCATTATTTCTTGAATGCTGTGTGGGTTGAACTAATAGGAATCAGCATTTAGCCAACTGAGCACTTTGAACTTCTTGGATTTCAGGTATTTGTCTCTGAGAAAATGGGAAAGAGTGTAGCCGAACTCTTCGATGTCCTTGGAAATGATATAACATCCCATGACAAGAAGAGAGAGACACGTGACATTAATTATGAGCTGCTAAAGAGAGGGGATCTAGGTGAAACCAGATTTGTGCTTGGAAAAGTAATCATGGATACAATGAATTGTCAGCTTACTCTTTTACAAAGTCAGAATGTGGCTCCTGCAAAAAAAAGCTATGTTCCGTTGTCTTCTTTGTTCAGGTAATTTATCCTTAAAAACTACCAGAAAAGAATTTGATACCTCTTTTTGTTTGAATGTATGAGATTGATTCCATCAAGCTGCTCTTCAATTTTCCAATTGTTGCAGCTGAGGCACTTTATGGAGTTTACGTTGATCACCCTACTGATTGATTGTCATGGAGCTTCGTGGCTAGGTCAGGCAGTTGATTTTGTATCGAGCAGCCTCTCGTATTAAGGGCATAAAATTTCCTTATTTTTTAGAAATCAATTTTCATTTGTGTACATTGTGTGTATCTCATTATCAACATTGATGTACATTGTATGCCGCATGGTGTACTGACTTCGAGCCCACTTTAATCTCAAGTCAGTAATCATCATTTTTTATTTTCTTTTTTTAACAGTCTCTAGATCATATAATCTTTTTATTCGTAGATATTTTAGAACTTGTTGATGACATACTATGGTTTAGATTTTGATCTTGCAACTCTAAAGATCGATTGTGACAATGGGTGTGAAGTTCTTTTTCTTACCAATGAGAATGCAAATATGCTTGACCTCTTGGTGAAGGTGTCAAGTTGACCCAAAACTAAAGCATTATATCTATCACACCTCTGACCTGAGATCAGAAATTGGCTGACATGGCAACCACCACATACTTAAAAAGGTATTATCCCACAAGCATGTAAGGTGTCCATCATGATATCATAATAGAATAAATAAGGTAACAAAACAAAATCAGAGTAACTAAAAGTCAAATTTAATAATTAACAAGTCCGAAACTAATAAGAAACATTAATAATTTTGTTTATAATATTCTACCAACAATTATTCTCTAAATATTAAATCAAAGAAAAAAATCTATAAAAATACTTTCAATATTTATTCTCTAGGCTATGTTAATCATTCATCTCTAGCGTCTATCATAACAGTGCCTTGTTAGTGGCTAGTTCTTTGGATCCATACAGAAAGAAGAGATCCAATAATGAACTTAACATTTCCAGAAGTAATGAATATCTTAATTAGATAATTTAAGTATTAGATTAAATAAGTTTTCTTGCTAGTACTAACCATACAAGCAAGATCATTATGCTTTAATACAACAAATATAGAATGCCCAAATTGTTCAAATATTCATTTTTATTATTCATAAGAATAATTTGAAATATTATATTCCAACTCAACAATTTGTTTAAAAAGAACAATTTAAAATATCATATTTTAGCTCAACAATCTTTTAGACCATAATCATACTTATATTTTGTTGCCAGGCTAGATTATACCTATAACTTGTGATGTAGGTAAGAATATCACACTTATACCTATAGTGGTCCAGATTACTCACTTATAACTTATGAAGTAAGTTAGAATATCACACTTATATCTTACGAGGTGGGTAACATTACCGCATTTAATCTTGTAGTAAGAGAATAATGAGTTCAGGAATAATCAAAGTGCTAATGCATCACCTTGAATTAGTAGGATCTAAAATATAGTGAAGCTGAGAGTCCAAATTTAGACAAATCAAAAGTATTCATAAATCTTATATATGTCAAATTTAAAACAAGTATGCATTTTCAACAAAAGATTTATAAATATATGCATAATGTTTGGTATTGAGATAACATATTATATTTATAATTTTATTTTTCTTTTAAAACCCAAGTTCATAAATTTATGAATTGCATGTTAATAAAATTATAATTTACTCGATATCAATATTTGTTTTGAATCTACTTAACTTGTGAGAATATTTAGTAGATGAATCTAACTTATGCTTTACTTACTCTTTGTTCACTGTCACTTCTCCATCATCCTCTCTTTTCTCTTTTCTTCTCATCCTTGGTTCATTGGATGAAGGTTAATACGAAGAACTCCCTCCCCTTCTCTCTCTATCTCTCAACCCCTCCTCTTTTTTTCAATCTCTTTGCCCCTCGTATCTCTCTTTCCCTCTATTTGAAACCTTTGACTATCGATTGACGCATTTCGACTATGCTTCTCTCAATGTCTTTATCTTTCTTAATGTTTCTTTTTTATATTAACCATCTCTCTCTCTCTCTCTCTCTCTCTTTTTTTGTTACCTTGAGCTATGGTTAATTATTGGATCTTTCTTTTTCTATATTACTCTCTATTGCCTTGTAAGGAGAAACCTAAGCAGGTTAGTCATAAAGTAACCACATATATTTCAGCATTAAGTAGTCAAAAAGAGAAACTACACTTCTAAATGTTATTCGCAAGCATATAAATAAAAAGCAATAGTTTTTGTACTTGTAAGTATAGGCGATGCTAGACAGAACATCGGCAAATTACATGTAAGAAGCTTATCGACAACCTATTATTGATTAATTGCAAGTTATTTTAATTTTAATATGAAATTGTAAGAAGCATAAAGTTTAAAACACATGAATCCACTTGTAGTGGATTAAGTTACCAAATGCGTGCCCCAAAGTATTTTCCATTTATCATTAATAATAGAGTTTTGGAATCGCATGACTAAACTAAAGTGGTCCAAACATGCTTATGCCTTCAATGCACATAAACTCCTTGTGCCATTGGGCATAAATGCAGACAGTGGCGGTACAAAACGCACTCTCAATGCCGAATCCAGCCAATAATGCCCTCAGTCACGCGTAGAATAGGCCAAAAAATAATAATAATGACAGCAGCGGTCGGGCGCCCCTTCGGTCCCAAAGTCCAGCGGGCCCTCGCTGGCGTTCCTTTTCCGAGTCCCCGTTCAGGTCCTCAGAGATTTTCTCTTACGAGCGTTTCGCGGTGGGCCCACCAATGAGTGCTACATCCCGTGGGGTCCACATGCCGCTGACCAGACTTCGAATCGCGACCGTTGAATCAGAAGGATATGGAATTAGGAAGACATACGGCGACTTGCCACGTAGCAGTCCGCAGAGTCGTGACTCCTCGAAGAGCAGTAAATTAAAAAAAAAAAAAAAGAAAGGGTGGGCCCCACGAAGCAACGAGCAATCGAACGCGCATGGGAGATAACCGTTAGAACCACGCGGACCGATCTGACCGGGATCTAACGGCCAGGATTAACTAGCCGTTGTTTTTAAACGGAGGAGAAAGAGGAAAGAGAGTATCTAAGGACATATATCCGCCCTCCTCGTACTTTCTCTCTGTCTCTCTCTCCCCTTCAAAAATTGCTCATTTTTCTGTCCTTTTTCCACTCTCTCTTTTCGGGATTCGAGAGAGAGGGTGTGAGCGGCGATAAATCCCCTCCAAGCCCCAGTCGATGGAGTTCCGGCTGTAGCTCGATTCCTCTCCTTCTTGGGATCGGAATTTCGAGTTGCAGATCGCACCAGATCGAGTGGAGTGAGACGACTCGTCGAGGTTCTGATCAATTTCTTCTTCTAACTTTCTTGGATCTTTGTTTTTAATTGCTTCGTTGGTATTGGTTTGATTAGATCTATCTTTCATCTTTTGAAAATTTTCTGGTTTTGGTTTGAATAAAGATCAGAGTTTCGGCGTTCTTTTCTGTGTGAAACTTTTGAAAAAATCTATCTTTTATCTGATTTCTATTACAATTGTATCTGTTGCTGTTCTAGAGTACTGAGAATGGATACAGTTGATGAGAATCATCTGGGCATGACCAAACCTGCTAATTTCCAAGGTATTGTCGGATATATTTAGAGACTTGTGGTTTCTTTTGTGTGATCAGTGCGAGAATTTGATCATGAAGTCCGAAATCTTAGCTCTCAAGCACTATTTTTCACTTATTTTCCTTTGTTTCTCCTTTGCTTGCAGACATGGGAAATCGTCGAGCATTGAGGGATATCAGGAATTTGGTTGGCGCTCCCCCGTATCCTCGTCAAGTCGGCAAGAGGGGATTGACAGAGTAATACATGAAACCTTAAACTCTCCTTTGATTAATTGTTGGAGAGTGCACTAATTTCTATTTTTAATTTCTAGATTTCTGACGTCTTCCAGCAAGAACAGAATAGATGATAAGAATTTAACCTTTGAGGGCCGACGGCCAATCACTAGGTTACTTTAAAACTGTCTCCTTTTTTTTTCTTCTCTTTGTACGGGTCTCTGTTTGCTTAACATTTGTTGATGGATTGTGTTTTCAGGAAATTTTCTGCTTCCCTGGCAAACAAATCACAGCTTTATCATCAGGTAGTTCTACATTAAAAGAAAAGGAAACCTGTGGTTCATCATTTATTAAGTTCGAAGGCATGTTAGATTTCTTTGTTGATTCATTTAATTCTCTATAGGAAACTGGCGGTGGGCATGAGCTTGTAGGGATTGACAGACAGAAAAAACCAGCCCCATCCGTCCTTAGTTTGAATAGTTTGGGTACTTGTACTGCTGCCAGAGATGTGGATGACCATAAGTCGGTCAATGAACTGCCATTGCCTATGGTTGTGGAAACAGAAGAAATGGTTTGAATTAATCTGATATTCTTTATGAGAAGATTTTGAACTATTTTAGGCATGGGTATTGTTACTTTGATTTTGATTAATTGTACAGGATAACTCTGATCTCAAGGAGGTTGAAATGGAGGATCTTGTATTAATTCCAGATATCGACAGCTGCGACTCTAAGAATCCACTTGCGGTTGTGGATTATGTGGAAGACATATATAACTTCTACAGACAAACTTAGGTGAATTTTGACTTCTTAGTATTAAGAAAGGGATTAATTAACTTGGTTTGTTGCAATAACCTTATTCTACTAATCTTCTGAAATATATCATTTTTTATGTAAAATGAGTTGAATAGTTAAAGCTTTGCTTGAATAGTATTTTTCGTTTGCAATACGAATGCTGTTTAAATAATATGTCTGCATGCTTATGCAGATTGCAGGATGCGTCAACCCTAATTACATGTCAAACCAGTTTGACATCAATGAAAATATGCGAGCTATCCTCATTGACTGGCTGATAGAGGTAGACAAGGACAACCTTACTATAACTTAAATTATCCGAAACCATGGCTTCATTTTTCTCTCGAGTTTTAGAAATTCCTAACACTTTTTATGAATTTTTCTGCAGGTGCACTACAAATTTGAGCTAATGAATCAGACGCTCTTTCTCACGGTAAACATTATAGACAGATTCTTAGCAAAGCAGACAGTAAATAGGAAGAAGCTTCAGTTGGTTGGCGTCACAGCCATGCTTCTTGCTTGTAAGTATGAGGAAGTCTCAGTTCCAGTTGTGGAAGATCTGATCCTAATTTCTGATCGAGCTTACACGAGGGAAGAAGTTCTTCAAATGGTAATCTCAATAATGGTGTACATGCTCTTTAATTTTATTTTCTACACTCTTTATCCACATAACTACCACTTGCCAATATAGGCTGATGTTGACTGAAGCCTTGCAACTGATCCGTTAATTTTCTCAGAAGTCCAATTTATGACTCTGCACTGATCAGTAAATCACTTTGTCTATTATTTGTGGATCATGTCATAACTATTAGGAAGTGCTCCCTTCCCTCCCCTAGGCCAGCTATAAACAATATTCACGAGCCTTATGCACGATAACAACCAACAACTCAATGGAAGTAGTAAAACCAAGCAACTAAGAGTAGAAACATATAGAATTTACATGGAAACCCCTTCAAAGAAGGAAAAATAAACAACAGGGCACCAATCAGGAATCCACTAATCAATGAAATGAAGAGTGCAACAGGTCCACAACAACAAGAAAATTCCAAGAATACAAGAAAACCTCTACAATAAAATGCATCAACAAGCTTCCAACTTACAAAGTTAGTCGACACACCTTCAAAGAGAGAAACCCTAACTTTCAGGAAGCATTAAACACCCTTGTATCTTGAACCTCAATCCGAGAAGAACCTTGTATGAGACCTTTGTTGTGTGTAGAAATCAAAAACCACCACCTCTTGCCTCTTCTTCCTTGTATTTTTTCTTGCATTGTGTAGGCTACCGCTTAAAAATATATATGCCTTGTTAGTATGATGTAGACCACTCCATATGAGGCTAGCTCAAAACACTAGTAGTAAGCCCAACAATAACAAATGCCAGACTTGTCACTATGGTGCGATTTATCATGCTTATAATCACTTTTTCTTATTCCTTTCCTTTTGTGTTGTGATATATGATATCTACTTCATGCTAACTGATGCAAGCAGGAAAGTTTGATGGTCGACACCTTGCAGTTCAACATGTCTGTACCAACTCCTTATGTTTTTATGCGAAGGTTTCTTAAAGCAGCTCAGTCTGATAAGCAGGTTTGGTTTGTTTATTCATCACATTAGAAGTTCTATTGATTTCTTGACTAGCATTGTTCTGATGGAAATATACTTATCCATACAATGATTTAGCTGGAATTCCTTTCCTTTTTCATCATTGAGCTCGGTCTAGTTGAGTACCAAATGCTCAAGTTCCGCCCTTCGTTGCTAGCTGCTGCTGCGGTCTTCACTGCTCATTGTACTCTTAAAGGGTTCAAGCATTGGTCTAGGACTAGTGAGCTACATACTAGCTATTCAGAAGATCAGCTTCTGTGAGTTCTGATTCTTTTCCCCTCTTTAAACATTTTGCAACTAATAGTATTTCCAATCAGGGTCTGATTTTGTTTCCAAAATTTTGGCATTAAAATTTCCAGTTTTTGCTGTTCTCTGTTGTAGTGAGTGCTCTAGGTTAATGGTGGATTTCCACCAGAAGGCTGGAAATGGAAAGCTCACTGGGGTACACAGAAAATATAGTACTTTCAAGTTTGGATATGCTGCAAAAGCTGAACCAGCACTCTTTCTGTTGGACTCGAGATCATAGTATCAGCTTGCAGGGTTACTTGATGATGCATTTCTTAACTTTCTGTCAAAAAAATGGTGCAACAGAAGTTGCAGAAGCTGGGGAAGTTAGGTTTTTCTAATGGTTACTGGACAATGATCTTACTTGACAACTCTATCAGGTTTTTCAAATTTAATGTTCAAATTTGTAAAAATGCCGCTGCCAAATGGAAAATAATAGATTAATTGGCTTCTGCATCCATGTCTTGGTTTCTAGTTTCGTTTTTTGTTTAAGATGCCATCAACATTTTAGGTTAACTCACTGGTTAGAATTTTCATCAGTCCACTTGTTTCCAATTAGATGAAAATGGTTTCAAATTCTACATATGTAAATGTTAATTTACGAAACAAGTGTCTTGCACATTGCTGGTGAAAGGATCCATATAAGGTGTTGGATACTGTGCCATGAATCAATGGATATTTTGCATAAATGATATAATGTAGTAGATTGTTCTTTAACAAATTGACGTAGATTTATAGCATATATGTCCCTTTTTTTTTGGTACAACGGCGGCTTACATACTACGGATGTGAATGCGGGCCAACAAAATTAGAAAACAAAAGACTACATAAAGATTTTAGCATAGACCTATTGTTTACCCCGACGAAACCACTAGAGTGGTGAGCCGCAGAGGAAGCCACCCAGTCAGCAAACCCATTTGCCTCCCTGTAGACGTGTGAGGCTTGGTGGGAGTCGCACTCTCCTAGCAATCTGCTGTGCATCCTCGACCCCGGATTCACTCAACCACCGTGGCCGAATCTCCCTCAAGAATGATACGGTCCATGTCCAGTGTCTGCCACGCATAATAGATACCTTCTCAGGCTGCTCTAAGCTCGGCACATACCACTGACGAGTCAAAGGTCTGTCGATCCCCTGTTGCAACTAATCTGGCATCGTGGTCTCGGATGGCGAACCCTACACCGCTGCATCTCCTATCATCAGCCACGCTGCCGTTGAAGTTCACCTTAAGGAAGCCAGGAGGTGGGGGCACCTTGGAGACGAGTACTGTTCTGGACGTTGCATGAGCAGAATGGGGGCCCCAAATGTTCCTAGCCAACTCAGGTAATATCTCTGTAGCCTGGTGATCTCCATCGCATACAAAAAAGCTCTAGCCGCTGTCACCCTCGGTTGAGGGCTGACACCTTCAAAAACTTGAACATTCCTATCCAGCCAACACTGGTAGCCAGATAGGCAGCGCGAGTCCCACCCTTCTCAAGCTCAGATCCTCATGTCAAGGCCTCCAAAAATCATAAAAAATCCTCAATGGACGACCATCTCTGCTACTAGTCCAGCTAGCCCGAAGTACATCACCAAATCTGACCGGCTCAGGGGCATCCGATGAGGGCATGGTAGATGGACTCCTCTACCTTCGGACAAGACACATAAGCTATAGGGACCCTCACACCCCATCTCTCCAACATAGCTCTGGTGGGCAAGCATCCCTTGGCTCCATTCTAGAGAAACAAGGCAACCCGTGGGTGAATGCGCATCCTCCAAATCTATCTGCTCTCCATCTGTCGAGTTGAAGGCTCTCGGACCAGCCTCGAAAGGTCTCGGGCCTTCACCACCGGTGACCCAATCATGCTCCACACTCTCTTGTCCGTTGTTGCTACCTCTAAGATGGGCACAACTAGAACTCGCTCAACCAGCTGCTCTCCGAACATGTGCCTAACGAGATCCTCATCCCACCTCTACTCCCCTCTGACGAAGAGCTTGCATACCCTGCAGCCCTCTAGCCACTCATGGTCGGCCATGGTGGGCCAACCCTACAGTGTACCCTTGGATAATCACCTATCCTCCAGAATTCCGACTGTCCGGTCATCCCTGATCTTCTATCTGATCGTCGATATTACCTTTGGGTCACGCAGAAATTTAGCTATTAAAACCTTCTATTTATTATAATTTATTATAATGTCATATTATATTTCACAAATAATTGACAAAAGGAGATAAAACTATACCTTGCGCGAGCTAGTATTAATGATGCTGGTATTAATGATGAAAATTTCTATATGGAGTCTTAGCTTGTGCATCTTTGTTTGCCATTTTTATATCAATATGAAGCCAGTATAGTAACTAGAGTTTCTCGGCTGTCATTAAAGTTTATTGCATAATGCATAATAGAAAGTTGACTATTAAGTCTTCTATTCGTTATAATTTATTGCATTACCTGTATTTCAAGAATAGTTAGAAACAAGAGAAAAATCATATTCTGTATATAGTATGGGTTATATGCTAGTTAACACATATTTTGCAGCATTTAATGTGCATCGAAATTGTCCTTTAGAAATATGATTCATGTATATGTTAATGCATGTTTTAAATCAAATGTTTGCAATCCATGAGATCAATGGTAAGAAGTACAAAGTTGATAACTTTCTATTTTTAAGGTTACTAAGAAAATGAAATAAGCAGATTTCTTAAACTATCTATTTTTTGACAATTAGATGCATAGGATAGGAATCACTAAATCATATGATTATTTTGACAATAAGTAGCTTCAAGATAGTAGATTACATGCAACAGTTTAGATCATTGGTGGATTGGCCTCTGGTCACCTCGTTAGTCAGCTTTAAGTCCGAAATATAGCTTGTTTAAGAAATAAATTGACTTTGTGTTATAAATTTTTCTTCCTCACCTAGACTACAGTTGACCCATATGCCAGCATTAGATGACTTGACTGGACCTTACTTCTTTTGTTTCGACTTAACACTAGAAACCTTGACTATAAAATTACTAAACCCTTTATCATTTGTACAATTCCTAATTACTTAGGTTTATAGGTTGGATATTAAGCCTCTTTTTTCATAAATTAATGGTTCATTAAAAGTCATGTTCTTGTTGTCAACATCATAGTAGCATATGCTTTTTAAAATCTCTATACTTGTTATCTGTATCATTATTAATTTTTCTTAAGAATATATAATAATGTTGCGTTTTTTGTAATATTGCATTGAACATGATGATGGAATTGATTAACTTAATGAATTATAAATCATACCTTGATTCGCTAAATCCATCTTTAATTGCGCTCTGGGCTTTGAAATGCGTGCGCAGTCTCGATCACCGGTGATCTGAACAAAGGTTAGCGAGTAATCTTCTGGAGAGAGAGCACTTAATGCGTGTTTTGAGAAGGGGTCTAACAGGCTATTTATAGCCCTCTCCAGGGACCAAACGCTGCAGGTGGTTACACCCGTGAAGAGTCACCCCCCATCAAGGTAACTCTTCACTGCTGTGAAAATACCGTAATGCCCTTGTGATTATCAAGATTTACGAAATTCAAGGGACACTTGTCAAGATGTGGGTTCTAATTAAACGGGATCAGGGTTTAATTAAACGGGATCCAACATTCTCCCACTTGGACCATATTGACGCCATTTGTCAATGTGGGCCACAACTTGACGGGATCCCAACATTCTCCTATTCGGACCATATTGACAAGTGAAATATCCTTAGTACTTGAATTTTATAATCTGTATACGCGTGTTCTTTCTATCCTGATATCAATTTGGGCAAGCTTTATGTTTGATTACTTTGAGAATAATAATACGAACAATGGCGGAAATAACACCTATTTGATCGGCGTATAACCTTCCATGATCACTATATTACTAAACCATCATAACCAAACCCTTATGAATGAACTTCTCATAAAATTCATTCTTTGGTCACAATTTCTGCTACCATAGTATGCATAAACCATATGAATTCATTAAAGCAGAAAATATAATATATGTGATTTACAACCATCTAAAATGTGCACAATAATACATCAATTAATTTATACAGAAAAGGCCCATTTGACCAACATGCTCCTTGTGCAATCCCGGAGCTATTGCTTTGGTCAAAGGATCTGCTAACATAAGCACAGTATTGATGTATTGAACTGAAACTTTATGGTCTTCACATTTTTCCTTTATAACAAGATATTTCACCTCCATGTGCTTATTTCCATTAGATATCTTGTTATTCTTTATTGAGGAAACTGCTGCTAAATTATCACAATATAACTTTATGGGCCGTGAAATAGTGTCCACGATCTGTAGGCCTGCGATAAAGTTCCTCAACCAAATAGCCTGTGTAACTGCATCATAGCATGCTAACAACTCAGCCTCCATTGTTGAAGCAGCTGTCATCTTTTGCTTCGAACTCTTCCACGAGACTGCACCACCAGCTAGTAGAAAGATATAACCTGATGTTGATTTTCTACTATCTGGACATCCCGCAAAGTCTGAGTCTGAGTATCCAACTATCTCCAAAAGATCGGATTTGTTGTATGTGAGCATATGATCTTGAGTTCCTTGAAGATATCTCAATACTTTCTTTGCAGCTCTCCAATGTTCCATTCCTGGATTAGCTTGAAATCTCCCCAGTAATCCCACAACATATGCTATATCAGGTCTGGTACAGACTTGAGCATACATTAAAGTCCCAATTAGTGAAGCATATGGAAAAGCATTCATATGCTCCCTTTCAATTTCATTCCTCGGAGATTGTGATTGGCTCAACTTTTCACCTTTAGTAATAGGCACTGGGCTTGGTTTGGAATTTTCCATACCAAATCTCTCCAACATTTTCTTAATGTAGCCTTTTTGAGATAGACAAACTTTTCCCTTAGATCTATCTCTATGAACCTCAATGCCGATGACATATGAGGCTTCACCCATATCCTTCATATCAAAATTGCTGGAGAGAAATTGCTTAGTCTCTCTAAGCAATGCCAAATCACTGCTAGCAAGCAAAATATCATCTACATATAGGACTAGAAAAATAAATCGACTCCCACTGATCTTAAGATAAATACATCTATCAACAACATTTTCTACAAAGCCAAATGTAGAAATGACGTTATTGAACTTAAGATACCACTGTCGGGATGATTGCTTGAGTCCATATATAGACTTATTTAGCTTGCAAACTTTTTGACTCTGACCTTCTGAAACAAAACCTTCAGGTTGTTTCATGTAAACTTCTTCCTCTAAATCTTCATTAAGAAATGCAGTTCTCACATCCATTTGGTGCAGCTCTAAGTCAAAATGAGCCACCAAAGCCATAATTATCCTTAAAGAATCCTTCTTTGAAACTGGAGAGAAGGTTTCATGATAATCAATACCCTCCTTTTGAGTAAATCCTTTGGCAACAAGTCTGGCCTTATGTCGCTCTACCTTACCCTTGGAGTCTCTTTTGGTTTTAAAAACCCATTTGCAGCGTACTGCAGTAGCCCCAGGAGGTAGTTCAACAAGATTCCAAACATTGTTTTTAGCCATAGAATCTATCTCATCTTTCATAGCATCTAGCCATTTGGAGGAATTTACTGAATTTATGGCTTGTGAGAAATTTATTGGATCATCTATATTGCCAATGTCATAATCATTTTCTTGAAGGTATACTATATAATCTGGTGGAATTGGAGATCTCCTTACCCTTGATGACCTTCTTAAAGTTGCTTCTTGATCCACTGGTTCTATAGGTGGAGGAGCAACATTCTCAGTGATAACTGGCATAGATTCAAGTGGAACATTAATAGTAGACTCATCCTCCTCCAAATCATTATCAATGATAGGTAGAGGAATCATTGGCTGCTTATTTGAATCTTGCACACCATACGGAGTTTGCTTTTCCTCAAAATTAATTTCTTGAGGTGTTATACTCCCACTGATTTGGTCATTTTCAAGGAATCTAGCATTTCTTGTCTCCACAATCCTCAAAGTATGATTAGGACAATAAAATCTGTATCCCTTGGACTTTTCTGGATAACCAATAAAATAACAACTAATGGTTCTAAAGTCCAACTTTTTCTCTTGTGGGTTGTACACCCTTGCCTCAGCTTGACACCCCCAAATATGTAGATGTCTTAAACTAGGTTTCCTACCTGTCCAAACTTCATAGGGTGTTTTTGAGACAGCTTTAGTAGGAACCCTGTTTAGAATATACGCAGCGGTTTTTAAGGCATCACCCCACAGAGAAATTGGGAGAGTTGAGTGACTAATCATACTTCTTACCATCTCCATTAATGTTCGGTTTCTTCTTTCCGCAACTCCATTTTGATCAGGAGTACCGGGCATAGTATATTGTGCAACTATACCTTGCTCTTGAAGAAATCGAGCAAATGGACCTAAATGTTGTCCAGTTTCAGTATACCTACCGTAGTATTCACCACCTCTATCTAATCTCACAACTTTAATCTTTTTATCAAGTTGTAACTCTACCTCTGTTTTGAAAAGCTTAAAGGCATTTAATGCCTCAGCCTTGTCATACAACAAGTAGAGATACCCATAGCGTGAGTAATCATCAATAAAGGTGATAAAATACTTATGACCAGTAAAATATGGGGTCGAAAAGGGCCCACATATATCTGTATGTATGAGATCCAATAAATTTGTACTTCTAATGGCACCTTTCTTAAACTTGTTAGTCTGCTTTCCCTTGATGCAGTCTAAACAAGTTTCAAAATCACCATAGTCAAGAGTTGGTAAAATTCCATCATTTACTAATCTCTTGATTCTTTTTATGGAGATATGGCCTAATCTTCGGTGCCATAACATAGAGGAATTTTCATTTATTAGGCTACGTTTTAATCCATAATGATCTTTATTTTGCAGGGATAAAAGGGATAGCTCAAAGGATGTATCAAGGTCTAATTTGAATAAACCATCCTCTAACAAGCAATTACCAACAACAATATTATTCAAAGAAAGGTTTACAAAAGACCGTCCAAATGAAACGGTATATCCAAAGGAAGTAAGTTTAGAAACAGATATCAAGTTTCTTGAAAATCCAGGTACATAGAAGGTATTTTCTAGATACAAAATATGGCCAGTCTTTAAGGTCAATTTGAACGTTCCAACAGCTTCCACATGTGAACGCATCTTATTTCCCATTATGATGCTTCGCTCACTTTCCGTTGGAATTCTTTTGTTCAACAATCCCTGCAAAGTTTTACATATATGGATAGTAGCACCAGAGTCAATCCACCATGTGTTATGAGGTACATCAATAAAATTTGATTCATAACACACTAAGGAAAGAAAAGTACCTTTCTTTTCGAGCCATTTCTTGTACTTGATGCAGTCCTTTTTCAAATGTCCTTGTTTCTTACAGAAGAAGCACTTTATTTGCCTTTTGTCAGTCACTTTGGCTGACACTTTCATTTTCTTCTTCTTAACAGGAATATGATGACTGGTACTGCCGACCTCTTTATGTCCTTTTCCCTTATGAGAGGTGAGATAAACACTCTCTTGCCTCTCTTGTTTTATTCTCTGCTCCTCATCAACACACATGGCTAGAAGTTGATTCATAGTCCATTTTTCTGTATGTGTGTTGTATGAGATCTTAAATGGTGCATACTCCATAGGCAGAGAATTAAGGACAAAGTGTACAAGAAAAGTTTCTGACATGTCTACTTCCAATGATTTTAATTGGACAGCGATGTCACGTAATTCCATAATATGCTCGCGTATGCCACCATTATCATTATACTTTAAGGAAGCAAACCTTGATATTAAGGTGCTAGCTAGAGCTTTCTTTGAACTCACAAATTGCTCTTCTACTGCTGTTAAGAATTCTCTTGTAGTTTTGCAATCTGGAATTGAGCCCCTTATCTTTCTGGAGATATGATTTTGTATGAGTAAAAGACTTAAGCGGTTTGACCGCTCCCACCTCTCATACAACTTTTTCTCCTCTGGCGTAGTTTCCTCCGTGGGGACAGGTGGCATGTCCTCACGAAGTGCCAGATCAATATCCATGCACCCTAAAGTAAATGTTAGCCTTTCTTTCCATTCCGAGAAATTTGAACCATTAAGTATTGGGATGCATGATGTAGATTGTGAAAAAACTGTCGGAAACAAAGCTGCAAAACATACGCTTACTATCAATATGCATGCTATAATTACGCTAAAACCTTATCTAAATCACTAACCCATATTAGCAATTTAGTGAGTAAATCAAAATTAACTTTACATGATTTACCCCTTTACGATAAAACTAATGTATTAAGTATGATATTTAATGAACTTTATATATCTAGTTGAAAAATCCAAAGAATAACAGCCAGATCAGCTCCAGATCGGTGGTGGAGCACTAGGCTCACTTAAGTACCAGCCTTTCTTAGGCACGTATGCCTTTTTGACAAGCTTTTCTTAGACACCGTTATTCAATGGATAAAATTTTACTAGATATTGTTCAATGTTAATGAGGAATTCAAGGCCTTTGGGCAACAAGATTTCATCATAAATATCATACTAATAACATTATTTCATCCCATCATTAACTTTGTATAATGATTTCCCTTTGGGGCCGGTTCATTATATATGATGCAACTATTCAATTTCATGAGATGATGATAAAAAGACTCTTTATTGATTAAACTAAAGCATTCTAAAATTTATGGGATGCTTTGGCTCGTCACCACAAATATGCAAAAATTTAATCATTTATATAAGATGCTTTGGCTCGTCTCATGCATATATCATCCTTTTATCATGAAAAATATGAATAATTTAAACAATCATGTATCATCATAAGAAAGCATCTAAATTGATCATTTATGTAATAAATTCATTACAGGGACCAATATGTAATAATCGGTGTACTGTTCTGTAATAAATCCTAAGTACAGGGATCAAATAAATATATTTTAGGACCTTTCTGTAATTTATCTTTCGTCTGGGGACCATAGATGAATTTCGGAATCCCCTTGTTCAGAATAACATATTGTCAGGGGTTTCTGTGCAAAACTCACAGTTTAGTCAAAAGGATTCGGGTTTCGGGTTGCGGGGCGAAGCCCAATAACCCGAAACCTGTTAATCCCTTCACTTTTTTTTTTTTTTTTTTTTAAATTAACCGGATTCGGGTTGCGGGTTTAGAAAACCCGAAACCCGTTAATCCCTTCACTGTTCATCTTCCCCAAACGAAAAGAGGAGAAGGCTCTCCTAAACGACGGCGGCGCAACCGCCACCGCCGGCCGTAGGCATGGCAGCAGGCCGCGGGGCGGCCACAAGGCGGGGCCGGAGGCCGGGGTCGGCCGCGGAGGCCGCGGGGTTCGGCCGCAGGGTGCGGCCACAGCCCGCGGTCGCGGGCCGCAGGGGCGTCGGCCGGAGGCCGTGCTGCGGGCGCCGTGGGTGGCGCGGCTGGCGCCGCTGGCAGCGGCCGGGGACGCGGTGGCTGCGGGCCGCAGGCCATGGCGGCCGATTTTTTTTTTTTTTCTTCTTTGCCCGCGGTGGCCATGGCGGCCACGGCGGGTTGCAGCCGATGCCGGCTCGCCGAGGGGCGGGCCGTAGCGGCGGCCGGGGACGCGGTGGCTGGACGGTGGCCCTGTTGGCCACCGGTTAGGACGGGGATGGTGGCCCTGTTGGCCACTGTCTCCCTTCCTCATTTTTCTTTATTCGAGGTGAAAGGAGGGGAATAGGAGATGAAGTATTTAGTCCCACATCGGTCAGAAAAAATTCTTTCATATGGGTAAATAACATCAGTGTCCAAAGCACCACCGTCCAGCGAACCAAACGGGTATGGTTTATTTTGGAATCCAATCCACCCGCTCTCTGATACCATTGATGGAATTGATTAACTTAATGAATTATAAATCATACCTTGATTCGCTAAATCCATCTTTAATTGCGCTCTGGGCTTTGAAATGCGTGCGCAGTCTCGATCACCGGTGATCTGAACAAAGGTTAGCGAGTAATCTTCTGGAGAGAGAGCACTTAATGCGTGTTTTGAGAAGGGGTCTAACAGGCTATTTATAGCCCTCTCCAGGGACCAAACACTGCAGGTGGTTACACCCGTGAAGAGTCACCCCCCATCAAGGTAACTCTTCACTGCTGTGAAAATACCGTAATGCCCTTGTGATTATCAAGATTTACGAAATTCAAGGGACACTTGTCAAGATGTGGGTTCTAATTAAACGGGATCAGGGTTTAATTAAACGGGATCCAACACATGAACCTTGACATCGATCGATCCTGGTCCATACCCAAATGCATTTAGTTGGGTTTGGATTGTTTTGACTTGACCCGAATCTGGACAGTTTTACTTAATCTAACCCAATTCATCAATAGGTCGGATCATGATCTGAAATTGCGTTCAAATAAAATTGGGTTTGGCCCGCACCATGTTTTCGATGAAATTGATCTGAAATTTCATCGATCCCGACACAACATAGTTATCGGTTTGATTATGGTGGAAGCCATGGATGATAGTTGGGTCATAAGTTGAGATGATGTGAATATGTTGTCTGTTTTCCTTTGAACAATCTAGGAGTTGAGCCCTTAGACCTCCTCCAAAGGAGTGAAGGACAAAGTCCATCTGAGAAAAGTGCCCCAGCCAACATTTATTGTTGCTACCTATAAATACAATCGCTGAATTCAGAGGGAAGGAGGAAGCCACCTACTCCTTATATGAAGAGCCGAGTCATCCAACTTATGCTTTGCATTGTTGTGGTTCATGGTCCTCTATATTATTTGATCATTGGCGCTAACCATTAAGATTGTGGCTTATGATATGGTGGTCAGCAACATTTAATATATTTGCAATTGCTGTCTATAAAGATTTATTATTTCTGCCTAGAGACCTGCTATTAAAGTCTTTTGGATGCAAGATATTGGCTAAAATTTCAATACCAAGACCTAGGAATATGATTTTTTTTTCTTTGTTGGTGAGGCATCATGTTATTTAAACGAGTAATGCTAATCGGTTTTCATCTGTCCGAACAAATCTTGAACCCACATGTGATAAATTAAAGGGTGTAACTTGGTTGGGCTCAATCGAAACCCACTCATCCAACCTGCTCATTGAGTTAGTTAGGTTGTAGCTAGACAAATTTGGATTAGGGTTGAGCTCAAAAATATCAACCCGATCATTGGTTAGGTTAGGTTAGGGTTGATCTCCAGTCTAACTAAACTTGATCGGAGCCCAACCTGACCTGATCCAAGCTAACCCAACCTAGCATAAAAGTTAAATAATTTGTGTATCATATTGATTCATATTTATGTTTCATATGGATTATATATGTTCTTAATCTTGTAAGTTGTTATTTAAACTAATAAATGATTGAGCCTTAAACCAACAGAAGTATCCCAAATCCTTTATTTTAAAGTTTTTTTTAGCCCAATCTAATCCGATTTATATGGCCCAACTGGACCCAACCTGACTAATTTGACCTAATCTGAATCCAGTTTAAGCGGTGATTGGGTTGGGTTTAGAAATTTCAACCCGCTTTCTGTTCGGGTTGGGTAAGGATTGGGATATATAGATTGTATTGGGTTAGTATTTGCTCTTTACCTATTTCGAGGTCTAAGTTGCAGCCTTTAGTAAATTTACCTGAGTTGCTTTTTTCCCTCTTCCATCCTAGACCTAGGATCCTATGTGGTATACTATTTGCATCGTAGAATGCTGTGCAGCACTTAATGGCTATCGTCAGAAAATGAACGGCCATCAAAAGAGGGCACCATATATGACATGTAAAGTTATTTTTTTTGATGATTATTTATCTGCCGGTGATAGCCATCGAGTGCTACACAATACTTTGTGGTGCCAATGATATTGAGGATCTATGCTTCCCATCATGGTATGCATAATGATAAAGCATTTGGATCATCTTGATGCCCTTTGCAAGTAGTTTTTTCTTAGACGTCACACAGAGCATGCCACTAATTCTACATTAAATTCACGTATTGGGATGCATGACTGATGCCAGTGGAACCATAAAGAAGAAAGTTAGAAGAACGATAGAGACCTTATCATTCCTCTCTCTCAACCCTTTCCAAAGTTTCAAATAATATCATAATCTCATTACCCTAGCTTTTCATTGCGGTCAATATCATAGCAATAGAGGGCTTTGATGGTGGAAGCCTATTCAAAGAAGACCTGACTTGTCAACTAATTAATAATGCAAATGCCAAATAGTCCCTCGCCCTTTATGCGCCTTTATACGCTTAAAGCATACAAAGTGAAGTCTCAACGAGCCAAATTGAGTACGGCCTTAGACCTTTCTTCGGAAGATAGGAAAGAGTCGAATTACTTATCTATTAGAGAACTATCTCTCCAGGGATTGTGAAAGATGTTCCGCTAGAAATAATTGCTTCAACTCATATTCCTCCAAAAGTGGATTCCGTTCTAACAGCTCCGAATAAATTAAATATGTGCATTAAGATAAGTTAGCCTTACCATTCATCTCCAATCATTCTTGATGAGATGCCAATATGATTGATGCTTATAAAATGATTATCTTGCACCTTGTCTCACCTAACACCCACACGTCCTCATGTATTATAGCAGGGATGATGCTACGTTTACTCAATAATCTCCTTTGGTCCGTATGATCTTCTCCATTGGCATACAGGACTGAGAATGATGGATGGTTGAAGTACTATAACAAAAAAAAAGAGTAATAACAAGATGTATTGATATATAGATCCAAATCAATGATTCCTAAATAAGCATCATTCATTATTTATTCCCATTAAACTTTATCAGAGTAGTAATGGTACCATAGAAAAAATAAAGAGTTTATTTTTTATTATTTTATGATAAAAAGAAAAATACTTAACATGACAGCATCATTCATCAGTTCTTGTTTGCACCAAACCATAAACAAACTCACCTGATGCTCATGTTTTCTTGCATCGCAGCAATCTCTAATCACGCTTATTAGCGGCAATACTTCAAAAGAAAACAACAACAAATAACAAAAATTTAATTACATTATTAATCATAAATAGATACTTTGTTTTTACTTGGAGATAGATGTCAAATGATGGCCGTTATAACAATAGTGACAGTTGCATGACAAAAGACCGCTATCATAGCCGTTATAATTATAACGTACCCGTTTATGCTGTACCGCTAATTGATCAATATCACTTATCATCATCGGGTGGTCCACGTCGCAGGCGGCGGAGGCGCCAGGGAGAGGGGCAGAATCGTGAATCTGCGGAAATCCACGGGCTTTTGTGAAAACTTCTCCTCCTCAGGGTTTTTCTTTCCCCCGTCGGTTGCTCGGGAGGAAAGAAGCCCTGCCGTGGAACTCTATCTTCTCTTGTTCGAAAACATAGAAGCTAGATTCGGGAGAAGAAACCCTAGGCCCTCGATCGTCGGGGGAGACGGACATCTCTTTCTCGCTCTCGTCGTTTTCGATGTCGTGCGGATGCGTTGTTCTCCAAGAAGTGGAAGACGGCGAGGAGGCCAAGTCCAAGACCAGGGTTTCTTCTTCTTCTTCTTCTTCTTCCTTGGGCCCTCGGAGATGCCGGTCGGAGAGCATGTTCCCCATGTACGCCATGGGGAATTGGAGGCCCAATGCGATATCCCGGACGATCCTCGATTCTGCCGGCGATTCCATTTGGGATTCCGTGAGAGCGGAATCGAAGTCCGAGGTTGTAGTTTTTCCTCCTCTCTTGCTTTTCTTTTGGTTAATTGAGTCGCGGCAGTGGAAAAACTTCCAATTTTTGTGTATGTATAGCTAGGAGATGATATGGTCAGTCAAACAAAGCCGAGGGTCCAGATTAAAATGGAATTATCGATTTTTAATAGTGTTTGGATTTATAGTAGCTTAAAGGTTTTTGATTTGACATGGTCATAGAGGTTAATTTATCCATCGATGGGTAAAATTATGAAGTATAAATGGAAACCGGGACCCTATTCCATCTGAAGTCCACTTCACCAAAATTGTTAGAGTCTCGTGATTTTGGAACATATATCGTTAACACCTTTTATTTGGTTAAAGAGATATCATAAAGCTGCTACCTTTCTGTTTTCCTTCTAAATGGAGGTGGTAAGCTCCTTGTAAAATGTGAACAAGTGAAAGATTACGAGAATTTCATGACCTGATTATGATAAGTGAGGCAATATTACAGCTTCCTTGTTCTGGTCATCATACGTTAATCATATTGCCTATCAAGTTATTTTCATGCTTACAACAATTACATATTGTTGTAATGAATTTATCCAATATATATGTTTGAGTTATTTGACCTATGTAGCTGGGATATGTCCTGCTGATGTGGTTAAAGTGTCTTTTTTTTCATGCTCGAAGTTCCTAATCAGTGTATATGCATATTTTCAGGCTGAGAGGGAGCCAATTTTAAGTAGTTTTTTGTATGCCAGTGTTTTATCTCATGATTGTTTGGAGCGGGCATTGGGGTTTGTACTTGCCAACAGGCTCCAGAACCCGACACTACTGGATACTCAACTAATAGACATTTTTGATGATGTTATGATGAAGGATAGAGGTATTCAACGTGCCATTCGCCTAGATGCTCAGGTGATTCCTTTGCCTTTTAATGGAGGCATCTGAATTTCACCTTTATCTATATCTTCAGTAGTTGAAGGTATTTGATGTTAAGAGAAGATCATTGACCATAAGTAGAAATACTTTTTCTATACAGGCATTCAAAGATAGGGATCCTGCATGTGCGTCACATAGCTGGGCACTATTATATTATAAGGTATATTATTCTTTACAATATTTGTTTTGTGCATGTGTTGCATGCTTGCAGGTGGATGGGGAGCTTTGTGCAGGGAAGACATTCGTACTGCTGCTATCTTGTTTTAGAATTAGTTTATATTGTACCATATATTTTCCTTTAATTAAAACTTCATGCTTGTTTATTTACTCTCAGGGTTATCGTTCTTTGCAATCATATAATAAAGCACATGGATTTGTAGAGACAAATGCTATGAATGTTTTTTCCCTAGGGGTGGAGAGGATACAGCCAAACAGTACTACTCACCATTGGTCTTATGTATTTTAAATGTTGATTTCTGGCTTAAGCACTATTTGCTTTATTATTTTATGTCATATGAGGTACTTCACATTTGTTATTATGGAAGACTTTTTGACTTTCTTTGGGGGTTACCTTTCTTTGAAATGGTACAATGGCATGGTGTATTATAGAATTGATTTTTTTCCTCTTTTTCTCTTCCTTTTTTTGATAAATATAGCGGGAATGCTACTTTTTAAGTTCATACCAAGAACCTCATCCTAGAACATGAACTGAGGAGAGGGGTTGCATCCACAGGGGCGGCTCAATACATTCTGGGGCCTAAGGCGAATCCAATGAACGAGGCCTTTTTTTTTAATATTTTTTTAATAAATATAAAATACTTAAAAAAATATATAAAAATAGATAGCTATCAAGTACACTATTTTAACAAAAATACATGAATCTAACAAAGATAGACAAGAAGCCTTTTTAATTTAATATAATTCTTGAATGGAAGCACATAAAAGTAATTATACTAAATGAAGGGCCATGAAACTGATTAAATAACTGAGATAATGCTTGGCAATACTGTTTACCATGTCAAGCAAGAGCCAAATAGAAAAAGGTCATCCCATGGCACTTCATGGTCAAGGTAAAGAAAAGAATTTTTCCATAAAGGAACCTCTCTATAAGAGAAAGTAGGGTCATTATGGGAAATTCACCCCATCCCACCATCTCCCCTTCAAGTAAGTACCCAAGCGGCAACAGCCATTAAACCCCCTCCCTCCTTTTCTCTCTCTACCACCCAAGAGGGGAGAAGAAACCGAGAGGAGAAAACTAAAAGAATCTCCACCCTCGAAGAAGTCCATCTCCAATCCCCCTATCTTTCTTCCGGATGGCCCAGCTGGATCAGGAGTAATGTGAGGGAAGGAAAACCAAGACCAAAACCAAAAAAGAGAAGGGATGAAAGATAAGAGTGGCTTCAGGCGTCTATCAAGCCAACCAAAACCCTCCTCTCTCTCTCTCGCTCTCCCCACCCAAAACAAAACTACTGTCCCCAACATCCCAAATTGCCCCTCTGCAGGCTAGGAAACTCTCCACCTCCTTTCCATCAAGGGAGAAGACTCGTAGCCAGCCCCAGATCGGGGCCTTTGCTTCCTTTTGGTCAGCCTCCCGGGGGCCTTCCATTGGCCCGGGGCCTTAGGCGACCGCCTCAGTCGCCTAGGGCTCGGGCCGGCCCTGTGCATCCAATGGACCCAAGTCCCATTGGAATATAGTTAAATGCCTTGAGTGCTTGCTTTTCCCCAAGTCTGGGTACAACAGCAATACAGAATTTCTCATTAATAGGCTTATGGAAATTTATACATTGATTTTGGCATTTGTATTTTTTCTTACATTTCCATTGTTTCATAAAGTATTTTGTATTTATTACTGTTAAGTACTTGTTTATTTTCTTTCAGGGTTACCATTCTCTTCAGTCATATCGTATAGCACATGCATTGTGGAACCAAGGACGTACAGTCTTAGCCTTAGCATTGCAAAGTCGAATTAGTGAGGTGATTTCTGCACAATGTTTACTTTCTTAAGTGGCAGACAGTATATGATTGTTTATCCTTTCTTATGTGGTTTCCTTTGTTTTGGTTCATTGTAGGTCTTTGCTGTAGATATACATCCAGGTAATTTGACTTCTTTTGACATAATGTTATGCTTTTGTAGAAAATGTCAAACTTAAAAAGTTCTTTTTACATTGAGAAGTTGCTATTATTTCATATTGATAGTTGCATGGTTGGTACAAAAGACCACCTGTGGCACGTAATGACTGGCAGATATGTTATGTAGCTGTCACAGTCTTGTAATTCAGTTTAGGTTGGTTGATATGAAAGTTAGCATTTTCTTTTTGACTTTCTGGACTTGTTTCCACCTGAAAAAATAAAGAAATGACTAAATAAATAAATATAAACAAACAAACAAGCAATCAAACAAATAAATAAATAAAGGAAGAGCTTAAAAAGATTTTGTAGCAAAATTTTGGTTTATTAGTTGATTATGGACATGTAGTTAAAATTTTTCATGGATTTTTGAAATATGGGTTTTTGAATATTTGAGAATTTTGGATTTAGATGCTTTTGTACCGGTACTTATGTATTTATTTAATGGATGATAAATTTGGACCCTTTTATTTGAGATGAATTTATATACAAGATTACTATTATTGGCTTCATGTTATTGTGGGCGATACCCCATGGTAGCATGGCCGTGTCATATCTCAAAGAAGGCTCATTTGAATTTATTGAACCAAGCTTGAACTTTGTTCATAGGCCTGAAATTAATTTCAAGCTGAGCTGGCAATTGATCCAGCTAGATCAACATGGCTTGATAAGGCTAAAAAAGTAATGCAATATAATACATGTTATACATGGTACTTGACATTAGTTCTATACTACCATGTAAAAGCTTTGCCTGATGACAAATTATTTATGTTTATGGAGTGAATATATATTTTCATATTTATTAATTTATTTTATATTTATGTTTTATGATTAAATGTTAATTGTCTTTTACATTTAATTATTTGACTTAGTTAAATCTCAACCGAAAGCCAGAACCAAGATTCAATTCAAGCTTGAACCAAGTTTGAAACTTTGAGTCATGTTTGATATAGCTAAATTCAAGCTCGAATTTATTTCACCTTGATCTGAGGTTATCAAGCTTGTATTTGGCTCGATTTGGAATTAAGCTCAAATTGAGCTGAATCAAGTAATAAGCAAATCAAGCATAATCAGACCCCACTCGTCTTGATTACATGCCTATGTGCTAGTTTAGTGTTTCATCAATAAGCAATTAGGGAAGCCGAGAAGCTAGGATATTTTGTTTAGAAGAAAGGTTCTCTTGTTTTGTAATCTGTAGCAGGACTAACTGATAGAAAAGAGCGATTGCAGGAAAAATGGTCAGACGAGTTTATTGGATACATAGATTAGTTTTAAGCTAGGATGATAGTGGACTTTTTTATGGGTGTATGACTGGTTTAAGAGGGTGGTGTAGTAGTCATATGCAGAATGTACCAACAGATGCAGTCATGCAGCTGAAGGATTAGGAATGGGCTAGTATGCATCACAAGGTTTCAATCCCAGATCGCTAATTGATATAAACTGACAGAAAGAAGGTTCAGTGGGTTCTAGTTTACTCTCTCCATGGACTGGTCTGCAGGGAGTCAAATCTTGAGTAGATTTAGTGTCAATTTTGAGGATGAGGGGTTTGAAAGTTTCGATCTCATGATTAGATCTGTGATAGATCGATGAGTGGCTCAGTAAATAGAAAAACAAGAACCTGGAATGAAGAAAAAAATGGAGAATTAACGATGAATAGAGAAGGAAAAAGAGAATAAAATGGGGAAGGAGAACTGTTGAACTGAGGGTATTTTTCAGCCAACAGTCTGCGATGTTCAACAGAGCCTCCCCTTCTCTCTAGAGTGTCAGGTCACATGTTTTACAAGCAAGTTTTCCCTTCATGGACTTACATAAGGAAAGAAATCAGAAAAAAGTAGGTGTGTAACAATTTTCCTCTAAGGTATTATGTAAGATTCCAATAAGATGTTGTCATGCTAGGATATGCTTTCTGCTGTAGCAGCTAATACTAGATCTTTCTTTTAGTTTTGTGGGCCCATTTCTTTGAAGAAAGCACAGATGACATTTTTGGCATCCCATAGCAGCTAGTTGCAGTTCTGTAAAAAAACACCCTAGTTTGCTTTGTGGCAAGAATCTAGAAATTTATTAACGAACAATTGAGAAATTACATGGTTTTACTATCATATGATGGTTGTATTGTTCAACACTTGGCCACATATGTCTATTGTGTCAAACTTCTGATGATTTACGTGTGATGGCGAGTGTGTGGCCCGTCAAAGACTTTTTTTGGGGTACTCTAGACCAAGAGAAGCCGTACTGGTTGGCGACCGGACCGGTTCAACGTGTTCGGTACCGTCTTGGTACGGGGCCCGTACCAGGATAGCCCAGTTGGAGCCGGAGAAAGAAAGAGAAACAATGAGCGAGCGGGGAAAGGACGGAGAAGGAGAGGCCGCGGACTCCCGCGGAGGGCCGCTAGGGCGCGGCGGAGGCCGCGGGGGCCTGATGGCGGCCGTGGAGGCCCAATGGAGGTGATGCAGCTGCGGAAAAAAATTGAAAATTTTTAATTAAAGTTGGCAGAACATTTGCCAACTTCACTTAAAAATTTTGAAATTAAAAAATTTGAAAATTTTTAAGTGAAATCGGCAAATAATTTGTCGACTTTACTTAAAAATCTCCAAATTCTTTACCGCGGCCGCATCCCCTGTTTCTTTCGAAATTGGGGATTCGGCCGCGGCCTCCGCCGGCCCTCCGTAGGCGTCCGCGGCGGCTGCTGCTCCCTTTGTCTCCCGCTTGCTTGCTGTTTCTCTTTTTCTTCTCCGACTCCGGCGTGAAACGACTACGATGGAACCGTACTGCTAAGCCATCGGACCGGTCCGGTACGGGCTGAACCTGCCGGTATGGGCTGGTTCAGCATACCTTGCTCTAGACTAAGTTGGACAAACCCATATGAGGAAACAAAGACATGGCTGTTTAAATACATTTGGCTTGTTGCATGGATTCAAGAACCCTGTAGGTATAGGGTACTGCAGTATGTACTGTATTGGCCAGTAACTGATAGGTCTTGTACCTCAATTTTTTGAATCCATGGACTGTTACGAACTTCATCATACATATTCATGAGATTCACAGGAGGTGATGTGCTTTTTGAGGAGAAATGCCTATTTTCTCCTGGCAGTTTTACATCCCTTTCGATACATTTGGAGTATGGCATTATAATGTCATATTAGCAAAATACTGAAGGAAAGCTAAACTCAGTCAAATGCTACACTCAGAAAAATCTGAGTCTTATGTGTTACCTATATTTATATATAAACTGCCTTTTGTTATGTACCATAAAATATATCAGTATGGTATTGGTTATTAATCTACATATGCGTGGTGTTTATCATGCTGTGCGGTCAGACTTGAAACATATATGATAACTAGTATTGCCTCCCCGCCCAGCTCTATCAGCAGGCCCCTTCTTTTGCAATACTTAATAAGGTCTCTCATGGCCAAATTCTTATTAAAACTTTCTCTACCATAGAATTCGGCCTTCGGGGTCAACCCAGAGTATTTTCCTGTTGGTTACCCAACCACAAGCTTCCAAGCACCTTTCCCGAGACTTTGCCTTTTGCTTCACCCATATATACTTCAATTTCATACAACCCTTTTTTGGGAACCATATATAGTTGGGCATCAAGTATACCCAAACGAAACCCATCTGACCTATATTACTTCACATCGTTAAAGATATCGGAAGTGTAACTTCTTCAAAAATTTATCTTTACTTTAAAGATTTTCCCCAAGCTAATTTATTAAAATTTTGTGCCCCTTATATATGGTTGTCGTCATGGTCTGCCATACCGGTCTGTATCGTCCGGTACAGGCCGGTACGTACCGGTCCGGCCTGAGACCGGTACCGGATCAGCGTGGAATTCGGTACCGATAGTTTATTGTTGAAGAACCGGTACGGGACCGGTACGTACCGGTCCAGGCCTGCCACCGGTACGCCGACCGGTACCGGTACGGCGGACCTTGGTTGTCGCTATCGTTTACTTAATTTGTGCTTGCTGACTCTGTTTGACTAGCTTGAATCCACAACATATTAACACAAGGATCAGGAACCACCTCAAATGGATTATGCTCCATTCTAATCTTAATTAATGCTACTCACACTGTCTAATTGATATGCTAATTTCCTTCCTATCTGTACGTGTCACCTGTGTAACTCAAAATATTTTAGATTTTTATGTCTGTGAAGCTCACTAACTCCTGTGCGCCTTTTCACTGATTCATATGATGTTTATAGTCTTACAGCATGTTTAAGTCTCAGTAGTATCCCAGAGTGTGAGAGCCTACAGAAGAAGTTTTATCCACTTTTCATAACTCTAGATATTGTTTCTATATCTTCCACTACTTTAGTTTAAAAATAAAAACAAAAATGCAGCAGTCACAGACTTTTGCCCCTCATGCATATGTTACAATGGCTGAGTTAAATAAATTGTAAACTGTTCCAGTGAACTGAAATTAGGTTGCTAAGCACCAAGTGTAGTGAATGATTCCTTTTTACATCACAATTATATCACTTAAATCAACAAACATGTGTATTTTCATAGTATTTTCAGCATTGCACTCTTGATTTGCACAGGCCGCCTTATCTTATGATTCTTATCAACTTTTGTCATTTCCTCTGTGGAAAAAAATTGTCATTTCCATTGTTATTTCTCTTATTCAAACTCATGTCTGATTCCTTGATACAATATTATTCAGCTGCAAGAATTGGAGAGGGAATATTATTGGATCATGGAACGGGTTTGGTTATTGGTGAGACCGCTGTTGTAGGAAATTGGGTTTCTCTAATGCAGGCAAGTATATCTTCCTGTTTGTGCATCTTACATATCGATGGATGTACTGACAGTAATCATTTTGCTGTGTTTGCTGGTAATGCCCCTACAGTGATTTATGTGCTTGTCATCGTATCATGTGGGCTACAATTCCAGGAGGACTTCACTAAATTTTGTGGTATCAAGAATCAGCATTTTAGACTGAATAAGGTAGAAATTTCTTGATGATGAAAATGCTAAACTCTGGCAAGCATAATTTTTCTGTAGGGAACCTAGACATATGGCCCTACCATCTTTCAGTAGGATTCTGAAAAATATTTGGCTCTTTATAGGGCTCTGTTGGCGAGGGGTGGCAGAAATTGCATGATCCAAAAGCTTAACAAGACACTGCCCTATTTGTGCTAGATATGATTTATTTTGGATCAGGTTTAAGTCAAGTTTCTTGACCTGGATTTTGATAAGTTGAATATAGAAATAGATTTCGGCGTTTCGCCATGATTGAGTCATGAGATCATTGTTTTATTTGGGTTGGGCGGGGTTGGGTTGGATTGGGTGGGTTATGATCGTAGGGTAAGATTTTGAGAATGGCTGGTATCTTTTAATTTTAGCTGCTTAATTCACCTTGGAACTAAATCAGCAATAGATGCAAGGTTTTAATACTGGTAGTAAGCCCATACTATTTTTCCATCGAATGTTATGGTACCGGCAGTGTGTACACTAACTGACAGCATCAAAAAATGAAAAATTATTGATATGTGCCAATATGGTTGGTATGGTACCATCAATACACTGGTTACATTGGTATGGTTGGTACATAATACACAAGGTTTCAATGTCCCGATACACATATCAGTACCATTTTCATGTTGGAATGGTGCAGTACTGATCATACCATCTTGTTCTAGTTGCTTTGAATCCGTAGACGTATGGGTATGTAGGTAGCTTGGGTCAGATTTGTTTCTAGCCTAGTCATGTGTAGTAGAGTGGGTAATGGGATAATTGGGTTAGGTCAGGTCATAAATATTGTCCTATGGGCAGGTATGGGTCAAATAGTCCTTACTAGATATCTAGTTGAGTTAGGTAAGGTTGCATACATGGTTCACCATATTGGACCATGCTGCCTTGTGTCAGTTATCATTACCATACTGATAGTGAACCAATTCTCAATACGAGAGGGCATACCAAGTATCAATACCATGAACCGATCCATACCGGTAGTGTACAAGCATAGCACTAGTATGGGTACTGAAACTAGTACTCTGAATCATGGTTGCATATGTTATTAACTTGACCTAACCAAGCCCAACTACTCGTATCTACCCAATGTTGACAATACGGTTTATAGCTGCACCTAGGTGTTTGTTTGGTATAAGTAAAAAACAAACATCATTTTGTAGTAATGCAGAGTCAGAACTGAAAGTCTATCTGAAGTGTCTCAACTGTTAACTTGTATGTATTGGACGTGTATCCAGCTAGGAGTGACATATTCAAGTTCAGTTTTGGTCAAGTCTAATAATTTGTAATCAGTACTTCTGTTTGTTATTCTCTCTTAAAAATGTTCTTGGTTCTAGTTTAATGACGAATCCTGGAGTAACTCAAGACTTCGCCATGCACTATTCGCATGGCTCTAATCTGGGTTAACGGGTTAACAGATGACCCAGATATTTATGGTAATAGCTACACTTGATTTGCTAGTGTGACTGCATGAAGTCCTAATTGGAATAAGTACCTGACTGCTAGTGAGGAAACTTGAGGCCAGCTGTTTGTGGCCTGTTATCCTATTATAGGCAAATGATGATGAACCTTTGGAAGGGGTAAATATTCTTTACAAGAACAATTCAAGCATTCTTCTTACAGAAATAAAAAAATTTAGCATGCCTTCCTTTTTCTTTATGCTACGACATCATTCATCTCTTTTCCTTTTTATCGGAATAAGTGGCAGTATATTTATGCAGGTTGGTGAGCACAGTGATACAGATATAGAACTCCTATAAATCAATTGAATCTACTTGTTAAACTACTAGCTTTCTCTTCATATATTTAATGCTTTCCTTTTGGAAGGGTCAATGTTGATTGAATATAAGGTGTACCATGTACAATATTATGCAAAAAAGTAATACTTTCACATGAAGCAGCATGAAATCCTGGAGACAGGATTTGGCTTTACTTTGTCTGGTTGGATTGCTAAAATTGGATATGCAAGCCATCGCTGTGGGCAAGTTCTTATTTTAAATTGAAGCAAGAACCTATAAGTAACAATAATGCAATACAAATATTTCAGGAAAGTACAATGAGTTTGATATATCTTTTTACCTTTTTTGTGGGAAAGACAATCCATTGCTGTGGGCAAGCGTCTTATTTTAAATGTGAAGTAAGAATCTATCAGTGACAACAATGCAATAAAAAGATTGCAGGAAAGTACAATGAATATGATAATATCGTTTTACCATCTTTTGGGAAAGACCAGGTGTATCCCTTTGTGTTCTATTTAATGAATAAAGGAAACAGAATCTCAAAGTAAAGAAGAGTCCATAGAGTACAGGTTCTGCCTGCATTTATTCTGATAGCCATTGTAGTTCTGGTCTTCTTCTGTATTTCCCTTTTTATGAGGAGTTAATGAATTGCTACCATATATCCATGTATTCATGCTTGTTCGAATTAGTGTAATTAATGTGAATATCTAGATTGTTAACTATCTTTTGGTATTTACATTTTAGATATATTTTACCTTTAGCAATATGTTAAACTTTTCATTCATTTAGGGGACTTCTAAAATTCATGGAATGCATCTACTTTGGTAATTTAGAGAAGGTTCATTTCCTTACATGTGAAAATTTGGTCACAGGGTGTTACCTTAGGAGGGACTGGTAAGCAAACTGGAGATCGACACCCTAAAATAGGTCAAGGTGCTCTAATTGGAGCTGGTGCGACAATCCTTGGTAATATTGTAGTAGGTGTTGGTGCTATGATTGCAGCTGGTTCCCTTGTATTAAAGGATGTGCCTCCCCACAGGTTGGAAATAATTTATCCTTCTTTGCTTGATGAAGGAACATGCTCAAAATGTTTGTCTTATTTTCAATATTTTGATTTTCTATATTAGGATGTAGATTTCCGCTTTTTTTCTTTTTAGTTAATTTTATTTGCTTTTAATTAACTTTTGTTGGTGGGAAATACGGAAGATGTTATAGTTCTATGTGTGTACTTGTTGTCATTCTTTTATAGCAATTTAGTATTCTTACGTGTTGGGGTAAATAAAAGAGGCAAGGAACTATGGGGATATGGAGTGTTGGTTC